>NW_028270154.1:66945240-67250396 GCF_037043375.1 Chiloscyllium plagiosum | reverse complement strand
ATCCTGTCTCCTCAGACATTAGGAAAATTCAACCCAATCTGAGGCAAGATATAAAAAATTAAAATTATCAGTGGTGTTCATTACAAGCAAACTAAAGGAAAGTGAGAACAAGGAATGATGTGCCTGTGCTGTGTGCTTTTATTTATTTTTGTTTTGAAATGATTGAACAGAACAAAACAAATGTATAAGCTAAAAATGCATGTTCGATTTTGTCATACCATATACAAGCTGAGTGATTCTACTTCTGTTATGTTCAGATCATGTTGGAGCAAATAGGACAATACCACATTTTAAAGGATCTTTCGATTATGACACTTGGCATATGGGTAAAGTAAATTTTATCAATGTTGTTCATTCTGAGAAAGGGAAGCAATGGTGATGTGAGAAAAGAACTTTCATGCATTGAATAGTTAGGGTATGGAATACACTGCCCGGAAATGTTGTGGGGGCATGTTCATTTGAGGCATCCAAGAGGATATTGGGTGATTATTTGAGTCAAAATAATGTGCAATGTGTGGTGAAAAAGCAGATTGGCACTAGGTGATGATGTACGTTTGAAGAGTGAGTGCAGGAACAACGGGCCAAATGGCTTCCTTCTGCACTGTAACAATTCTGAGATTCACAGAGTCAGCAATAAGGGAAACAGCCTTTTCTATGGTTCTAAATTACCAATAGTTGTTAACTTGGTGCATGATCATAGATTCCCTTCTGGAATAAAGCACAAATCCGTCAAATGTTGCATTTGTTTATTTTTAGAATTTGAAACTATTTTGAAAAATCATTTTTTGCTTCTGCAAAATGTAATATTATTCATCCACACTTGACCCCATTTTCCCCCTCTGCAGTAATAACTTGTCAGTCCGTTGTGTTAGAGAGCAGCAGTGATCTAACAAAATAATGGACTAGATGGAGGGAGCAAATGGACTGCTCTCAGATTGAGTGCTTCTATTGATTTCTCAGTACTTGCCACCAGACATGAGGTGTTTTTCAAAACAATAGAGATTGTAAATCTCATCAGTATTTCTTTTGAACAGAGAAGCACACTATAATTAAGTAATCATGCTTCTCTTAAGCCTCTAAGCAATAAAATGAGTGTGCTGCCGGTTTATCATATATCATCACTGGAGAGTTTGACAGCCTCAGTTGCGATCTGAAGGATTGTTAACCAAAAAGAACATGCCTGAGTGGGAGGAGTTTGAAAATTGAGAATTGTGGGATGTACACGTTGTGAGCAGAGTGGATTATTTTTCCTCTGGTCAGCAATATTTCAATGCAAATTACAAAATTATTTTGATTCTTAAAAAAACAATAAAACTAGGAACTTATGGGAAATGAAAGTTCACCAGCACTGTAAAATTAAAATCTAAACACACTACTGTCAGGAAATGAGGAAACTTGCAGAAAATATTACAAAATTGAGTTGAAATTTGTTGAGCTGTGTGCCTTAAATTTGGATATTTTTTAATATACAAGGTTTCTAAACTTTGGAATCAGGACACAAACTACTTGATAGTTTAAGGCTGCATCTGCAATAGATTAGCCATTTAAAATTTTATCTGGGCCATTGGAGGAACTCTTCTGGTGCAGTGGTAATATCCATACCTCTGAGCCAGGAGGCCTGAATTCAAGTCCCACCTAAGGGTGGAGTATAATAACATTCCTGAACAAATCGACTAGCATATATCTGTATCTGGCCACTAGTTTTCCAGTAGATACCAGCTTAAAGATATGTTCGGATGGAAATTGGATCTTGCTATATAAAGGGAGTGCAACAAGTGCTAATTTCAAGGACCACCATCCTGTGCCTACAAAGACACATGATCGTGGTCCAATTTGATTTTGGGTTCAGATCTTTTTAAAGTGATTGCATCTTCACGAATAGACATTTTCAATGTTGAGCCCTTCTTGATGAAGGGTTTATGTTCAAAATGTTGATTCTCCTGCTCCTAGGATGCTGCCTGACTGGCTATGCTTTTGCAGCACCACAGTCTCAACTCTGATCTCCAGCATATGCTGTCCTCATTTTCTCCTTCTTCAATACTGAACTGAGAGGCATAATCTGTTAACAAATCTCTCCTGAATTAGTGGCTCTTTTCATTTACTCAACTTAGCATTCTTCAGCAGTGACTTGGCCTAAACAATGACTGCCACAAACTAGCTGTCCCTTCAATGTTTGGAATGATTATCTAAAATGCATAATTTTTATCTCTTTTCTCCTCCAATATTTAACATCAACCAAAGGATAGCAGGTGGAAGATCAGAAGAAAATGATTCATGTGTTTTCTTTTATTCATTCATACATTTATTGTGCATACCTAATTACCTAGACGTTTCATTCCTATAGGTCTAGAATCACACACAGATCAGACCAGTAGATTTTCTTCCCTCAGGACATTAGTGAAGCAGATGAGGTTTTACAACAATCAGTGTGGTTAAATGATTATCATGGTATTAGATTTTATCGTGGATTTTTACTGAGTTCAAATTTCACCATCTACTATGGTGAGATTAGAGCCCATGCCCTCTGAACATCAGCCAGAGGTTCTGGATTACTAGTCCAATGACATTATCATTATACCACTGCCTCCCCAGATATAGCCCTGTTGAAACTCTGAGGGTATTGGCCTCAAATTAGTTGGTCAGTTCTCCCTTTCTACTGAAAGGGCCACAAGAAAGCTTTGCCCCAGTCTATAGTTTTGGCCCTGATCCTGGACAAGGGTTCAGGTAAATCTCAGCAGAGGGACAACTAAACAGTAAACAAAACAGTCCAGGACATGCCTACTGCCTTTAAAACACTCTTCTTGCAATTTCTTTTTGTCTCTGTTTGGCATCCAGGTTCCAATAATCTCAGCAACAAATGTAATAGAGAATTTAATTTTTGCCTAAGCTCACTTTTTGATACCAGAGGTCAGGCATCCTTTGAATGGATGCATTCAGAGGGAAAGGAAACCAGCAAAGTATTCCAGTGGCATGTCTGCCCACTATGATCTCATCCTTTCCTATCTCTGTAACCACCTCTAGCCCCACAATCCACTAGAATCTCCACGTCCTGCAATTTTGACTTCTCAAATGTACAGGATTTTACTTGCTCCACCATTGGTAATTGTGCCTTCAGCTGCCTAAGCTCAAAGCTCCAGCATTTCCTCTTTAACCTTTCCACCTTAGGACTCTTTACTGGTCCTTTAATATGCTTTTTAAACATTTCTCTATGACTTAACCTCCAAACATCATCACAATTCAAAACGAATAATAACTACCTCCAAATGACAGCATATCAATATTTACATGAAAGATTGTATGTCAGATTATTCAGGAGCTAACAATTTTTACTTGATAGCATCTGTTACATGAGCAATCCTTACTGCTGACCATCCCATTGTGTAAGAAGAAAATGAGGACTGCAGATGCTAGAGATTAGAGTCAAAAAGGTGTGATGCTGGAAGAGATCCTGTTGTTTGAGGCTGTGTGGGCTACTGCTCATCAAAGGGTAGATTTAATGCCACCATTTTCTTTTAGGATAAGAATCCAAAGGATCTGCTTGTTTTGGTGTGGTAAAGAAAAGCATTTGCTAATATAATGAGAAGAAGCTCTTGTCATAAACAAAATGCAGATTACTGCATGATAACAACTGGGAGTCTTACTGTGATAGAGCATTACAGAGATCTTCTTATCCTGTTTAGCCACAGGCAAGATACAGGAAGACAGTATAAGGAAAGCAAAAGGGACAATCCAGGAAATTTTAGGCTCGTGAGCCTTACATCAGGGTAAGGAGATTATTGGAGAAGATTCTTAGGGATATGATTTACTTGCATTTGGAAAAGAAGGAGATTTATTAGGGATAGTCAACATAGCTTGGTCTTGCCTCACAAATTTGAGCAGGTGACTAATTGATTGATGAGGGTAAGGCAGTGAATGTTGTCGACATGGATTTTACTAACAAGTTTGACAGGGGCTTCGTGGTAGGCATGTCCAGGAAATTAAATCATGTGGGATCCATGGTGAATTGGTAAGTTGGATACAAAACTGGCTTGGTCATAGAAAACAGGGCATAGTTGTGGAGGGGTATTTTTCTGACTGGAATTCTATGAGCAGTCCTATTCCACAAGAGTCATTGTAGGATTTCAGTTCTTTGCAACATGCACAAATGATTTGGATGAAAATGTAAGTGGTCTGATTAGTAAGTTTACAGATGACACAAAAATTGGTGGAGTTGTGGATAGTAAAGAAAGTTATTAAGGGATATAATAGCATTTGGATCAGTCAGAAAGTTGGGTGGAGAAATGACAGGTGGAATTTAATCTGGACAAGAGTATTGAGTACAGGAGTTGGGAGGGGGTCTTGTGACTGTACAGGACATTGGTTATGCCACTGTTGGAATATTGAATGGAGTTCTGGTCTCCTTCCTATCGGAAAGATAACATGAAACTTGAAAGGGTTCAGAAAAGATTTACAATGATGTTGCCAGAGGTGGAGGATTTGAGCTATATGGAGAGGTTGAATAAGCTAAGGCTGTTTTCCTTGGAGCATCGGAAGCTAAGGGGTGACCTTATAGATGTTTACAACATCATGAGGGGCATGGATAGGATAAATCGACAAAGTCTTTTCCCTGGCGTGGGGGAGTCCAGAACTAGAGGGCATAGGTTTATGGTGAGAGGGAAAAGATATAAAAGAGAACTAAGGGACAACTTTTTCATGCAGAGGATGATACATGTATGGAATGAGTTGCCGGAGCAAGTGGTGGAGGCTCGTACAATTGCAACATTTAAAAGGCATCTGGATGAGTATATGAATAGGAAGGGTTTGGAGGAATATGGGCCAGGTGCTGGCAAGTGGGACTAGATTGGGTTGGGATATCTAGTTGGCATGGACGGGTTGGATCAAAGGGTCTGTTTCCGTGCTGTACATCTCTATGACTCTATCTAAGTGTGAGGTGATGCATTTTGCATTTTCCATTTCAAATAGAAGATGAATATATATAGTAAATGGCAGGACATTTACTAGCATTGATATACGGAGGGCTCTTGGAATGCAATTCCACAGCTCCCTTAAAGTGACAATATAAATGAATAAGGTGACAAAGAAGGTGTACATCATGCTTGCCTTAATTGCTCATTGAATATAGGAGTTCGCAATTCATGTTGCAGCTGGATAAAACTGTATTTCAGCCACATTTGTATACTGTTTGTGGTTCTTGGTGAGTACATTATAGAAAGGATGTGGAAGCTTTTGAGAGCATACAAAAGAAGTTTACCAGGATATTACCTGAATTGAAGTGAAAAGGAAAGGTTGGACAAACCTGGATTGTTTTTAGCAGAGCACCAGAGGCTGAGAGGTAACTAACAGTATATAGAGTTATGGGAGGTGTGGACACAATGGATAGATGGAGCCTTTTCTCCCATGGGATGGAAATATCAAATAGAGTTTAAGGAAAGAGGGCAAAAGTTTGAAGGAGATGTGTGAGGCAAATTCTTTACACTGAGGTGTAAGAGCATAGAAGTGGAGGTGGAGGTGGAGGTGGCAGAGGTTGATATAATAGCAACATTTAAGAGGTATTTACACAGACACATGGCCCTGCAGTGGAAGATTAAAACTACAATGAAAGTAACTATCATCAATATGAATTGTACAATAGGGTGTATCATCAAATTAATGATCGCAGAAGATTTTCAGGACCAACCCTAAAAGTATCCCACTCTTGATGTACAATCAAGGCTGTGATGGAACTAGCAAGTTGTGCCATGTACCTATCTGCCTCCAATGGAATCAAAGTTGAGAAGAGCCCAGGATTAGTGTTTTCATGTTTATGTTGATGACAGTAATATCCTTAATTACAGTTGCCGTGCAACTGCATCATATGTATACAGGATAGACAAGCAAGAAGCTGGAAGGACACAGCAAGCCAGGCAGCATCAGAAAGTGGAAAGGTCAACATTTCAGGTGTAACCCTTCTTCAGGACTGGCAGTGGGTGTAAGGGGAGCTGCAGATGAAGACGGGTTAGTGGAGGGTTTTGGATGGGGAGCGTGGTGAGGTGGTGAGGTAGGGATAGGTGATCACAGAGGAGGAGAAAGGGCTGGAAAGGGAGTCAGGAGATGGCAAGGGAGGTTATTTGAAATTGGAGAACTCAGTGTTGAGTTTTTTTGACTCTGTCTACCGTGGATTCCAGCAGTTTTTTGTCTCTCGCATATATAAATGCAACTTAATCTATTCCAGCTCCTGTCTTTGGTTAAGGATCCTGTTCCTGTTGAGGGCCTTCAAAACCTGCAAGAGGGAGAGAGGGGGAATAAAACAAAGTCTGCCAGACCAGCTGGCTGTTAATTGATTTTACACTTTTTCAGTTAATCTATTTACATAATTTGCTCTAAAGTTCAGCATATTCCAGATTCATGGTTCTGAATTTGCGTTTTTTTAATCCTCCAGTTCCCTATCCACAGATCACTTCACCCAATAACAACAAAATAATGTCATACATGGACTCAAACTTTCTCCAGCTTTCTTCATCTGTGTACGTCTTAAGGATACTTCTTCAATATGTTTCCTTCCTTGCCAATTTTATGACTGATTGTACCATTGATTGGTAACTACCTCCATAGGCAAGTGCCTCCTTTGAGCGACAATATACATGGTATCAGATAATACAGCTCAAACGTTCTTCAGGATTTAACTTCACCTTATGCTTCCCACCTTTTATTTTTCCTGGGGTTCCTTTATCACAGACTCCTATACCACCTAAGTCTTAGCTCAATCTTTTTTCACATACACTAACTGTCCTAACACATTATAATTTCACCTACTGGCTTAAACACTGGAGTGCAGGCATCATACAAACACTCAAGATGAGTATCTGTTTGTCATCCGGTGAGCCCTTTCACTTAGACCACTATTACTCCTCCCAGAATTTATATACTTTAACTTCTGTAACACTTTGACAAAAAAAAATCATACTTTTTAGTTTGATCGTAATTCTTCTTTCACTAATCCAACTTCCATCATTTTGAAGTCGGATTTTTTTGTCAGTGTCTTATTATTTAAACTATGTTTCTGTGTCCATCCAAGCTACACTAATGCTTTTGTCAAGTAGATTTACACGTCTGAGATGCATTTTTCAAGGCTTTTTTTTACTGTCTCACATTTATTACCTCCGAAGTAACATTCACATTTGCACACTTATATAGGTATCCCAAGACCATGTCACACATTCTTGACTCCCACATGATCTTATCAAATGATCTGTGAGATTTTATTTACCCCTCCACGTTTTGTCCCAATGCCTCAGTTAGTGGCATGATCACCAATTCAATCTTTCCTAAAAGGAAAAACAAGGACACAAACATCACTGAAAGGAAGGTATGGCACTCTCATCTAGACTTCCTTTTCACTAAAATGCATTTCAACCTCAATTGCTATTTTAACCTATTATTCTAATCCTTATTGTGTCTTCTGCCACTAGTCTCCACCTGTAATTACTTTGTCTCAACCAATTTTGCAATTTAACTATTACAAATATATCTAATCCAGATATCTGGAGAGAATCTGTAGTCCATGGAACACAATCTCACAATATTTTAAAACAGAAATCGAACATTTCTGTTTGATTCATGCACAACATACTTTGTTTATTCTTTCTCTAAAAGGACTCACATTTTTTAAAAAAAGTTACTTGATAACTCATTCTAAATAGTTGATTGGACAAATTTACATAATTTGGCCTAATTCAATATTTTGTTCATTCCCTTGAAGTCCCTAACCGTCTTCATGCATTGAAGCCACTAAGATTGTGTGTATGCACTTTATCATTTCCCAGAATGCCTTCAAATTTTCATTCCATTTAAACGTTTTAGAATACCACGGCATGTGAGTTTTAATGTAGTCTTTGTCATGATATGCTTAAGTGTACCCAGGTTCAGTGGTTTCAAGTTTCCTGACACTCAGTCTGTTTAATATTTCCACAGCACTTCCCCAACACTGTATTGTGTTACTGGTAAATGGCTTGATGAATTGAGAGTGCCTTATCAATCACTGTGTTGTGATTGAAATTCTGCAATTGGTTCAGCCTTCAATATCTCCAATTTCTAAAAACAACAAACAAGCTCCATTCATTCCACATCAAGCAGAATGGGTTAAGTGGTATTAATTGTCTACGAATTCAATAAGTAAACTCCTGCACATAGTCAGCTATCTATCCTCCTCCTTGAAGGAAAGAAAAGCCTACCCCTTTGTTAAATTTGCCTTTTCTAAATTCCTCACAGACAGGAAATTGCATTTTCAACATTCCAATATTCCTATCACTTGGATATTAACAATGAGTCAATCCTATCATCTGGAACTAAAGATTCACACATGTTAAAATAATAGTTGAAAGCTCACTCTGGCCAGAAAATGAAATTCCACATGTGATAATTTATGGAATTAAAATTTACCCAAGTTCAAACACAACATGGACCCAATTCCAAAAGGTAATTTTTTTACCAAGCTTTACAAATCAAAGTTTTGAATCAACATTTTGCAGATATTTGCTTTACACAACCACTGATGGTTTCTTAAAAGGATATTACATCAACCATACATGACCCACATTGATACAGGCACACAACACACTTTCAAATCACCATACATTCCCAAAATACAAACTAACTTCAAAATATCCCCAGATCTCGGACTTGAGGGAACAAATTGTACAAGACAACATTTAGTAACCAACAAACAAAGGTGCATTCAAACCAGACCAAAAAGAGTTAACACTTCTACAAGCTTCAATGCAAATGCACAGAACTATCCTCCAGTCTCTCTGTTTCTGGTCATGGCCATCCCCTATTCTTTTGGAATCCTAATTGTGCTAAGATATGATCTGAATCCAGAGTCTGCCACATTCCACCCTGGAATATGGAAGGTCTTCAGAGCATCAGGCCACTTTTCCCTTTTCTTATATATTTTCCTGAATCCCATCCTAGTCTCCAAAAATGTCTTGGAGCATCCAAACGGTTCTTTTCGGATTTGGTTAAATGTAGTTGAGAGATGACTCACATTAATACTCATTTTAAGATTAGATTAGATTCCCTACAATGTGGAAACAAGCCCTTCGGCCCAACAAGTCCACAACCCGACCCTCCAAAGAGTAACCCGGCCAGACTCAGTTCCCTACATTTACCCCTGACTAATGCACCTAACACTTTGGGCAATTTAGCATGGCCAATTCACCTGACCTGCACATCTTTTGGAATGTGGGAGGAAACCA
Organism: Chiloscyllium plagiosum; assembly: GCF_037043375.1. NCBI lineage: Eukaryota > Metazoa > Chordata > Chondrichthyes > Orectolobiformes > Hemiscylliidae > Chiloscyllium > Chiloscyllium plagiosum. The sequence goes on along the minus strand of NW_028270154.1, from coordinate 67,241,163 downwards.
GAGCACCCGAAGGAAACCCATGTACATACGGGGAGAATGCGCAAACTTCACACACAGTCACCCAAGGCGGGAATTAAACCCAGTTCCCTGGTGGTGTGAGGCAGCAGTGCTAACTACTGAGCCATCATGTTTAATATGATATAACATTAAATATGAATGTTTATTGAGTAGTAATATAAGATGAAAAAGGAAGGAAAAGAAAGCAATGAACCTTCTGCCCTCCTATATGTCGGTAATTCCTTGATCGACGGCTGGTCTGGAGGTTAAAGTTTGATTGTGATTCCAGTCTGAGGTGTTGTCCAATGATTCAGGACAAAATTGTCTATCCTTTGCAGCATAACAAACAGCCAGTCCAGAAAACAAGCTGACCAAATACAGAAAATCATATTTGATTATGCCATCTTTGGCATGTCCTAGAGGTCACATAGCTGTCTAATATCATCAACAGTTTTAGCCTATCAGCCCATCCCATGTATTTGTGCCTGTGTGGGTTTTCTCACTGTGCTCTAGTTTCCGCCCGCTGTCCAAGGATGTGCAGGTTAGGTGGATTGACCATGCTAAATTGCCCACAAAGTCCAGGGGTGTTCAGTCTTAGGTGGATTAGCCATGGGAAATGCAGGGTTAGAGGAATGGGGTGGGTCTGGGTGGGCTGCTCTTCGGAGGGTTGGTGTGGACTTGATGGGCCAAATGGCCTGTTTCTCCACTGTAGGGATTCTATGATTAAATCTGATCCATGGAAATGTCATGCCAGACAACAATAATACATCAATGATAAATGACACATACCATGTGTGACAACATCATATATGTAAATCACATACATTTCAGAGTGAGGCACATTAAGAATATATAACTATAAAAAATATATAAGAACATGTCATATGTTCACCAAGGACATCTGAATGAATGAAGACAACATATCTGTAACCATCCTGCTACATGTTAATTCAAAAACTGTTCCCTTTCTTTGAATAAAAGAAAAAAAGGGAAATAGCACTATGGCATTAACCAGACCCGACAGGCCTGTAGTTTTAATACAGTTACATGATATCGCAACATGTCATGCTCCAGTATTTGCCCTGCAATCTGTGTAATGGAATGATGGTTTGTTATATGTGTAATATATAGGAACTCCAGTAAGCACACAGTCCAGACAATGTGCACAAGTCAGGGATAATATCGCCTTGTAAATAGTTAGTTTTGTAAATGGACATCAAGGCATCACTTTCACAAGAACCTGACTCTTTCTGGAATATCTTACAGGGGTTAATCTATAGAAAACCACAAACTATATCATACCTGATATTGTGAAATTATTGAAGCCCATTTTACATCTCCCAGCTTGGTGGAAATAGAAACAATCCTAGGTCTGCCATCTTGGTCGGAGTCTGCACAAAACAGCCACCTCAGATAAAGGCCATAGGAATTGCATATCTAAGTTGGTCAGTTTTGAGGTACAAATAAACTAACTTAGCAGCCCTAATCCCCTGCCTATTTATAGTGCCATTAAGCGACCTGACCAGTACTCAAGAAATGTCAAACAATGTGTCCTCAAGGAATCAAAAAGTACTCTGGTCTGCTTGCTCCCCATTGTATGACGCCTCCTTTAATATATCACTCCCGACCCTAACTTCTCTTCACCATTGGGCTTCAACTAACTGCAGGATCCATGGAGAAGCTGACCAATATCTTGACTGGTACATTAACCATGACTGTACCTTGCGATTGCAATTCACATTCAACATTGGAATGAGATCTAACCTCAAAATAGCTCATGTCTCTCATGTGGTCAATAATGGACCACATAACTACTGACCATGCTCTGTGCACCTAAATTTGAAAATGAGTATCATCAGACAAATAAAATTGGACACAATAATTTGAGTGTTGTTAATACTTAGGATCCTGTTCAGTTGTTTAAGGTATAAAAAATACAATTAATTCGCACCTAATAATGAAATATTTTCCCCATGATTTTCTTAGCAATATATTATCAAAACAAAACCCCTAAAACTTTGTTACTACATATTTTCATGCCAGCAGCCTGCTTATCATCTTTTTTTCTGGTTTGATATCCTGCCTCGCAGATATGGAAAATGTAGAGTTAAAAATGATTCAGTCAGATTCACCTTATCGCTTATAATACAAGGAGGACCGCTCAATTTGAATTATTGATTTGTAACTTAATGCCAACTAGTTAATATCCAATACGTATTCTTCGGTAAGTTCAGTTTCATATAAGTTGTCACTACACACTAGGTAATGAGATATGTCCGAAATAAAGAACACGCTCCACTTTGTCTGTCATTGTGAGTAAAATACTTGTCAATTCAAATACCTGCAACACTGGATTATGGTTTGTGCAGATTATTTGTTGGTGCCCTGTCAGCCTGCTGCCTTTTAAAACTATATATATTGTTAAGCAATAAATACTGTTAAGGGTGTTGTCTAGAACGGCCAGAAATTGTCTCTATGATTCAAAGTTTTTGAAAAGAAGAGATATATTTTACTCTGCCTCACTGATGAATTTGATACCAGGTTTGCAAGGAAGTGAGATACACTAAATCCAGTAGGTTGCCTCTTCAATGTCTACCTGCTTGTCCCTCTGCCCACTGCAGTTATCCATTGGGTGTCATTTGAAGTACCCACTCACCAGTAGGCCAATTGAGGTCGTAAGTGGGCAATTAATACTTCATAAAAGCCATGTGGCTGTCACTTCCAGGATTTAACAGACATTGAGAGAGGCCCATGTAAACAGGTTGTCACTGCACTGACTGGTAGCAGGCAGGGAGGGGTTAATAATCTCTCCCTCAGTATTCTTTGGAAGCTTTTTTCCTCTCTGATAGCCTCTCAAATACCAGCCTAAGAGTCATTTGCCAGATTAGGCAACTGGGTACCTGGAAAGACCCATAAACACTTCTCCAAGGCTAACATGCACAACTCTGTCCCAAACGTATGGAGAGTGAACAGCTTCTGATGATCTGGAAACTCTCTGTGGCAGGAACCTAATTAATTAACTAAAGCCCTCATATCTGAAACTATTCTGGTATATATCCTTACCATCTTTTTAAAGTCCTACACGTCATTTTTAAAGTATGGCAAGTGCAGATACAATGCTTTTATTCCTGATGAAGGGCTTTTGCCCGAAACGTCGATTTCGCTGCTGGTTGGATGCTGCCTGAATTGCTGTGCTCTTCCAGCACCACTGATCCAGATACAATGCTGTCCTTGTGGCCTGTTTGAACCTGGAGGAAAATCACTACCTGCTTTCTCCAGCCTGAAAATAACCACACAGCACAGTTTAATTATTTCCTATCCTGAAATCATTTCTTTACTTTAAGCTGATATATTCAAATATCTTCCACTGGATTCTTTTCACAAACTGTTACTTCATCAAAACATTCAATTAAATTTGTCAAATCAGATCTGCCTTTTATAAATCTGGTGATCTTTAATGAACCCAAAATTCCCTAAATGTTTACTGTTTCCCTTAAATTTATGAACATATGAAATAGGATTAAATAAGAATATCACATTTGTCATTCTTCATTGTCTGGCACTTGCCCCCTATAGAGAAAACACTTAGGTTTGGCAAGTCTCCCTAATATATCTGGCCCCACTTTCTATGGCAATCAGGGATTTAAGCCATCTGAACCAGAAAACTTATCCACCCTTGGCATAGCCAACCTTTGCAATGTGCCCTGTCCATCAATTTTGATCCATGCATTATCTCTACAATCTCTGCTTCCACCAATAGTTTGTCAACATTCTCATACTTACAAACATCAATACAAATAACTCATTAAGTATTCCTCATAAGAGAAAAGAAAATATTTCGACAAACTGATAGTTGAATCACATTTTAACCTATGTTCTTACATGTTTATTCCATCTGTTTTGGAAATAGCACTTTTAGATAGAATCTACGGGGAATAAGACTCATTGAGCTGTACCTTACATTCCTTTGGCAAAGTATAAGGGTGCCTCAAGTCTTTTGGAGGGTTTAAGATATATTGAGAACTAATATTATTTCTCAATATATCTTACCAAAAGTGCCTCAGTTATTTCCTAACACATCCCTATCCCAACTCTCTATTCCAATTCTGTCTTCATTTCACACACACTGTTCCCAGAAAAATTCCTCAATCAACAGATAACTGCCAAAGGACCTGTGATGCACCATATTTAAATGTCTGCTGGACACTCAGATGAGTATTGGCAATCCAAAGTTACCTGAAGATGGTGGACAGGAAAAAAAGATGGAGGATGGGGAAAATTTCTGGCTGTAAAAGCTGCTCCTTTTTTTGAGGTATTTTAGGTGTTGGAGGTGATTTCCTTGAATTCCAGGAGCAGCAATTACTGTTTTATATGCTGTTGCATTGTTTTAGAACTTTGGAAAAAAGAAGTCAAAATAACAGTAGTTTAAAAGGGAGAAGGGCAGACAAAGGAAGCACATGGTGAGGACAGTGCAGGAGAGAGAGAGAGAAAACCTGCACAGTTACTGCCTTTGCTGTTTGAATTCGTGTATCGCTGGACATCAGAGTGCATCTGGGAAATTTAACAAACAGTGCAATTCACAACTAATCTTGGAGGAACTGTTGGGCGAAGTTCACAGCACAGAATCAGATAAGTTAATTGTTGTTTTACGTCTGTCCAAGAGAAAGGCTGCAGTAGTGAGTATAGTGGATTCTTTCTTGATTATATGTTTTTGAAGATAAGTCTCTTGATTAAACTTAAAATATAAGCCATAGCTATTAATTTAACCTGGGGCAGTGTTGGTAGAGGAATAAGATGGTGTTATTTTCTGGGTCTGTAGATTGTGAAGGAGCAAAAATGGCCTTTGCAGTGATATGTACTTCTTGTCAGATGTGGGAGTTTAAAGAGAGTTTAAGGGTCACTGCGGATTATATCTGCTATAAATGCTGTTGGATGCGAATCTTATCAGATCGAGTGGATCGGTTGGAGAGACAAATAGAAGCGATGAGGAATTTGCAACAGCTACAGTATGTGATGGATGGCAGTTATGGGAAGGGGGAAAATCTCAGATACAGGGGGTGATGGATTCTCAGGGGAACGTAGCACAAACAGCCAAGTTTCTGGTGTTGAGATTGGCTCTAATGCATCGAGGGGTACGTCGGTTTCCAAGAGATCAATTGTGTTAGGGATTCTGTAGTCAGAGATACAGACAGACGTTTCTGTGGTCAGCAGAGAAAAAGCAGAATGGTGTGTTGTTTCCCTGGTGCCAGGATCAAGATGTCTCAGAGAGGGTGCAGAATGTTCTCACGGGGGAGAGGGGCCAGCAGGAGGTCATTGTCCACATTGGAACCAACGACATTGGAAGGGAAAAGGTTGAGACTCTGAAGGAAGATTACAGAAAGTTAGGTAAAATTTAAAAAGGAGGTCCTCAAGGGTAGTAATATCTGGATTACTCCCAGTGCTACGAGCTCGTGAGGGTAGGAATAGGAGGATAGAACAGATGAATGCATGGCTGAGGAGCTGGTGTATGGGAGAAGGATTCACATTTTTGGACCATTGGAATCTCTTTTGGGGTAGAAGTGACCTGTACAAGAAGGATGGATTGCACCTAAATTGGAAGGGGACTAATATACTGGCAGGGAGATTTGCTAGAACTGCTTGGGAGGATTTAAACTAGTAAGGTGGGGGGGTGGGACTCAGGGAGATAGTGAGGAAAGAAATTGATCTGAGAACAGCTGAGAACAGAAGTGAGTCAAACAGTCAGGACAGGCAGGGACAAGGTAGGACTAATAAATTAAACTGCATTTATTTCAATGCAAGGGGCCTAACAGGGAAGGCAGATGAACTCAGGGCATGGTTAGCAACATGGGACTGGGATATCATAGCAATTCCAGAAACATGGCTCAGGGATGGGCAGGACTGGCATCTGAATGTTCCAGGATACAAATGCTACAGGAAGGATAGAAAGGGAGGAAAAAGAGGAGGGGGAGTGGCATTTTTGATAAGGGATAGCATTACAGCTGTGCTAAGGGAGGATGTTCCCGGAAATACATCCAGGGAAGTTATTTGGGTGGAACTGAGAAATAAGAAAAGGATGATCACCTTACTGGGATTGTATTATAGATCCCCCAATAGTCAGAGGGAAATTGAGAAGCAAACTTGTAAGGAGATCTCAGCTATCTGTAAGAATAATAAGGTGGTTATGGTCGGGGATTTTTAACTTTCCAAACATCAACTGGGACTGCCATATTGTTAAAGGTTTAGATGGAGAGGAATTTCTTAAGTGTGTACAAGACAATTTTCTGATTCAGTATGTGGATGTACCTACTAGAGAAGGTGCAAAACTTGACCTACACTTGGGAAATAAGGCAGGGCAGGTTACTGAGGTGTCAGTGGGGGAGCATTTTGGGGCCAGTGGCCATAATTCTATACGTTTTAAAATAGTGATGGAAAAGGATGGACCAGATCTAAAAGTTGAAGTTCTAAATTGGAGAAAGGCCAATTTTGACAGTATTAGGCAAGAACTTTCAAAAGCTGATTGGAGGCAGATGTTCGCAGATAAAGGAACAGCTGGAAAATGGGAAGCCTTCAGAAATAAGATAGCAAGAATCCAGAGAAAGTATATTCCTCTCAGGGTGAAAGGGAAGGCTGGTAGGTACAGGGAATGCTGGATGACTAAAGAAATTGAAGGTTTGGGTAAGAAAAAGAAGGAAGCATATGTCAGGTATGGACAGGATAGATCGAGTGAATCCTTAGAAGAGTATAAAGAAAGTAGGAGTATACTTAAGAGTGCAATCAGGAGGGCAAAATGGGGACATGAGATAGCTTTGGCAAGTAGAATTAAGGAGAATTCAAAGGGGCTTTACAAATATATTAAGGACAAAAGGGTAACTAGGGAGAGAATAGGGCCCCTTAAAGATCAGCAAGGCGGCCTTTGTGTGGAGCCACAGAATATGGGGTAGATACTAAATGAATATTTTGCATCAGTATTTACTGTGGAAAAGGATATGGAAGATATAGACTGTAGGGAAATAAATGGTGACATCTTGCAAAATGTCCAGGTTACGAGGAGGAAATGCTGGATGTCTTGAAATGCATAAAGGTGGATAAATCCCCAGGACCTGATCAGGTGTACCCGAGAACTCTGTGGGAAGCTAGAGAAGTGATTGCTGGGCCTCTTGCTGAGATATTTGTATCATCGATAGTCACAGGTGAGGTGTCGGAAAACTGGAGGTTGGCAAAGGTGGTGCCACAATTTAAGAAGGGTGGCAAGGACAGGCTAGGGAACTATAGACCGGTGAGCCTGACCTTAATGGTGGGCAAGTTGTTGGAGGGAATCCTGAGGGACAGGATGTGCATTTGTTTGGAAAGGCAAGGACTGATTCAGGATAGTCAACATGGCATTGTGGGTGGGAAATCATGTCTCACAAACTTGATTGAGTTTTTTGAAGAAGTAACAAAGAAGATTGATGAGGGCAGAGCAGTAGATCTGATCTATATAGACTTCAGTAAGGCGTTCGACAAGGTTCCCCATGGGAGACTGATTAGCAAGGTTAGATCTCATGGAATACAAGGAGAACTAGCCATTTGGAAACAGAACTGGCTCAAAGTTAGAAGACAGAGGGTGGTGGTGGAGGGTTGTTCTTCAGACTGGAGGCCTGTGACCAGTGGAGTGCCACAAGGATCGGTGCTGGGGCCTCTACTTTTTGTCATTTACATAAATGATTTGGATGCGAGCATAAGAGGTACAGTTAGTAAGTTTGCAGATGACACCAAAATTGGAGGTGTGGTGGACAGCGAAGAGGGTTACCTCAGATTACGACAGGATCTTGACCAGATGGGCCAATGGGCTGAGAAGTGGCAGATGGAGTTTAATTCAGATAAATGCGAGGTGCTGCATTTTGGGAAAGCAAATCTTAGCAGGACATACACACTTCATAGTTAGGTCCTAGGGAGTGTTGCTGAACAAAGAGACCTTGGGGTGCAGTTTCATAGCTCCTTGAAAGTGGAGTCGCAGGTAGATGTGATAGTGAAGAAGGTGTTTGGTATGCTTTCCTTTATTGGTCAGAGTATTGAGTACAGGAGTTGGGAGGTCATGTTGCAGCTGTATAGGACATTGGTTAGGCCACTGTTGGAATATTGCGTGCAATTCTGGTCTCCTTCCTATCGAAAAGATGTTGTGAAACTTGAAAGGGTTCAGAAAAGATTTACAAGGATGTTGCCAGGGTTGGAGGATTTGAGCTATAGGGAGAGGCTGAACAGGCTGGGGCTGTTTTCCCTGGAGCGTCGAAGGCTGAGGGGTGACCTTATAGAGGCTTACAAAATTATGAGGGGCATGGATAGGGTAAATAGGCAAAGTCTTTTCCCTGGGGTCGGGGTGTCCAAAACTAGAGGGCATAGGTTTATGGTGAGAGGGGAAAGATATAAAAGAGACCTTAGGGGCAACTTTTTCACGCAGAGGGTAGTACGTGTATGGAATAAGCTGCCAGGGGATGTGGTGGAGGCTGGTACAATTGCAACATTTAAGAGGCATTTGGATGGGTATATGAATAGGAAGGGTTTGGAGGGATATGGGTCGGGTGCTGGCAGGTGGGACTAGATTGAGTTGGGATATCTGGTTGGCATGGACGGGTTGGACCGAAGGGTCTGTACATCTCTATGACTCTACTCATTAATAGGCCAACAGTATGAAAATGTCGACAAAGGAGAAGGTGGTACGCAATCCTCCTACAGCGAGGTGATGGTGGCAGGAATGGTGCAGAATCAGCAGAGGAGGCAATGTCACTACACCAAGGCTGTCTGGTACAATCTTACCACCCAGGTCATCTCAATGGATCAGAGGAATGGCCAGTTGAGCCACAAGATCTTCTCTGCTACACCATGGTAAATGTCATACTCATCACATTGTATCCTCACACTCACTCAATCTCTGCCAATGGACCACTACCCACAAAGGTAAATGCTCTATCACTCTCAGTATGCATACAACACTTCCCTTACTAACTCTCACCATCAAAACACACATACCACCACTCACCCCACCAAACATTCAACACCACCAACCTTTCATGCCCTCTGTGCTACGTACTCTACTGGAACACCTCACCACCTTTTGATCGCAATGCAGCAGCAATAACAGCTATAGCACACATTTTCATTTCACTCAATTGCTTCTTTTGTCTCATTCCAGGAGAAGGAGTGCAAAAATAAGGCGAACGGTCTGGGCAGAAACAAGGATGCTCAACACTGATCTCTTCGGCTCATATGTGGAAAGAATCCTGGCCTTTGCAGAGCAGTGTGATTGCTTCTTCAGAGATGTGGAGACATCCATGGCCTGTGAACTGAGTAAGTATTATTCTTAATTTCCAGCAACTTTCAAGTAGCTCTGCTGTTAGTGTCATCTGTTGCATTCTACTTCTAACCTCTTCCATGATATCTTCTCTCCCTTGGGTTTTGCAGATACCACTAGGATATCCACCACTTCTCCAGGGAAGTGGCTAGCTCTGCCTTCTGATGATAAGAGTATGGACATCTCAGAGGAAGCATCAGCAAGGCTGCCTCCTCCATCTCCCCTACCTTTAGATACTGACACTTTAGTAGGATCATTATTTTAGAAAGTTTGAGAGCTGAGATTAATTATGACAGCTCCACAGCTAGTCAAGAAGGAAGCCATGCTTTTATTGGATTGCCAGAGACCAGGCAGCTGTCCTAGTCTGAGGAGAGATAGGACCCAGAATGTTGGCAATCAGGCACTTTATCCATATGCACAAGGAGGAATAGGAGTGGCAAAAAGTCATATGGAATGAAATGGCCCTCATAGCCCAGATGTTGCAGGGCTGCAGCTTTACAATGGGACCCAGCTGTCCCAAGGAGGTCATTGCCTGGCTGCCTTCATGGACAGGTTGGCAGCTGCCATGGAGAGCCAGGTCCAGCAGGATCTACTGGAGAGATGTATATATCTGCATTCCAACACCTCAACCACTGGTTTGATAGTCAAAACCATGGTGGTGAAGTTGGAGATCCTGGTGACTCACCTGATGATCCTTCCTCGCCAGGAGGTTGGGTGGTACCAGAAAACACCTAGTCAAAGAGGATCCACATTGATATTTCAGATATCTCCTCTCAGGAAACTCCAAAGGTGGACAGGCCCTTCAGTTCCATCTTCTCTGCTTTCATCCATCATTTTGAACTTTATGGTGAGGAAGGTCAACTAGGCCTTAGCATGTCCAGGCACAATACTCTTGCATTTGACCAATCAAACCTCCAAGGCCAATTGTTCCACTATTGAGCAGGCTCACTGCAACCTTGTTACAGGACCAGGAAATATGCTGAGAAATAGTGGGACAAGAAACTCAACTGGACTCAACATTCAAACATACAGCAGGTCAGAAGCTAGGAATACTGCAGCAAGTAACTTACCTCCCAACTATCCAAAGCCTGTTCACAAAGCACAAGTCAGGAGTGTGATGGAAAACTCCCCACTTGCCTAGATAGGTGCAGCTCCAACAGCATTCAAGAAGCTTGACACTATCCAGGACAGAGTAGCCTGCTTGATTGGCATCATATCCACAAGCATCCACTCCCTCCATCACCGACACTCAGTAGCAGCAGTGTGTACTATCTACAAGATGCATTAGAAGAGAGAACTTTACAAAGCACCTTAGACAGCACCTTCCAAACCAATGACCACGATCACCAAGAGGGACAAGGGCAGCCGAAATCTTGTTCAAGATCTTTTAAAATAACACTCACTGATTTCACTTAGAAAGTACTAAGTGTGAAGAAATCACGCAAATAGGAAGCAGAGAAGCGTCCATATAGATTTGTGATTTATCTTGAGATACCTATTTGCATAATGAATTAGGAACCTCTGACCCCAATAATAGCATTGTGGGATGTTTGGTGGGATTCAATATCAGATGGAAAACATGGAATTTTCAGAGCACCTGCCTGTGTTATCTCATGCAACCATTTTATTTTAATTTTTCTTATGGGTTTGATGTTGGAGGCTCAACAGAAACTGTAGTAAAAGCATTGATGACAATCTCAAGTCAAATATTTAATCATGGCTCTTAAATGGCTTATTTTTGACTAAATTTTCAGAAATAGTCAATAAGTTATGATTAGATTAGTTACAGTGTGGAAACAGGCCCTTCGGCCCAACAAGTCCACACCGACCCACAACCCACTCACCTACATTAACCCCTTCACCTAACATTACGGGCAATTTAGCTTGGCCAATTCACCTAACCTGCACATTTTTGGACTGTGGGAGGAAACCGGAGCAAACCCACACAGACACGGGGAGAATGTGCAAACTCCACACAGTCAGTCAGTCATCTGAGGCGGGAACTGAACCCGGGTCTCTGGGGCTGTGAGGCAGCAGTGCTAACCACTGTGCCACTGTGCCAACCACAAAAGTTATAATAGTGCATAACATCCATTAAAGCGCTGCATGCATGGAAGTGTTCTAAATGCTTTAAAGAAACTGTTAATTTCTACTGGAGCAATTTGATGTCAATTTCACTGATCCAGACAATGATGAAATAGACTAGACAAACCAGGATAAAGGACACTTTATGTAACTTTCATAACATTCTGGTGCTTGACAACTAAATGGTTAATGTAGTTAAAGATTGCTTCAGAGCATTGCATAAACAATCAGTTTACAGATCACATCCAATACAAACAGGCACTGGCCAAATCAGTATGAACAGCAGTTGTACAATATTTCCATGTTTTACAGAGTCTCGAAGCAGATTACTAATTTAACATTTAAAATAATATTTCCATAAACATATGAGTTGCCTTGCCTACAATAGGGCACTCACGTGAACATGACACTCTTGGAAATATCTTGCAGCCCTGTGCAAACGCATCCCAGTTTCTCTATGTTATTTAACCTTAGATTGAATTTACATTACTGCAATATGGTTGAATAATTAATTGAATCCAAACAACAGTGACAGCTTTCTCATGTTTGAAAGAATCAAAGAAACAAGGCAAGATAAACATAAACAGCAAATGCTAGAAATATTCAGTGGGCCAGACAGTAAGATAATAGCACCTCCTTCACCCAGCGAGTCCAAATTGGATGCACCCTATATCAAAGCAGCAGCTGGCCTTACACCTCCTCTCCCCTACTGGCAAACATAAATGTGAGACTCATTATTTAAACCCAGCTGAGGTGCTCATCACTGCAAAGAATGTCATGAGTGGACAGCCTGTAAACTACTCATGTCCGACACAATAGCCATGTTTAGAAGGCATTTAGACAGGCATATGATCAGGCAGGGAATAGAAGGATATAGACCATGTGCAGCTAAATAGGATTAGTTTAGAATGGCATCATGGTCATTGCAGACATGGTGGGCCCAATGACCTGTTTCTGTGCGGTAGTGTTCTGTATTTTATGTTTAACGCACAACTCCGGCCTACACTGTACCACTGGTTGACATCAAAACATTAAGGTCAATGTCTTTACTTCACTATTCTAAAATACCTTTTAAACTCCTCAAAAAAGTAATCTTTACAGAGCTTCACAAGGAACTCCACATCTATTTTAAAATTCCAAATTTGGAAATGCTAACAATATATGTTATGTACTTTTATCATGCCTGCCTGCCCAAAGAAAAGCTACAAGGTATCCAAAAGAATCATTCTATTTTAAACTCCTTCTTTGATTCAGTCAGGCTTCTCCAGCCACTCGGATTAATGACAGTCCATAAAATGACAGCCACATTCAGATAACAACTCACCAGGACAACCGGAGAATTTCTAGAAGCATGGCACTCAGCCACGGAAACCATCAACAAGCACATTGACCTAGACCCAATATATTGGCCACAACAACGAACAACCAGACCCGGCAACCGGAAGCTGCAGAAACAGAGCCAAATAAATTCCAGAAGACACCATAAGCAGCACTTATAGGAAGCTCTAAAGCGCTGCATATGTCACCTAGACAGGTGACGAAACATCTGCAAATCAACTTCCCAGTGAACATATCCACAACCATGCCAATCAGCACCCAAACTACAAATCTTCTCATTTTATAGTCAGCTCAGAAAGCTTTTATTTTAGCAAGTGAAAACCTTGTAGCTTCAAATTTCTCCATTTCACAGAATCCACAAACATTAAAAGCCCAAATTTAGTGTTGTCTTAATTACAATTTAATTGCTTGCATAATTTTTTCCTCTATTTTTACTATGTGATAGACCTTTTAACAGCACCTTCCTAACCTACAACCTCCATCACTAGAAGAACAAGAGCAGCACAACATGATCACTGACAAGATCCTCTTTTCTGGCTTGGAGCTGAATCATTATTCTTTCTCTGCTGCTGAGTCAAGATTCTGGAATTGCCTCGCTAACAATGCTATGGGGGTGTCTACATTACTTGGACTGCAGCAGTTCTAGACAACAGCTCACTGAAGCTTTCCCAAGGTTAATTGGGATGCATCTCTGCCAGCAATGCTCACATCCAAGAAAATAATTTAAAATTGATCTTCAGTTCAGGTCATGGCCTGTTATCTCCATTTGTCAAAAGTAAAAAGAGCTGCTTTTGATCCATGGATGTTTTCCAAAAATCAGATATAAAAACAAAACACTCTTTTTCCCATGGTTATTCAACTGAACAAAACTGAAAACACCAAAGAATAGTTTGGAACAGCTTTCTTACTGAGTCAGGATTTTCACAGAAAAGATTATATTTTATGTTGCAAAACTGGTGTACTGTGGAATTTAAGATACTAAACATTTTCTTTTTGTGTAATGTTGTGCATACTTTCTCTGTTGAATGATTCTTCTATTAGCCTTATGAATACTGATTAGTATGAGTAACCCTGATCACTGAGTTAATCCTCTAATCCTGTCACAGTTCTCTTGCAATGTTTTCCACCTTCTTTCTCAGTTCTTTGTCTCTTTAGTTTCTTCTCATTTGTTCAATTTTTTCAATTTATTTTTGCCTCTTTAATCTTTATAACCCTGATCATATTGCCATTGTCTACACAATGAATTGAATTTAGCAAGCAAATAGGCCATAATAAGAGGCCATGGGGAAATACGTATTAACATATTTTGACATGTTTAAACACTCTTTTTATAGGACTCTGTACATATCAGAACTAAAAATATAAATGTGAATCATATCATTATATGAACTTGTAGGCTGTTTTTAATGGGCTAGTGAAGTATTGACACCACAACATACCCTCCCCGCTAAGATGTTGTGGGGTAGCCTGTCTACAATCCCAGTGGTTGGCCCATAATGCAAACAACAGGTGCTAATTACTTCAAAGCGAGACTTGCTTGATTTGTTTGGCAGGAACACCTACATAAAGAGTGTAGTAGTCCAGTCAGATAGCCAATAACTCTGCAAACCATGCAGTGCCATTGGGACATCTGGCCACTGCTGAGACTCTACACAGTGCCACCATGTTGAGTCTAGGTAATTTCCAGGTCAGGGGTCTTGGTGAAGTGATCCAGGTTGGGGAAACAAGCAAAGATTCATGTGGCCCAGGCAGTTGGACTTAGAAAGCTAAGAAGCGGGTTATGACTCTTGGCTATGTGGATTCAGTGGACCCAAGGTACATGCAAGGGATGACTTCACTCACCTTTGCCGATACTATCCCACATTGCTAAAGCTGTCAGATTTTCCATATGGCATGAAACCATCACTGCCAGTAGTAAAAAGACTGTACTAATAGCCGCAATGTAAGCCCACACACGAATCTTAACAGTTCAAAGAATAGGTGGGCCAGCAAGTGTTGGTCCCAACCCTCCACTTCTATTGTAAGATTTCAGGAAGGCCAGAAGAGGGCAAGTAGGCAGCAGGAAGCAGCCACTGTATTTAATTGCATCTACTTTACCCACCTTCAAATCCACTTATAGATTAGATTCCTTACAGTGTGGAGCAGGCCCTTCGGCCTAACAAGCCCACACCGACCCTCCAAAGAGCAACCCACCCAGACACATTCCCCTATATTTACCCTGACTAATGCACCTAACACTACGGGCAATTTAGAGTCATAGAGTCATAGAGATGTACAGCATGGAAACAGACCCTTCGGTCCAACCCATCCATGCCAACAAGATATCCCAACCCAATCTGCCAGCACCCGAACCAGATCCCTCCAAACCCTTCCTATTCACATACCCATCCAGATACCTTTTAAATGTTGCTATTGTACTAGCCTCCACCACTTCATCTGGCAGCTCATTCCATACACGTACCATCCTCTGTGTGAAAAGGTTACTCCTTAGGTCTCTTTTATATCTTTCCCCTCTCACCCTAAACCTATGCCCTATAATTCTGGACTCCCTGACCCAAGGGAAAAGACTTTGCCTATTTACCCTATCCATGCCCCTCATAATTTTGTAAACCTCTATAAGGTCACCCCTCAGCCTCCGACGCTCCAGGGAAAACAGCCTCAGCCTGTTCAGCCTCTCTCTATAGCTCAAATCCTGGCAACATCCTTATAAATCTTTTCTGAACCCTTTCATGTTTCACAACATCTGTCCAATAGGAAGGAGACCAGAATTGCACGCAATATTCCAACAGTGGCCTAACCAATGTCACCTGCAGCCACAACATGACCTCTCAACTCCTGTACTCAATACTCTGACCAATAAAGGAAAGCATGGCCAATTCATCTAACCTGCATATCTTTGGACTGTGGGAGGAAACCCATGCAGACACGGGGAGAATGTGCAAACTCCACACAGACAGCTGCCTAAGGTGGGAATTGAACCCGGGTCCCATGAGGCAGCAGTGCTAATCACTGAGCCAACATGCCACCCCACAGGGTGAGAGCAAAATCCAGCCCAATATTTAAGCAAAGACAGACTTTAATGGTTTTCAGTAGAATCAGAATGCAACAAACAAAGATTCGTGAATTAGATTCACTGTTCTTTGCTAATTAATTATGTACTGAAGTAACATATGAACAACTTCAATATTTAAATGATGCCATAGTAACATAGGAACTTACATGTTGCCAGGCTAAATTATGTTATATTCTTACATTGGATGGGAAAATGTAAGGTGGCACACTTCCTTATACAGTCTTCTGCTGTTTGTCTCCATTTTAATAATATTGCGTTCCTCTATTCTCCATGCCAAAGATTGCTGAAAGCAGAAGTACAAAGGGATTTGGGAGTCTCTGTGCATGAATCACAGATAGCAAGTATTCAAGTCAGGAAATAAGGAAGATTTCAAAGGCAATGCAGTACAAAACTGGGAGGTCTTGCTATTACTATGTAAGGCACTAATCAGACCACAGCTCGTGTGCTGTGAGCAGTTCTGATTGAAGTAAACCTAAACTGGCATTGGAGACAGTCCAGAGAAGGTTCACTGAATTAATCCCAGCTATGGAGGGTTTTCCTAGTAAAGTGAGGTTAAGTAGGGTTGGGCTTCTACTCATTGGAGTTTAACAAACTGAAAGGAGACCATTTTGAAAAATATAAGATGCATAAGGAGGTGGCAGGGTAAGTGTGGACAGCATGTTTCTCTTTAAGAAAGTGTCTGGGACCAGAAGGCATAATCTCAGGGTAAGGAATCACCCATTTAAGATAGTGATAAGAAGGACTTTCCTCCGTCAATGGGTAACAAATCAACAGAATGCTTTACTGCATTAGGCTGTCAAGACTGGGTCATTAATTATATTCAAAGCTGAGAGAGACAGATTTCTGATCATTAGGGAATCAAGGGATGTGGAGCTAAGACAGGAAAGTGGACTTGATATTTTTAAATCAGGTATGATTTCATTGAATGGCAAAGTGGATTCATTGGGCTGAATGGCCTACTTTTGCTCTTATTGTATGTGGGCATTGCCAGCAATGCCACATTTAATTTCCACCCTTGAGTAATGGAATGACTTAGAGTCATAGAGTCTTAGAGATGTACAGCATGGAAACAGACCCTTCGGTCCAACCCATCCATGCCAACCAACCCGGCCCATATCCCTCCAAACCCTTCCTATTCATATACCAATCCCAAATGCCTCTTAAATGTTGCAATTGTACCAGCCTCCACCACATCCTCTGACAGCTCATTCCATACATGTACCACCCGCACCAATCAACCACACCACCCGGTGGCATAACATTTCAACTCCCCCTCCCACTCTGCTGAGGACATGGAGGTCCTAGGCCTCCTTCACCGCTGCTCCCTCACCACTAGAAGCCTGGCGGAAGAACGCCTCATCTTCCGCCTCGGAACACTTCAACCCCAGGGCATCAATGTGGACTTCAACAGTTTCCTCATTTCCCCTTCCCCCACCTCACCCTAGTTTTAAACTTCCAGCTCAGCACTGTCCCCATGACTTGTCCGGACTTGTCCTACCTGCCTATCTCCTTTTCCACTTATCCACTCCACCCTCTCCTCCCTGACCTATCACCTTCATCCCCTCCCCCACTCACCCATTGTACTCTATGCTACTTTCTCCCCATCCCCACCCTCCTCTAGCACTGTCTCCACGCTCCAGGCTCACTGCCTTTATTCCTGATGAAGGGCTTTTGCCCGAAACGTCGATTTCGATGCTCCTTGGATGCTGCCTGAACTGCTGTGCTCTTCCAGTACCACTAATCCAGAATCTGGTTTCCAGCATCTGCAGTCATTGTTTTTACCTCACCAATGTCCTGTACAGCAGCAACATGACCTCCCAACTCCTGTACTCAATACTCTGACCAATAAAGGAAAACATGCCAAATGCCTTCTTCACTATCCTATCTACCTGCGATTCCACTTTCAAGGAGCTATGAACCTGCACTCCAAGGTCTCTTTGTTCAGCAACACTCCCTGGGACTTTACCATTAAGTGTATAAGTCCCGCTAAGATTTGCTTTCCCAAAATGCAGCACCTCGCATTTATTTGAATTAAACTCCATCTGCCACTTCTCAGCCCATTGGCCCATCTGGTCCAGATCCTGTTGTAATCTGAGGTAACCCTCTTCGCTGTCCACTACACCTCCAATTTTGGTGTCATCTGCAAACTTACTAACTGTACCTCTTATGCTCGCATCCAAATCATTTATGTAAATGGCAAAAAGTAGAGGGCCCAGCACTGATCCTTGTGGCACTCCACTGGTCACAGGCCTCCAGTCTGAAAAACAACCCTCCACCACCACCCTCTGTTTTCTATCTTTGAGCTAGTTCTGTATCCAAATGGCTAGTTCTCCCTGTATTCCGTGAGATCTAACCTTGCTAATCAATCTCCCATGGGGAACCTTGACGAACGCCTTACTGAAGTCCATATAGATCACATCTACTTCTCTGCCCTCATAAATCTTCTTTGTTACTTCTTCAAAAAACTCAATCAAGTTTGTGAAACATGATTTCCCACGCACAAAGCCATGTTGACTATCCTGAATCAGTCCTTGCCTTTCCAAATACATGTACATCCTGTCCCTCAGGATTCTCTCCAATAACCTGCCCACCACCGAGGTCAGGCTCACTGGTCTATAGTTCCCTGGCTTGTCTTTACCGCCCTTCTTAAACAGTGGCACCACATTTTGTTGGGACATCTCAGGTGACAGTGGAGAAACAATCTCACTATTACAAGTCTGGAGTTTCATAAAGGTTAGACTGGTTAAGAACAACAAAAAGCCGTTAATGAACCAGGTAGGATTTTACCACAATCTAGTAATTGCAATGTTATCGTAACTGATATTAACTTTTAATTCTGGATTTATTGAATTAACTGAATTTAATTTCCTCAGCTGCTGTGCTCTGGATCATTATTATACAATTCCACATTACTATTGCCATTAACATATCCACTATGCCACTTTACCAAAGATAGATTCTCACCTCTTCTCTATAATTACTATAGGGGAAGATTTCCTCTGTGCACTTGCCATGATGAGATCATAAACCTCATTAGAAAGAATAACATGTAGCATTGCTCCCCTTATTGTGCCACATGTAATCGAGTGAACTATCACATTGTTAAATAATAAATTACTACTCGCTAACAACAATGCTGGGTTGTGTTTGTAGGCTAAGGATGCATCTTGCATATCAGAACTGATGGCATTGGTTTGTACAGTGTTTTTCCTCTGTGCACAGAATCTCTACTAATTGAATAGCTGAGAATTATACATTCTAGTTCAATCACCTCAAACAGAATCATGAATTAGAAAATCATTTCATTAAGTGTACAACCTGATGTAAGACCAAGCAAGTGAATGTTGTATGCTATATGAGTGCAAATACTGAATGAAATTGAGTGCATTATTTTTACTAAATGTTAGCATACAACAGAAGTTCCTCAATTAGTGCCTTAGACATTGAAAATAAGAGCAGTTACATTCCATGAAATAAATTCCAGAAAATAAGTAGGGTTTGTTTATAAATACATATACTTTCCTGTTCCAGAACCTTTTTTTCAAAGTTGTACAATTTGCTTATTTTCATTTTTCCTATTAAAATGCATCACTTAATACTTTCCAGCATTAAATTTAATCAGTCATAGACTGGCTTATTGAACTTGGCCTCCTGAAGACTGACAACCCGAAACGTCGATTGTCCTGCTCCTCGGATGCTGCCTGGCCTGCTGTGTTTTTCCAGCACCACATTTTTCAACTCCTGAAGACTGAAACAATCTTCCTTGCTGTTCACTAATTTCCAACATTTGTGCTATTTACAAACTTTGGAATTATTTCCCAAAAGATATTTGCCATTGTCCCAGGGGACTATAGGGCTAGTCCCTAATAGAGAGTGATTTCGCATGGTGATTACAACCTGAGAGTCACTACACCTTAGATGAGCAGTGAGGTTGAGAAAGAAGAGCCTTCGTAGTGACCTCAGCAGGTATGGTAAATGAATCCTCGAAGTTGGCATCATGTGCATTGCAAACCAGCTGTCCAGCTGACTGACCCCCTCCATATCTCTAAGGTCTGGCCATTAATACATATCAGAAATAACTGCAGCCTTTGGGAGCTATCAACACCTAGTGAATGCTAATGGGAAACATCCCTCAGTCTGAGAAATAAAAACTTCTTACCTTTCTATTCCATCTTTCATCTACAGTCAGTTCTCCTACAATATGGTAGTTCTATTCTCGTGCAATCCCATGTTATAAGAAAATTGTGCAATAGCAGCACCATTTTAAACTAATGGGGCAGGCATCACTTTATAACTAAATGGTTTTGTTCTTTGCAAACAGTGACCCAGTTTGTCAATCATATTATAGTGAATTCATGTTAATGAAACACACATTATAGTAGAATGATCTGAGGTTTCAGTGGCCCTTTAATTTCAGTAAGCTTCAGTTTTGCAACAAGTCTAATATGTAGCACTTTACCTAATACATTGCAATTGGATGAAAATAATAGCTATACTGCCAGTTGAATACCCACAAATAATTATTTCCAATTCCCTCTTAAAATAAAATCTTTATGCTCTCACACAAATGAGATTCACAACAAAACGTGTATAATGAAGAAACATAGGTCTTGAAAATACACCAGTTGCTAATCAAACACCTAAGTTCAGGGCTGGAAAGTAAGCTAGGCCCCAAAATATGAATTTCTGAGTGAGCCTCATTTTGAACAGAGGATCTTATAATCCAAAACATGTTTTTCCACATTAGAGGTGAGGAGATTGGTGTCTGCTACATTGGAAGCTCCTGTATTCCTTAGTTTCATTGAGAATTGGTGTTAGTGTAGAGATCAGTTATTCCCAGTGATAAGGAGGCTAGTAATTTTTTTTCTAAGAACGATAAAGTAGGGCCATATAGTTTCTAATCTGTGAGAATGTATAGGCACCTAAGATGCTCATGTAGTGACATAAGTGCACTCTGGGCTCAATAACAAGCCCCTTCCAATACATGGCTCAAGTTCATGAATATCTCCCTGATGGCACCTCTTCTAAGCTTGTTCACAATAGGTTTGTGTAAAGAACTGGACAATCTTACAACTAATTCTTCCTTTTCCAAAAAAAGACAAGTATTAATTGTATTTTAATTCCAGATTATTAACAATACTGTCACTTAATACGACTGTAAGTTTCTTTGTGGCATTTATTTATCCATGCTATCAGAATAATATGACACATTGATTTCAGATCCACTGATACACACAACAAATGAGAAATTCTGTGTTTAGCTCCAGGTGAGATGATAAGGAGTAAATACCTCAGGAAATCATGTGGAATTCATCTGTAACATAAAAAGAGGGTTGTAGAGTGTAGATTTTGGAGATGGCGGTTACAGGCAAGAGGGTAACTCTCCCAGTGTCCCCATTCCCCATGATGCGCTGCCTCAGCTGGGACTGAGTAACTGACAACAAGTCCCCCTCTTCCATTGTACCTGGTAGACTACTGGTAGGTTGAACAAAGATATGCTGGGCAGCCTTCAAGTTCATTACTGAGCCTATCTGCATCCTGCTAAGAAAAGACAGCTTTCAAAACTGGATGTCTTCCCACCTTGGATATAATTATAGGAAGCCTTCCCAGTGTTAGAAAACTCTTGTGTGATTAGATGGTGTCTGTCACCAAGTTTCTGTTGGGACAGATTGAAATAAGCTCTGTCCATAGAAAGAGAGAAACATGGTAGAGGATGAAATAAACTGATAGTGACAAAAAAGCCATATTGGGCATTCATCATGAGATAGCTCAACAGTCATGTGTGGTATATTTTACCTCTAAAAATGTGGCATAGTATACAGCAACTCCCTTCCCATGGAATGAGACAAGCAAAGATGACATGAGGAAAATCAAACACGTGGAAAGGAGTTTTATGGTGACAGCTGCATTAAAGCTTTATGCAACTGGCTGTTTCCATGCATAGTGGGATCTCCAAAACTTTAACCCAGAAATACATTCAACCACTTTGAATGGGTGTCCACAATGACTAAGAATGTTGAGTCTTTGAAAGAACCGGCATAGTCATAAGTAACCGAGTTGTGGGCTTACCCGGTCATTCCTACAAATATAGAAGAGCTGCTAGCAATAATTTTTGTCCTTGTTAGCACAATGGACACAGCCCCACCAATATCTGTATCCAATCCTGGCCATCAGACATAACTTCTCTCATACATCTCTATTTTGGAAATCCCTGGATGACCCTGATGGAGCTCAACCTGTATCTGGCAGTGACCTTTGCTCAGGACAATCACCCTTGTTCCCCATAATAATATGTCATTTTCTACTGTGATCTGTTCTCTCCAGGTCAAACTTTGGATGCGGTAGCTCTTTAGTTTATCAGATCACCAACAGCTGTTTCAGTTTTACCAGGACCGGACCTTTCTGCACCCAAAGTCTGATATTATCAGCTATGACTAGAAGTATGTCCAGAAAATATAAAACCATTACGGTATCTTCCAATGGAAGTCCCACCAGTGGTGTATCTGCCAGTGGGAGGGAGCTCAACACAACTTGCATTGCTACTTGGCCTCCTGGATGGTATTCCAAATTGTAATTATACATATTTAATATTACAACCCATTGCCGAATTCAGCCTCAAACTATGAATGGCACTGCCTTGTCTTCTTTAAGTAGACCTGGCAGGGATTGGTGGTCCGTTAATATGAAAAATTTACATCTGTAAAGAATCCTGACTCCAAATATGACTGTCAAAACTTCCTTCTCTATCTGGGCGTATTTTTACATGCTGCATTAGCCAAAGTCCTGAATGCATACACTATTGGATGCTCCTTATCATTGGAGCACCTATGAGCTAATACTAACCCAATGCTATACCGTGACATTATGAGATATGTTAATATCAGATCTCACTTGGTTCCATAATGTGTCAACAGTTTGAAGATGACTGCTGTTTCTTTCCATCCCTGAAAGCTATGGCTTATCAACATGACTATTTCCAAGGTTTTTTTTAAGATTGAATGCAAAATTCCCAAGATAGAGGCCAGGTTATATATGAACTTTTCATAATAATTCACCAGGCTAAGGAAAGACCCAATTTCTAATTGATTCTTATTGGTCTTCTTTGATATAGACTTGCCACCTAGATGATTGCTGACCTGGGGTAGACCTTGTTCTCTGTCGTCCACTGAAAAATTGCACAGGCTTACGATACCTCAATGGCAGTTTTGTATATTGGTATAAATCTTTTGACCATTCCGGCATGTAGCATTTTTCTTGGAATTTTCATCTAAGCTCATCTGCAAGTTTGCATGGCTCATGTCCAGCTTTGGGAAGGACAGTATATAAATCCTCTAAGCAAAGGATTGGGTATTTATCCAGCTGTGAAAAGCAGTTTACTGCTTGTTCAAAATCCCCAGAAAGGTGGAACAACCCTTTGGGCTTCACAATCGGCACAAACGGTACTGCCCATTCTGCAAACTGGACTGGATTGATGATTCCTTCGATTTTTAGCCTTCTGATTTCTGCCTTAATTTTGACTGTAAGGCAAATGGCACTGGGCGGACCTTTCAGAATCATGAAATTGCTTCCTTGTCAACATGCATTGGATGAGTTGGACCGAAGGATCTGTTTCCGTGCTGTACATCTCTATGCAAGATTATTTGACTCCTTTAATAGTCCCTAAACCTTCCTGAACACCTCCAGTATTTTATTAACACTTCACTCAGGCAGCCATTTTCTAATTGAAAAATGTTCTGCCGATTTAAGGGAATCTTTGACGACTAATTTTGCTTCATCAATCTTGGGCATGAGCGTTTTACTCCAATCAGTGGGAACTGAACCAACTGCTTCTCATAAGAGTCCAGAACCTCAATCTGTAAATATTCCCTGGTATAGGTTCTCAGTCTAGCTAAGGTCTTGCACAAACTTAACTATTGGAGCCGAGAGCAAATTTCGTTAAAGATTAGTTCTGCGCTAACTGAAATGGCCATGACGGTATCGACCTCCATTAGAACTGAGTGACCATTTAACCAGATGTTTATTTTGATTGGCTCTGAGTTGGATGTTGCTATCAAATAAACTGCTCCAAACCACATGTAGGTCGATTTTGCAGGGTGTGCACAGTCCTGGATACTTGCCTATGAGAATCTTTTGCTGTCACGTGACTGCATCCCAGCTGTAACTCCAATGGCTTGCCAGTCCGGACCTTGAAGAAAATGTTAACTATTTGGCTGAGGCTTGGCTTTATTTTCGGTTGAGTTAGAGTCCCTCTGTTCAGGATATGTCCTGAGTGAGGCTTTGCAGTTGCCTTTACTCAGGTGGTGTTCCCAAGCTTATTCAGATTGGTGAGATTGTCCATTTCCATCAGAATAGCAGGTAACACACAACCTCCATTTGTGCCATTTTCCAAAGATAAAGCAACATGTAATGCCTGTTTGAAGTCCAATTGGACTTCAGCTAGTGGACACTTTTGCATGATTGCATCATTAATCCAACATACCAAATGGTCTTTCAGCATCTCATTAAGGGTTAAACTACATGCCTCTGCCAGTTATCTTAATCTCATCAAAAATCCCAATACAGATTCCCTTAGAGGAGACTGGAGGTGTAATATTTTGTAACTAAATCCATTAATTCTTGAAAAGTTTTAGTATCATGTGCCTCAGTGAAAGTTAGGCTCTTAATAACCTGGGGTCCACAAGCTGTTAGAATTATGCATTCTTTTTCGTCTGCCCCAATGCCAAAAATGCATTCTTTCCACATACTGGGCCCAGTTTTTGACAGCAAGATTGAATGAAGTGAGCTTTCCAAATAACAGTATGATGTCAGAACTGCTTACCCCAACTCAAAGATGACTGGTGCAAGTGAATTTGTTCAGGAGCATGTTTTTCTCTCATTGCCACTGAAATAACTCCACAGATGCCAGTATCCTGTCACCAAGTCACCCTTTATTTACATGTAGAGAGTCCTTGACACTGATGCAGCTTCTTCTGAGCCAGCTCTCAGAGTGAACAGAATCTTTGACACTCCTGATTATATGTGTTAGCCAGGGCTCCCTGTTTGGACCAGGTTAACAGCCCCAGTCAGGGAACTTATATTCTGTGAAGTCCATTTGGCTAACCTCATTACAATCACTACAAAGGGTCTTTCCAAAGATTTAGCTCAATATTTTAGATTTTATAGTGCCTCCCATTTGACTGCAATAGTTATGCTTCATAAGGACAATTATTTTATTTTCAACTCTGAGCATAACAAATATGTGTTCTGGGAGGATTGTGTCAAGTATTCAAGTCAGCAATAAAGTTATGAATTAAAATCCTGAAATTAAACTTTATTTAAGGTTAGTTTGAAAAATTAAGTCCTGTTGCAGAAATGTTTGACAAATAATATAAAATATAAATTAGACAAAATTTAAAATTATATTTAATACATTGAAATTCTCAGTAAACACCATTATAAACTGATAACCTATAAAGAATTAATTCTCAACCTTACATACAGACATTTAATTACTTCGACAAATTTGGGCTATGAGGGAAAATATTCATTTCGTTACCCACCTCTCTGCAGTGGGTGAGGAAAACATAATTTGTTTCCCAGGAACCAATTTAAAAGCAAGACTTACTTCTCACTCTCTGTGGAATCATTTAAACTTCTTCACAATTTTTTTTTCAGTCGAAGTGTGTAATTTGTCACCTCAGCATTCACTCCCTCATTATAATATCTGACTCATTAAAATCAGTGTTGAAAGAGAAGGGCATGTTGTGATATAAATCATTAATCATGTTAGTTCTGAATTATTTCCAATTTTTCTGAAATAAATAATTGCATTCATTTTAAAATTAGTAATACCAGCTACAAGTTGGATCATACTTCAAAGAAGTTTCACTAGACTGGATTTGAGAGGTTTATCATATCAAGAAAGGATGAATAGGTTGGATGTATACTCATTGGACTTTAGAAGAATGAGAGTTTTCAAAACATAAGATTCCGAGGAGATCTCATTGGATGGCACCACTGTGTCACAGTATTTGAGACCTGGCTTTGATTCCACCCTCAAACAACTGTCTATGTGGAGTTTGGAGTCGAGAGTGTGGTGCTGAAAAAGCATAGCTGGTCAGACAACATCCTAGGAGCAGGAGAATTGATGTTTCAGCTTAAGCCCTTCATCAGGAATGAGGCATGTGGGCCAAGGGGGCTGAAAGATAAATGGGAGAAGGTGGTGCTGGAGGCAAGGTAGTTGAGGGTGCGATAAGTAGATGAAGGTGGGGCTGAAGGTGATAGGTCGGAGAGAAGAGTGGAGCGGATAGGTGGGAAGGAAGATGGACAGGTAGGATAGGTCAAGGGGTTGGTGCCGAGTTGGAACATTGGATCTGGATCTGCATGTCCTTGGGGGAGTGGAGGGAGAATTAAAGTGTTCAGCCACAGGGCAGTGGGTTGTTTCATGTGTATGTCCTGGAGATGTTCTCTGAAGCGTTTCGCAAGTCGGCGTCCTGTCTCACTAGTATACAGGAGACTGGATCGGGAGCAACAGATACAGTAAATGACGTGTGAATGTTCAAGTACATTTCTGGCAGATGTGGAAGATTTATTTTCGGCCTTGATGGAGGTGAGGGGGGAGGTGTGGTGCAGATTTTGCAATTCTCGCAGTGGCAGGGGAAGGTGCCAGGATGGGGCAGTGGGTTGGTGGGGGTGGTGGACCCGACAAGATAGTCATGGAGCTAATGGTGTTTACAGAATGCAGATTGGGGTGGGGAGGGAAAAATGTGACTGGTGATGGAGTCTGCTTTTAGGTGGCAGAAATGGCGGAGGATGATGCAATGTATCCAGAGGTTGGTGGGGTGGAAGGTGAGGACTGGGGCGTTCTGTCTTTGTTGCGGTTGGAGGGGTGGGGTTGGTGGGCGGAGGTGCGGGATATGGATGAAATGTGCTGGAGGGCATCATCAACCACGTGGGAGAGGGAATTGCGGTTTTTGAAGAAGAAGGCCATCTAGTATGTTCAGTGGTGGAATTGGTTCTCCTGCGAGTAGATGAGGCCGAGGCAGAGGAATTGGGGGGGTAGCATTGTTACAGGAGGAAGGGTGGGGAAGTATAGTCCAGGTAGCTGTGGGAGTCGGTGGGTTTGTAGAAGAAGCGTTCTACATCCTTCAGAGATTTACCTGCACTTCCACACACTTCATTTACTGTATCCTCTACAAAACGAACCTACTTCAGAGAACATCTCCAAGACACACGCGTGAAGCAATTCCACCACCTCCTGGCTGAACATATTAACTCTCCCTCCCACTCCCTCAAGGACATGCTGGTCCTGGACCTCCTCCATTGTCAAACCCTTACTACCCAATGCCTGGACAAAAATCTGCCACCTTGGGACACTCTAACTACATGGGATCAATGTGGATTTCACCAGCTTCCTCATTTCCCCTCGCCCCACCTTGTCCCAGATCCAACCTTCCAACTCGGCACCAACCCCTTGACCTATCCTTCCTGTCCATCTTCCTTCCCATCTACCCGCTCCATCCTCCTCTCTGACCAATCACCTTCAGCCCCACCTTCATCTACCTGTCACACTCTCAGCTACCTTCCCCCCAGCCCCACCCCTCCCATTTATTTCTTAGACTCTTGGCCTACAAGTCTCATTCTTGATGTAGAGCTTAAGCCCAAGACATTGATTCTCGATTCTGATCTCCAGCATCTGCAGTCCTCACTTTTTCCTGTGTGGAGTTTGCACTTTCTTCCTGTGTCTGGATGGGTTTCCTCTGAATACTCTGGTTTCCTCCCACAAAACAAAGATGTGCAGGTAGATAGTTTGGTCATGATAAATTGCCCATAGTGTCCAGGGATGTTCAAGCTATATGGATTAGCCATGGGAAGTGTAGGCTTGCAGGAATAGAAAAGGGGGGTGGGTCTGAGTAGGATGCTCTTTGGCAGGGCAGTGTGGACTTGATGGGCCAAATGGCCTGCTTCCACACTGTAGGGATTTTATTCTACACTCGCGAAACAGAGGGCACAGTTTTGAAATAAGGTTCTACCATTTAAGATAGGAATCAAGATAAATGTTTTTTAAGGGATATTTATGATTAGAATTCTCTAATCAGAGAGCAGTGAATGATGCATTATTGAACATACTCAAGGCTGTGTCAGAAAATCTCTTGACTGACAAGGGAGTTAAGGATTATTGGTGGAAGGTAAGAAAGAGTTACAGCCACATTCAGATCAGCCCTGATCTTGTGTAACAATGGAGGGGCTGAATAATATATACCTGCTCCTTTTTTTTAAATGTTCTTGTGTTTGAGTCTAAACATTGCATGAATAATCAGAATTTGCAAGATAAAATTCTGTTGTGGCCAAGATATTGGAAATTACTCAGAATGTAGCAAAGTTGCAAAATCATCTCTGTTAGCCAATTATAGTTCATTACTACTTCCTTACTGTTAAGAAGCATTATCTAGATTGTAGATAAAGTTAAAAATCACACAACACCAGATTATTGTCCAACAGGTTTATTTGGAAGCACTAGCTTTCAGAGTGCTGTTCCTTCTTCAGATGGTTGTGACAACCATTTGATGAAGGAGCAGTGTTTCTAAAGCTAGTGCTTCCAAATAAACATGTTGGAGTATAACCTGTGTTGTGTGACTTTTAACTTTGTACACCCCATTCAACACTGGCACCTCCAAATCAAGACTGTATATATGTAGCCAATATGAATTTAGAAAATGTAATATTTCCTTGGCCTTATTCAGACAAAAGTCCAAACTATCTCCATGGATAGAACCCATTGGCCTAATTTGAAATTATTGTTTTTGGATCTTTGACATTGATTTCAAAATGTAGCCAATCAAGGTGTATTAGGGACAATTAATTTCAATTAAACCAATATTTGCATATAAATACATGTAATTGAGAGAAAAAGTTAATTTTTCAACTCCATTTTTGCGAATCAAACTCAATTGTGTAACCAACTATGTTGCTACATCAACTGAATTAAATTATTCTGTAATTTATCCAAATTCCTGGAAAGAACAATTAGTTGTGATATGAACAAATAATAGTTTGATACAATAGGGAAACTTACAGGAGCCTGCTTGAATTGGAGAGGAATCTTAAAATGTATCATCGTACAAGAATATTTTGAATACCTCAAGATTAATTTGGATGCTTTTCACATTCACAATTGCTAGAAGCATGTAAGAAAGACATGCTCTTCTGAGGTATATTTAAAACAGAGATAGAAAAGTTCTTGATTGCCAAGGGAATCAAAGGTTTTGGGGATAAAGAGCAAAAATGGGGTTGGAAAAGCTATCAGCCATGATTGAATGGCGGAGCAGATTCATGGGCTAAATGGCCAAATTTCTGCTCCTATGTCTTATAGTCTTATGGTAATATGGAGTATCTGACTGGATCTGCACTCATAAGTGAAGGCCCAGAGAGCAATTTGACAAAAATAACTCGAATGAAGCTCTTAAAATCTATATATCAGGTAACACTTACATAACATTTCAGACTGCATAATTATATGTCCTAGCAAGATTAAGCTTGACTTGTAAAACCAGGAAATGATCTTATAAAACCTAGAATCTCCTCCCTATTAAAAGCTCCTGTTAAATCAATTACTTTGCGCCAGAAATAATACGTCAAGTTCTTGGTTTTTAATAATAAATATAGAAGTTCATCCTCAAAGCAATTACATTCTGATGTTCGAGGTTTGTATGAAATAAATTCAAATTCTAAATTTTTATCCTAAGGGGTAGTAATTACCTTTCCATTTTTCTTCCAAATACCCGCAATGACCTTACCTGACTCTTCCTCAGGTGAGCAAAAATTTGACTGAATGCATTTTCATAGTGAAAAGCAGTTCTTCTGTTTATTCAAAGGGAATTTTATAATTTGTAGTTTATCCTATGTTAAGTTTGCCTTTCAGTATTTCTTGTTTTTACTTTAAGTTCACTCTTACTCTTCTCAAATTTCAAATTTAATTTTCTCCTGTTTTTTGTTTTTCTTAACTCATATGTATTTCATTTCAGTTTCTGTACTACTTCTCCCCACTTCTGAATGAATTAACAAAGGGTTGTTCGCATTCAGATTAAAAATAAATTGAGGGTTCTGAAATTCCATGGAAATCTTTTGCATTCCTTGCCATTAACCTAGTTGAAAACTGAAAATCTCTTCAGAAAATAGAATCACAGCAAAATAAGAGCAAGAGCAGATTTAGTGTTTGCACTACTATTCAGTATGATCGTGACTCAACTCAACATGATTATCCAATCAGTACTCTTTTTCCACTTTCTGTTCATAGCCGTCGGTCTCTTTGACTGGCAGAACTATATCTAACTCCATCTTAAAAACCTTCAATGGTTGGGCCTCAACTGTTTTCTGTGACAGAGAATTCCACAGGCTCACTACTCCGAAGAAGAAACTTTTCTGCATCTCAGTCTTAAATGACCTACCTTGTATCCTTAAACTATGATTCCTGTTTCTGAATAAAGGACCATTTGTAGCTATTTGCACCATTTTCATATGATATTTGTTAGAACGAGAGGATGAAAAGGAAAATAATGCAAAGAATTTCACAGTTAACATTTTCTCGCGTACTGCAACTTGTCCAGGAATGGGTATGCATTGTATTCTCAGGAAACAGCCCAGAGACTCTGGATGTTTGGTTTTTTCACGCTCGAATGATCAATAACGATCTGTGTTTGCTACATGAGATTATTTTCATTAAACTAAGGGAGAATAAAAAGTAACTCAGGCTGTTTGACCTTGGGTTCACATGTTAACGTTCTGCCATGAACCTCATTACACTCACATCTATTACATTTTTCCACATCACATCTCTGCCAAATGCAATTATCTTTTATGTTTGTTTTATTTTAACAATTTAGAAATTCCCACAAATCCAGAACCAAATTCTGCCAAATAAGTTTTATTTCCCCTTTACAGTTGGAAGACAAATCAGGAAGTTCCAAGCTGACTTTACTT
This sequence comes from Chiloscyllium plagiosum, assembly GCF_037043375.1. Taxonomy (NCBI): domain Eukaryota; kingdom Metazoa; phylum Chordata; class Chondrichthyes; order Orectolobiformes; family Hemiscylliidae; genus Chiloscyllium; species Chiloscyllium plagiosum. The sequence continues at coordinate 67,210,384 of NW_028270154.1, read as the reverse complement.
CAGTGTACATAGCAAATGCTGAGTTCCAATATTTCCCTCGTTCTTGTGAACATAAGCAACATTTCCCCGCAATCCTTTTAAGAAAGTGCTCCTATTTCCTATAGCTACATTCAGGGTACAGCACTGTCCCAGTTCTATCTCCTCTTTAGTAGTGTGGTCTCATCTGATTGATGCATCACTTTTATTTGAGAGATAATATTGTTTTAAAGTTTTGAATTTCATTATGCTTCTGATAGCAACAGATACTCCTCAGAATTTCCTGCAAATCGTCAAACATTTGTAAATTTTCTCAACAGTATGAAACATTTATAGAATCAAAGTATAATACCGTACAGAAAGAGGCCCTTTGGCCCATCAAGTCTATACCACTAAAGTTACACATAATCTACACTAGCCCCACATTCCAGCACTAGGCCATAGCCTTGAAGGTTATAGCATTTAAAGTGCTCATCAAAGTGTATTTTAAAGTTTAAGAGCTTTCCTACCTCAACTATTCTCTCAGGCAGTACATTCCACCTTCTAGATGAAAATATTTGTTGCCTCAAATCCCCTCTCAACCTCCTGCCTTTCATCTTAAAATTATCTTATTTGATCTGCATTCATATACCAATTGACTAAGGAAAACAGCTGTTTTCTACTTACCCTTCCCATGCCTCTCCGGCAGCTCAGTGGTTAGCACTGCTGCCTCATAGCGCCAGGGACCTGGGTTCAATTCCTGCCTCAGGCAGCTGTCTGTGTGGAGTTTGCACATTCTCCCCGTGTCTGCGTGGGTTTCCTCTGGGTGCACTGGTTTCCTCCCACAATCCAAAGATGTGCAGGTTAGGTGATTTGACCATGCTAAATTGCCTGTAGTGTTAGGTGCAGGGATAAATGTAAGGGGATGGGTTGCTCTTCGGAGGGTTGGCGTTGACTTTCTGGGCTGAAGAGCCTGTTTCCACACTGTAGGGAATCTAAGAATCTCTCAAAAATTTACACATTTTTATCAGGTCCACTCTCAGCCTTCTCTGCTTTGAAGGAAATAACCCAAGCTTATCCAGCCTCTCTTCATAGCTAAAGTGCTCTACTCCAGGTAATGTACTGGTGAATCTCCTCTTGTGCAATCGCATACTTACGACAGTGTGGTGATCACAAACTCATACAGAACTCAAGCTGCATCATAATCAAAGTACTGTACAACTCCAGTATAACCTCCCTACTCTTATAATCTCTTCCATAATCGATGAAGGTATGTGTCCCCTATGTCTTCTTAACTATCTTATATCCTGCCCTACCACCTTACAGCTATTGCAAGATCCCTCTGTTTCTTTGAAATTTCTAGTGTCCTGCCATTCACTGATTACTCCCTTGTCATGTTCCTTTTACCAAGGTTATGCCATTCCAAATGCTTGTCCAAGTAATTTTTAAAGGTTGTGACGTTACAAAACAACATTACTTGGGTAATTTGTGCAGCAAAGAATCCTTGAAGTGATTTAATACTGTATATCAGGATTAGAAAAATTGATTCTGCTATATATTCTGTATTTCTGAACTATTCGCATGATTTCCATCTTGGAGCATAATTTTTTATGACTATCTATTAATATATAGATTCTGAACAAAACATTGCAAAAATTAGACACTATCTTCATCAGAAAATTAAAACTGAATAGTTATATTGTAGAAAATAAATTTGAATTCAGTTTTCATGTTGAAGGCAACTTATTCTAATGGTTCCTTTTTTATATTACATGAAATTGTTCGAGCTGTGTCAAGCTTATAGTACATTCCAAGTAACGGATGCATATGCCCAATTACAATTATAATTTCATAACGATGTTAGGTAACAGCTAACATTAGAGTACATAATAGGCCTGTATTTTATCATGGAAGAAAAGGTAGATCTGGAGGTGGGTGAACCAATAATTCCTGAGGTTGCTTCCTGGGGAGAGGTACCTACCCCACCATGCATTGGTGGGCAATTCATTTATGGCACTAGTCAGCCAACAAATGCAATTTTGCCAAAGGTACATTCACTGTTTAGGACAGAAGCAGATCAGATGGTTGCATCACTGAGGTAATCTAAAGCGATTTATTAATTGGGCCCCAACTGAGGCGTAGAAGCACTTACCATCTCATTTAGCACACTAGCCACACACTGCTACCATGCAAATCAGCAGGTAGCACAAAACTTCACTTAATTAACCATTTTTTGGATTAGTGGTGTTAGAAGAACACAGCAGTTCAGGCAGCATCCGAGGACCAGCAAAATCGACGTTTCGGGCAAAAACCCTTCATCAGGAATTAACCATTGCAATGCCCACATCTATTTTGGGCTCTGTCCAATTTTGCAACCTTCATATAATAACTTTGTGCTGAAAATAATTGCTGGGATATGTATAAATAACTCACAACACAATAATCTTAAGTGGTTTTTTTTCTGAATAATTTCAGCACTTAAACCTGTGTTTGGGTATTTGAATACAGATCAAATATTCTGCAAAAATCATTTGAATTGACAGGTTCTTCTGTACATACAGATATGTGCTGACTCCCACAAAAACAAGAGCTTATTTTCCTCAAGTAGAAATAATTTTTGAAGTTCATGTTTCTTTTTACTTGTCTGTCAAACTGGTATATTCATTTGGAATTCATTTGTCAGCTTATTACCTTAAGAATTCAGAAATATAATTCAACGAATGCTCTGAACAATGAAGACAGTAATTTGACTATTTCCAAGCAGGCAGTTAAATCTCCAGTACAACTGAGTTGACCTGAAATAAACCTGCATAATGAAGAAATCAGTGTTCTTTGATGAGGGCTGCCCACAAGATCTATAATTTCCAATATTGAGTTTGCTATCCTTCTAACAGCATTGATAAGAAAAAAGCAGGACAATATTTCTCAGTTAGAGAAGATCCCAGTAGACAATTTTAATGTTATACTGGTTTCTGGCAGATTGTTCATTGCAACACCAACTCAGAATCTTAAAGGTCCTAAAAGAATATTTGTAAGTGTTATATCAAAATGCCTGATTTATTTGAACTCATCACATTTGCCTTTGTGCATGCTATGACAGTGCAAGACTGTTAATGAAGCAGTAAATGAGTTTCCACAAGCACTGCCAATAATGTCAACTCATGTCATTTTAACATTCAATTCCTAATGTACAGCAGCACTGTAGGGGGCCCGACACAATGGAACAGCTGACAACTTTTAAACAAAGCATGACGATGATAATCATCATCATCATTGGTGTAAAGAGAATGAATGACATTCCTCTCAAGCAGTTGGGAGGGAAATATTTAACAGCTGTTAAGTTTCAGATTCATGCTGATTTTCACAGCAATTTTCATGAATGTATCTACATGTTGGTCAGATAAAAGGAATGAAAATGTCAGTAGTGACACCCATAGATTCATTGAACACTGCAACAATACAAACAGCAACTTCAAGCCCAGATTCTGTAACTTCAAGATAACTTCAAATAATGTTGATCTCGCTGTTGTCAAGATGTTATGTCTTGCTTTGTGCACTTCCTCTGCAGCTGTAACCGTGTACGCTTTGCTCTGTCGAAGCACACTATCATCTGTATGTCTTTTTTTGCCTATACTGCTTGTAAAACAAAGCTTTTCACTGTACTTAGACACATACGACAACAATAAAACAAATCATATCAAAGACTTGTGGCCTATGATTCATCACAAAAAAAGCATAATTCTCACCATTTTACGAACAAAGAGATAGTCTCTTATTCTGATGATGCTGTCTTAAGAAAGGTTTATTCTACAGTCTACTGGTGGAGCAATGTTATTAGGTTTGCTGCATCAAATGTGTTTTCCTATTACTTAATTCATCACTTAAATCTAAATCTGTATTATAGACCAAGAAGTGACCCCTGGAATAGCACAAGTGCTGTGAGCCCTGAAACACAACGAGCAGCAAGCTCTGGGTACAGTATGTGGGCTGTGAGCCCGAGAACAGTGTGAGCAGTGAGCCCTGGTACAGTGTGTGGGCTGTGAGCCCGAGAACAGTGTGAGCATTGAGCACTGGTACAGTGTGTGGGCTTTGAGCCCGAGAACAGTGTGAGCAGTGAGCCCTGGTACAGTGTGTGAGCTGTGAGTCCGAGAACAGTGTGAGCAGTGAGCCCTGGTACAGTGTGTGAGCTATGAAACCCAGAACCGTCTGAGCAGGGAGACCTGGTACAGAGTTTGGTCAATGAGTCACAGAGCACTGTGAGCAGCGAGTCCAGGTGCAGTGTGTGGACTGTGAGGTCCAGAAATGTGTGAGCAGGGAATCCTGGTACAGTGTGTGGGCTGTGAGCCATGGAACAGTGTGTGCAGGGAGCCCTGGTACAGCATGTGGGCTGTGAGCCACAGAACAGTGTGAGCAGGGAGCCCTGGTACAGTGTGTGGGCTGTGAGCCACAGAACAGTGTGTGCAGGGAGCCCTGGTACAGCGTGTGGGCTGTGAGTCCCAGAACAGTGTGAGCAGCAAACCCTAGTACAGTGCGTGGGCTGTGAGCCCCAGAACGCTGTGAGCAGGGAACTCTGGTACAGTGTGTGCGCTGTGAGCCCGAGAACAGTGCGAGTAGAGAGCCCTGGTACTGTGTGTGGGCTATGAGCCACCAGAAGAGTGTGAGCAGGGAGCCCTGGTACAGTGTGTGGGCTGTGAGCCACAGAAGAATGTGAACAGGGAGCTATGGTACAGTGTGGGCTGTGATCCGCAGAAGAGTGTGAGCAAGGAATCCCGGTACTGTTTGCGGGTTGTGAGGTGCAGAACATTGTGAGCAGGGAGCCCTAGTGCAGTCTGTGGGCTGTGAGCCCCAGAACAGTGTGAGCAGCGAGTCGGATGCTGTGCGTGGTCTGTGAGCCCCAGAACAGTGTGAGCAGCGAGCCCTGGAACAGTATGTGGGCTGTGAGCCCTAGAAAAGTGGGAACAGGGAGCCCTAGTGCAGCGTGTGGGCTGTGAGCCCTTGAAGAGTGTCAGCAGGTAGCCCTGGAACAGTGTGTGTGCTGCGAGCCCCAGAACAGTGTGAGCAGGGTGGTCTGGTGCAGTGTGTGGGCTGTGAGCCCTAGAATATTGTGAGCAGTGTGGCCTGGGCCAGTATGTGTGCTTTGAGCCCAAGAACAGTGTGAGTAGGGATCTCTGATACGGAGTGTGGGCTGTGAGCCCTATAACAGTGTAGGTAGGAAGCCCTGATACAGTATGAGGGGTGTGAGCCTCAGATGAGTGTGAACAGCAATCCCTGGTGCAGCTTGCGAGCTGTGAGCCCTAGAACAATGAGAGCTGTGAACCCTGGGACAGTGTGTGGGCTGTGAGCCCCAGAACAGTATAAGCAATGAGGCCTGGTGCAGTGTGTAGGCTGTGAGACCTCAAACAGTGTGAGCAGGGAGCCCTGGTACAGGGAGTGGGCTGTGAGCTTCAGAACAGTGTGAGCAGCAGGCCCTGGTGCAGTTTGTGAGCTGTGAGCCCTAGAACAATGAGAGCAGGGAGCCCTGGTACATGGTGTGGGCTGTGAGCCCCAGAACAGTGTGAGCAGGGAGCCCCGCTGTAGTGTGTGGGCTGTGAGCCCCAGAAGAGTGTGAGCAACGAGCCCTGATGCAGTGTGTGGGCTGTGAGTCGTGGAACAGTGTGAGCAGGGAGCCCTGGTACAGCGTGTGGACTGAGAGCCCCAGAACAGTGTAAGCAGGGAGCCCTGGTACAGTATATGGTCTGTGAGCCCCACGACAGTGTGAGCAGCAAGTCCTGGTGCAGAGTATGGACTTTGTGCCCCAGAAGTGTGTGAGCAGGGCGCCCTGGTACAGTGTATGGTCTGTGAGCCCCACGACAGTGTGAGCACGGAGCCCTGGTACAGATAGTGAGTTGTAATCCCCCAAACTGTATGAGGAGGGGTCCCTGGTACAGTGTGTGGGCTGTCTGGTCCAGAACAGTGTAAGCAGTGAGCCCTAGTGCAGTGTGTGAGCTGTGAGCCCCAGAACAGTGTGAGTAGGGAGCCCTGGTACATTGTGTGGACTGTGAGCACCAGAACAGTGTGAGCAGGGAGCCCCGGTACAGTATGTGGTCTGTGAGCCCCACAAGAGTGTGAACAGCAAGTCCTGGTACAGTGTGTGGGCTGTCTGGTCCAGAACAGTGTGAGCAAGGAGTCCTGGTGCAGTGTGTGTGCTGTGAGACCTGGAACAGTATGAGTAGGGAGCTCTGGTCCAGTGTGTGGGCTGTGAGCTTCAGAACAGTGTGAGTAGCGAGCCCTGGTGCAGTTTGTGAGCTTTGAGTCCTGGAACAATGAGAGCAGGGAGCCCTGGTACAGGGTGTGTCATGTGAGGCCCAGACCAGTGTAAGTAGTGAGGCCAGGTGCAGTGTGTGGGCTGTGAGACCTAGAACAGTGTGGGTAGGGAGCTCTGGTCTTGTATGTGGGTTGTGAGCTTCAGAACAGTGTGAGCAGTGGGCCCTGGTTCAGTTTGTGAGCTGTGAGCCCTAGAACAATGAGAGCAGGGAGCCCTGGTACAGGGCGTGGGCTGTGATCCCCAGAAGAGTGTGAGCAGCGAGTCTCTGTACAGTGTGTGGGCTATGAGCCCTAGAACAGTGTGGGTAGGGAGCTCTGGGACAGTGTGTGGGTTGTGAGTTCCAGAACATTGTGAGCAGCGAGCCCTGGTACAGAGTATAGGCTGTGATCCCCAGAAGCGTGTGAGCAGCGAGCCCTTGTACAGGGCTGTGATCACGAGAAGAATGTGAGCAGCGGGCCCTGGTGCAGTTTGTGAGCTGTGAGCCCTAGAACAATGAGAGCAGGGAGCCCTAGTACAGGGTGTGGGCTGTGAGCCGCAGAACAGTGTGAGCAGTGAGCCCTGGTCCAGAGTGTGGGCTGTGAGCCCCAGAACAGTGTGAGCAGCGAGCCCTGGTACAGTGCATGGGCTGTCTGCTGCAGGACAGTGAAAGCAGCGAGACCTGGTTCAGTTTGTGGGCTGTGAATGCCAGAAAACTGTGAGCATCGAGCCCTGGTACTGTGTGTGAGCTGTGAGTCCTAGAACAGTGTGAGCAGGGAGCCCTGGTACAGCGTGTGGACTGTGAGCCCCAGAACAGTGTGAGCAGGGAGCCCCGGTACAGTATATGGTCTGTGAGCCCCACGACAGTGTGAGCAGCGAGTCCTGGTGCAGTGTGTGGGCTTTGAGCCCCACAAGAGTGTGAGCACGGAGCCCTGGTACAGAGAGTGAGCTGTGATCCCCCAAACTGTATAAGCAGGGGTCCCTGGTACAGTGTGTGGGCTGTCTGGTCCAGAACAGTGTGAGAAAGGAGCCCTGGTGCAGTTTGTGAGATGTGAGACCTAGAACAATGAGAGCTAGGAGCCCTGGTACAGGGTGTAGCATGTGAGCCCCAGACCAGTGTAAGCAGTGAGGCCTGGTGTAGTGTAGTGTAGTGTAAGCTTCAGAACAGTGTGAGCAGCGAGCTCTGGTTCAGTTTGTGAGCTGTGAGCCCTAGAACGATGACAGCAGGGAGCCCAGGTACAGGGTGTGGGGCTCTAACCCCAGAACAGTGTGAGCAGGGAGCCCCGCTGCAGTGTGTGAGCTGTGAGCCCCAGAAGAGTGTGAGCATCGAGCCCTGGAACAGTATGTGGGCTGTGAGCCCCAGAAAAGTGTGAGCATCGAGCCCTGGTGCAGTGTGTGTGCTGTGAGCCCGAGAACAGTGTGAGTAGGGAGCCCTGGTACATTGTGTGGACTGTGAGCCCCAGAACAGTGTGGGCAGGGAGCCCCGGTACAGTATATGGTATGTGGGCTGTAAGCCCCACGACAGTGTAAGCACGGCGCCCGGGTACAGAGAGTGAGCTGTGACCCCCGAACTGTATGAGCAGTGGTCCCTGGCACAGTGTGTGGGCTATCAGGTCCAGAACAGTGTGAGCAAGGAGTCCTGGTGCAGTGTGTGTGCTGTGAGACCTGGAACAGTGTGAGTAGGGAGCTCTGGTCCAGTGTATTGGCTGTGAGCTTCAGAACAGTATGAGTAGCGAGCCCTGGTGCAGTTTGTGAGCTTTGAGTCCTGGAACAATGTGAGCAGGGAGCCCTGGTACAGGGTGTGGGCTGTGAGCCCCAGAACAGTGTGATTCAGGATCTCTGGAAGAGTGTGTGGGCAGTTAGCCCCAGACGAGTGTAAGCAGCGAGCCCTGGTGCACTTTTTGACCTGTGAGCCCTTGAAAAATGAGAGCAGGGAGCCCTGGTTCAGGGTGTGGGCTGTGAGCCCCAGAACAGTGTGATTCAGGATCTCTGGAAGAGTGTGTGGGCAGTTAGCCCCAGACGAGTGTGAGCAGCGAGCCCTGGTGCACTTTTTGACCTGTGAGCCCTTGAAAAATGAGAGCAGGGAGCCCTGGTACAGGGCGTTGGCTGTGAGCCCTAGAACATTGTGAGCAGGGAGCCCTGGTACAATGTGTGGGTTGCGAGCCCCAGAACAGTGTAGGTTGGGAGCCCTGGTACAGTATGAGGGCTGTGAGCCCAGAAGAGTGTGAGCAATGAGGCCTTACGCAGTGTGTAGGCTGTGAGACCTAGAACAGAATGTGTAGGGAGCTCTGGTCGAGTGTGTGGGCTGTGAGCTTCAGAACAGTGTTAGCAGCGAGCTCTGGTGCAGTTTGTGAGCTGTGAGCCCTAGAACAATGTGAGCAGGGAGCCCTCGGACAGCACGTGGGCAGCGAGCCCCAGAACAGTGTGAGCAGTGAGGCCTGGTGCAGTGTGAAGGCTGAGAGACCAGAACAGTGCGAGTAGGGAGCTCTTATCGAGTGTGTGGGTTGTGAGCGTCAGAACAGAGTGAGCAGTGAGCCCTGGTACAGGGTGTGGGCTGTGAGCACTAGAACAGTATGAGGAGTGAGCTCTAGTCCAGTGTATGGGCTGTGAACTCCAGAACAGTGTGTGCAGCGAGCTATGGTGCAATCTGTGAGCTTTGAGCTCTAGAACAGTGAGAGCAGGGAGTCCTAGTACTGAGTGTGGGCTGTGAGCTGCAGAACAGTGTGAGCAGGGAGCCCCGGAACAGTGTGTGAGCTGTGAGTCCTAGAACAGTGTGAGCAGCGATCCCTGGTACAATGTGTGGTCTGCGAGCCCCAGAACAGTGTAGTTTGGGAGCGCTGGTATAGTATGAGTGCTGTGAGCCCCAGAAGAGTGTGAGCAGTGAGGCCTGGTGCAGTGTGTAGGCTGTGAGACCTAGAACAGTGTGATTAGGGATCTCTGGTCGAGTGTGTGGACTATGAGCTTCAGAATCATGTGATCAGCGAGCCCTGGTACAGTGTGTGGTCTGTGATCCCCAGAACAGTGTGAGTAGGGAGCTCTGGTCCAGTGTGTGGGCTGTTAGCTGCAGAACAGTGTGAGCAGGGAGCCCTGGTACAACTTGTGGCCTGCGAGCCCCAGAACAGTGTAGGTAGGGAGCCCTGGTACAGTATGACGGCTATGAGCCCCAGAAGAGTGTGAGCAGCGATTCTTGGTGCAGTTTTTGAGCTGTGAGCCCTAGGTCAATGAGCGTAGGGTGCTCTGGTACAAGGCATGGGCTGTGAGCCCCAGAACAGTGTGAGCCGCGAGCCCTGGTACAGGGTGTAGGTCGTGAGCTGCATAACAGTGTGAGCAGTGAGCCCTGGTACAGTGTGTGGGCTGTGAGTCCTAGAACAGTGTGAACAGCGAGCTCTGGTGCAGTTTGTGAGCTAGGAGCCCCAGAACAGTGTGAGCAGGGAGCCCTCAGACAGCGCGTGGGCAGCGAGCCCCAGAGCAGTGTGAGCAGCGAGTTCTGCAACAATGTTTGGGCTGTTAGCCGCAGAACAGTGTGAGCAGCAATCCCTGGTACAATGTGTGGCCTGCGAGCCCCAGAACAGTGTAGTTTGGGAGCACTGGTATAGTATGAGTGCTGTGAGCCCCAGAAGAGTGTGAGCAAGGAGTCCTGGTGCAGTGTGTAGGCTGTGAGACCTAGAACAGTGTGATTAGGGATCTCTGGTCGAGTGTGTGGGCTGTGAGCTTCAGAACCATGTGATCAGCGAGCCCTGGTACAGTGTGTGGTCTGTGATCCCCAGAACAGTGTGAATAGGGAGCTCTGGTCCAGTGTGTGGGCTGTTAGCTGCAGAACAGTGTGAGCAGGGAGCCCTGGTACAACTTGTGGCCTGTGAGCCCCAGAACAGTGTAGGTAGGGAGCCCTGGTACAGTATGACGGCTATGAGCCCCAGAAGAGTGTGAGCAGCGATTCTTGGTGCAGTTTTTGAGCTGTGAGCCCTAGGACAATGAGCGTAGGGTGCTCTGGTACAGGGCATGGGCTGTGAGCCCCAGAACAGTGTGAGCCGCGAGCCCTGGTACAGGGTGTAGGTCATGAGCTGCATAACAGTGTGAGCAGTGAGCCCTGGTACAGTGTGTGGGCTGTGAGCTCCAGAACAGTATGAGCAGTGAGGCCTGGTGCAATGTGTGGGCTATGAGATACAGAACAGTGTGAGTAGGGAGCTCTGGGACAGTGTGTGGGCTGTGAGCTCCAGAACAGTATGAACAGTGAGGCCTGGTGCAATGTGGGCTGTGAGACACAGAACAGTGTGAGTAGGGAGCTCTGGTCCAGTGTATGGGCTGTGAGTTCCAGAACAGTATGTGGGATATAGGTAAAGTAGTGTTACTTCTGCAATCATAATTACTTATACAAAGTAAATGAACTCACACCAGTGTGTAATTGTTTCAGCCAAGAACTGAGTCAACAAGAATGGAAACTATGTGGAGGAAATACATAATTGTTTTTGTATTAGCTAAAATTGTATGCAAGAATGAAATGTGACTGCAAAACAATGGTAGAAATTACAGACGAATAGATAAGATGCTGTGAGGGGTGGAAGTTAAGCTAGATACGCCTGTAAAAACAGTAGGTATAAACATCTGTTTCCCACTTTTACAGAAACACAGGAACAAACCCCAATTAAAAGGGTCATAAGGATCAGTATGGTAGGGGAAGGCACAGATGGAGGGAGTAGATAATGGTGAAGAAAGGATATGAGGAGAAAGTGAGGTCTGCAGATGCTGGAGATCAGAGCTGGAAATGTGTTGCTGGAAAAGCGCAGCAGGTCAGGCAGCATCCAGGGAACAGGAGAATCGACGTTTCGGGCATAAGCCCTTCTTCAGGAATGGGGAAAGTTTGTCCAGCAGGCTAAGATAAAAGGTAGGGAGGAGGGACTTGGGAGAGGGGCGTCGGAAATGTGATAGGTGAAAAGAGGTCAAGGTGAGGGTGATAGGTCAGACTGGGGTGGGGGCGGAGAGGTCGGGAAGAAGATCTCAGGTTAGGAAGGCGGTGCTGAATTTGATGGATTTGACTGAGACAGGGTGGGGGGGAGGGGAAATGAGGAAACTGGTGAAATCCGAGTTCATCCCTTGTGGTTGGAGGGTTCCTAGCCGGAAGATGAGGCGTTCTTCCTCCAACCGTCGTTTTGTTGTGGTCTGACGATGGAGGAGTCCAAAGACCTGCATATCCTTGGTGGAGTGGGAGGGGGAATTGAAATGTTAACATTTCAATTCCCCCTCCCACTCCACCAAGGATATGCAGGTCTTTGGACTCCTCCATCGTCAGACCACAACAAAACGACAGTTGGAGGAAGAACGCCTCATCTTCCGGCTAGGAACCCTCCAACCACAAGGGATGAACTCGGATTTCACCAGTTTCCTCATTTCCCCTCCCCCCACCCTGTCTCAGTCAAATCCATCAAATTCAGTACCGCCTTCCTAACCTGAGATCTTCTTCCCGACCTCTCCGCCCCCACCCCAGTCTGACCTATCACCCTCACCTTGACCTCTTTCCACCTATCACATTTCCGACGCCCCTCTCCCAAGTCCCTCCTCCCTACCTTTTATCTTAGCCTGCTGGACAAACTTTCCCATTCATGAAGAAGGGCTTATGCCCGAAACGTCGATTCACCTGTTCCCTGGATGCTGCCTGACCTGAAGAAAGGATATGCCTAACAATGACCCACAGCGGGATGAGGTCAAACAGCCTTGTGAGGCCAGAATTAAACATTCTGACACAGACAAGGCCGGATAAGGCAAGAGATAAACAGGAGTAATGGGTGCCAGTTTTAGAGCAGTGGAAGATGTAAACAGGGGAGGAGCAATGAAATTTTAAAAAATAAACTAAATTATATAAATATCGTGTATTAGTTGAATTCAGTGTGTGTGTCCCTTGCCTTGTAGACAGTAGACATCACACCCTCTTGCAAGAGTAAAATAAAGGGCACTACAGATTCAGATTTTGTCTCGGACTGAAATTATTGAAGTGTGTGAGCTTTGTTTCTCACAAGTGTGAGCAGTGAGCCCTGGTACAGTGTGTGGACTGTGGGACACAGAACAGTGTGAGTAGGGAGCTCTGGTACAGTGTGTGGGCTGTGAGCCACAGAACTGTGTGAGCAGTGAGCCCTGGTACAGTGTGTGGGCTGTGAGCCACAGAACTGTGTGAGCAGGGAGCTCTGGCACAGTGGGTGAGCTGTGAGCCCCAGTTCAGAGTGAGCAGGGGTCCCTGTTACAGTGCATGGGCTGTCAGCCACAGAACAGTGTAAACTGCGAACCCTGGTGCAGTTTGTGGGCTGTGAGCCACAGAATAGTGTGAGCATGGAGCCCTCAGACAGCGCGTGGGCAGCAAGCTCCAGAGCAGTCTGAGCAGCAAGCTCTACAACAGTGTGTGGGCTGTTAGCCGCAGAACAGTGTGAGCAGCGATCCCTGGTACAATGTGTGGCCTGCGAGCCCCGGAACAGTGTAGGTTGGGTGCCCTGGTACAGTATGAGGGCTGTAAGCCCCAGAAGAGTGTGAGCAGTGAGGCGTGGTGCAGTGTGTAGGCTGTGAGACCTAGAACAGTGTGATTAGGGATCTCTGGTCGAGTGTGTGGGCTGTGAGCTTCAGAACAGTGTGAGCAGCGAGCCCTGGTACAGTGTGTGGGCTGTGACCCCCAGAACAGTGTGAGTAGGGAGCTCTGGTCCAGTAGTTTAGATTACATTACAGTATGGAAACAGGCCCTTCGGCCCAACCAGTCCACACCGACCCGCCGAAGCGCAACCCACCCATACCCCTACATTTACCCCTATACCTAACACTACGGGCAATTTAGCATGGCCAATTCACCTGACCTGCACATCTTTGGACTGTGGGAGGAAACCGGAGCACCCGGAGGAAACCCACGCAGACACGGGGAGAACGTGCAAACTCCACACAGTCAGTCGCCTGAGTCGGGAATTGAACCCGGGTCTCTGGCGCTGCGAGGCAGCAGTGCTAACTGCTGTGCCACCGTGCCGCCCACAATGTGGGCTGTGAGCGTCAGAACAGTGTAAGCAGTGATCCCTGATGCAGTGTATGGGCTGTGAGCCACAGAACAGTGTGAGCAGCGATCCCTGGTACAGTGTGTGGGCTGTCAGCCACAGAGCAGTGTAAGAGCGAGCCCTCGTGCAGTTTTTGAGCTGTAAGCCCTAGAACAATGATAGCAGAGAGCCCTGGTACAATGTGTGGCCTGCAAGCCCCAGAACAGTGTAGGTTGTGAGCTGTACAGTATGAGGGCTGTGAGCCCCAGAAGAGTGTGAGCAGCGAGGCCTGATGCAGTTTGTGGGCTGTGAGCACTAGAACAGTGCGAGTAGGGAGCTCTGGTCCAGTGTATGGGCTGTGAGCTACAGAACAGTGCGGGCAGCGGGCCCTAGTGCAGTTTTTGAGCTTAGAGCCCTAGAACAATGAGAGCATGGAGACCTGGTACAGGGTGTGGGCTGTGAGCTGCAGAACAGTGTGAGCATGGAAGCCTGGGACAGTGGGCGGGCTGCTAGCCCCAGAATAGTGTGACCAGGGAGCCCTGGAACGGTGTGTGGGCTGTGATCCCCAGATCAGTGTGAGCAGCAAGCCCTCGTGCAGTGTGTGGGCTGTGAACCCAGACAAGTGTGAGCACAGAATCCTGATACAGTGTGTGGGCTGTGAGCCCCAGAAAAGTGTGAGCAGCGATCCCTGGTACAGTATGTGGGCTGTGAGCCCCACGACAGTGTGAGCACGGAGCCCTGGTGCAGTGTGTGGGCTGTGAGTCCAAGAACAGTGTGAGTAGGAGCTTTGGTCCAGTGTATGGGCTGTGAGTTTCAGAACAGTGTGAGAAGAGAGCCCTGGTACAACTTGTGGCCTGCGAGCCCCAGAACTTTGTAGGGAGCCCTGGTACAGTATGAGGGCTATGAGCCCCAGATCAGTGTGAGCAGTGATTCTTGGTGCAGTTGTTGAGCTGTGAGCCACAGAACAATGACAGCAGGGTGCTCTGGTACAGGGCGTGGGCTGTGAGCCCCTGAACAGTGTGAGCAGCGAGCCCTGGTACAGGGTGTAGGCCGTGAGCTGCATAACAGTGTGAGCAGTTAGCCCTGGTACAGTGTGTGGGCTGTGAGCCCCAGAACAGTGTAGGTTGGGAGGCCTGGTACAGTATGAGGGCTGTGAGCACCAGAAGAGTGTGAGCAGTGAGGCCTGGTGCAGTGTGTCGGCTGTGAGACCTAGAACAATGTGAGTAGGAAGTTCTGGTCGAGTGTGTAGGCTGTGAGCTTCAGAACAGTGTGAGCAGTGAGCCCTGATAGAGGGTGTGGGCTATGAGCTCCATAACAGTGTAAGTAGGAACCCTGTTACGGTGTATGGGCTGTGAGCTCCAGAACAGTGTGAGTAGGAACCCTGTTACAGTGTGTGGGCTGTGAGATCTAGAACAGTGTGAGTAGGGAGCTCTGGTCCAGTGTATGGGCTGTGAGCTCCAGAACAGTGTGAGCAGGGAGCCCTGGTACAGGGTGTGGGCTGCGAGCACCAGAACAGTGTGAGCAGGGGGCCCTCGTACAGCGTGTGGGCAGCGAGCCCCAAAACTGTGTGAGCAGGGATCCCTGGTACAGTGCGTGGGCCGTCAGCCACAGAACAGAGTAAACTGCGAGCCCTGATACAGTTTTGGACAGTCTGCCCCTGAAAAGTGTTAGCAGCGATCCCTGGTACAGTATGTGGGCTGTGAGCCCCATGAAAGTGTGAGCACGGACACGGTACAATGTGTGGGCTGTGAGTCCAAGAACAGTGTAAGCAGTGAGCCCTCGTGCAGGGAGTGTGCTGTGAGACCTAGAACAGTGTGAGTAGGGAGCTCTGGTCCAGTGTGTGGGCTGTGAGCTTCAGAACAGTGTGAGCAGCGAGCTCTGGTGCAGTTTGTGAGCTGCAAGCCCCAGAACAGTGTGAACAGGGAGCCCCAGTACAGTGTGTGGGCTGAGTACTGGAACGGTGTGATTAGGGATCTCTGGAACTGTGTGTGGGCTGTTGGTCCCAGAACAGTGTGAGCGAGGAGTCCTGGTACAACATGTGTCTTGCGAGCCCCAGAACAGTGTAAGTAGGGAGCTCTGGTACAGTATGAGGGCTATGTGCCCCATAAGAGTGTGATTACAGAGCCCTGGGACAGTGTGTAGGCTGTTAGCTACAGAACAGTGAGAGAAGGGTGCCCTGGTACAGGGTGTGGGCAGCGAGGCCCAGGACAGTGTAAGCAGGGAGCCCTGGGACAGTGTGTGGGCTGTGAGACGCACAACAGTGTAAGCAGGGAGCCCTGGGACAGTCGGTGGGATGTTAGCCCCAGAACAGTGTGAGTAGTGAGCTCTGGTGCAGTGTGTGGGCTGTGAGCCACAGAACAGTGTGTGCAGGGAGCCCTGGGACAGTGGGTGTGAGACACAGAACAATGTGAGTAGGGATCTCTGGTCCAGTATATGGGCTGTGAGCCCCAGAACAGTGTGAGCAGTGAGCTCTGGTACAGTGTGTGGGCTGTGAGCCACTGAACAGTGTGAGCAGGAGCCCTGGTACAGTGTGTGGGCTGTGAGCCACAGAACAGTGTGAGCAGGGAGCCCTGGTACAGTGTGTGGGCTGTGAGCCACCTAACAGTGTGAGCAGGGAGTCCTGGTCCAGTGTATGGGCTGTGAGCCCCAGAACAGTGTGAGCAGTGAGCACGGGTGCAGTGTGTGGGCTGTGAGCCACAGAACTGTGTGAGCAGGGAGCCCTGGGACAATGGGTGGGATGTTAACCCCAGAACGGTGTGAGCTGTGAGCCCTGGTACAGTGTGTGGGCTGTGAGCCAGCGAACAGTGTGAGCAGGGAGCACTGGCACAGTGGGTGAGCTGTGAACCCCAGATCAGTGTGAGTAGGACAGTCTGTTACAGTGCATGGGCTGTCAGCCACAGAACAGTGTAAACTGCGAACCCTGGTGCAGTTTGTGGGCAGTGAACCGCAGAAAAGAGTGAGCAGCGAGCCCTGGTACAGTGTGTGAGTTTAGAGCTCTCGAACGAGCGAGCTGTGAGCCCCAGAACAGTGTAGGTTGGGAGCCCTGGTACAGTATGAGGGCTGTGAGCCCCAGAAGAGTGTGAGCAATGAGGCCTGGTGCAGTGTGTCGGCTGTGAGACCTAGAACAGTGTGAGTAGGGAACTCTGTTACAGTGTGTGGGCTTTGAGCCCTAGAACAGTGTGAGTAGGGAACCCTGGTCCAGTGTATGGGCTGTGAGCTCCAGAACAGTGTGAGCAGCGAGCTCTGGTGCAGTTTGTGAGCTGTGAGCCCTAGAACAATGAGCCCTGGTACAGGGTGTGGGCTGCGAGCACCAGATCAGTGTGAACAGAGAGCTTCGGTGCAGTGTATGAGCTTAGAGCTCTAGAACAGTGTGATTAGGGATCTCTGGAACAGTGTGTGGACTGTTAGCCGCAGAACAGTGTGAGCAGGGAGCCCTGGTACAGTATGTGGGCTGTTAGCCACAGAACAGTGTGAGCAGCGAGCCCTGGTACAGGGTGTAGGCCGTGAGCTGCATAACAGTGTGAGCAGTGAGCCCTGATACAGTGTGTCGGCTGTGACTCCTATAATAGTGTGAGTCGGGAGCTCTGGTCGAGGGTGAGCAGCGAGCCCTGGTACAGGGTGTGGGCTGTGTGCTCCAGAACAGTGTGAGTAGGACAGTCTGTTACAGTGTATGGGCTGTGAGCTTAAGAACATTGTGAGCAGCGAGCTCTGGTGCAGTTTGTGAACTTTGAGCCCTAGAACAGTGTGATTAGGGATCTCTGGAACAGTGTGTGGGCTATTAGCTGCAGAACAGTGTGAGTAGGGAGCTTTGGTCCAGTGTATGGGCTATGAGCTTCAGAACAGTGTGAGCAGGGAGCCCCGGTACTGTGTGTGAGCTTAGAGCTGCAGAACAGTGTGATTAGGGATCTCAGGAACAGTGTGTGGGCTGTTAGCTGCAGAACAGTGTGAGCAGAGAGTCCTGGTACAGTATGAGGGCTATGAGCCCCAGAAGAGTGTGAGCAACGATCCTTGGTGCAGTTGTTGAGCTGGGAGTCCTGGAACAATGAGATTAGGGTGCTCTGGTACAGGGCGTGGGCTGTGAGTCCCAGAACAGTGTGAGGAGTGAGCCCTGGTACAGGGTGTAGGCCGTGAGCTGCATAGCAGTGTGAGCAGTGAGCCCTGGTACAGTGTGTGGGCTGTGAGCCCCAGAACAGTGTAGGTTGGGAGCCCTGGTACAGTTTAAGGCTGTGAGTCCCAGAAGAGTGTGAGTAGGGTGCTCTGGTCAAGTGTGAGCAGCGAGTCCTGGTACAGGGTGTGGGCTGTGTGCTCCAGAACAGTGTGAGTAGGGAACTCTGTTACAATGTGTGGGCTGTGAGCCCTAGAACAGTGTGAGTAGGGAGCCCTGGTTCAGTATATGGGCTGTGAGCTCCAGAACAGTGTGAACAGCGAGCTCTGATGCAGTTTGTGAGCTTTGAGCCCTAGAACAATAGAGCAGGGAGCCCTGGTACAGGGTGTGGGCTGTGAGCTCCAGAACAGTCTGAGCAGCGAGCTCTGATGCAGTTTGTGAGCTTTGAGCCCTAGAACAATAGAGCAGGGAGCCCTGGTTCAGTATATGGGCTGTGAGCTCCAGAACAGTGTGAACAGCGAGCTCTGATGCAGTTTATGAGCTTTGAGCCCTAGAACAATGAGAGCAGGGAGCCCTGGTACAGTGCGACAGGCCGTCAGCCACAGAACAGAGTAAATTGCGAGCCCTGATGCAGCTTGCGGACTGTAAGCCCCTGAAAAGTGTTAGCAGCGATCCCTGGTACAGTATGTGGGCTGTGAGCCCCATGACAGTGTGAGCACGGACACTGGTACAGTGTGTGGGCTGTGAGTCCAAGAACAGTGTAAGCAGTGAGCCTTCGTGCAGTGAGTGTGCTGTGAGACCTAGAACAGTGTGAGTAGGGAGCTCTGGTCCAGTGTGTGGGCTGTGAGCTCCAGAACAGTGTGAGCAACGAGCGCTGGTGCAGTTTGTGAGCTGTGAGCCCTAGAACAATGAGCCCTGGTACAGGGTGTGGGCTGCGAGCACCAGATCAGTGTGAACAGGGAGCTTCGGTGCAGCGTATAGGCTTAGAGCTCTAGAACAGTGTGATTAGGGATCTCTGGAACAGTGTGTGTGGGCTGTTAGCCGCAGAACAGTGTGAGCAGGGAGCCCTGGTACAGGGCGTGGGCTGTTAGCCACAGAAAAGTGTGAGCAGCGAGCCCTGGTACCGGGTGTAGGCCGCGAGCTGCATAACAATGTGGGCTGTGAGTCCCAGAACAGTGTAGGTTGGGAGCCCTGGTACAGTATGAGGGCTGTGAGCCCCAGAAGAGTGTGAGCAGTGAGGCCTGGTGCAGTGTGTAGGCTGTGAGACCTAGAACAGTGTGAATAGGGAACCCTGTTACAGTGTGTGGGCTGTGAGCCCTAGAACAGTGTGAGTAGGGAGCTCTGGTCCAGTGTGTGGGCTGTGAGCTTCAGAACAGTGTGAGCAGCGAGTCCTGGTGCAGTTTGTGAGCTGCGACCCCCAGAACAGTGTGAATAGGGAGCCCCGGTACAGTGTTTGGGCTGAGTCCTAGAACAATGTGATCAGGGATCTCTGGAACTGCCCCAGCACAGTGTGAGCGAGGAGCCCTGGTACAACATGTGGCTTGTGAGCCCCAGAACAGTGTAAGTAGGGAGCTCTGGTACAGTATGAGGGCTATGTGCCCCAGAAGAGTGTGATCACGGAGCCCTGGGACAGTGTGTAGGCTGTTAGCTACAGAACAGTGAGAGAAGGGAGCCCTGGTAGAGGGTGTGGGCAGCGAGACCCAGAACAGTGTGAGCAAGGAGCCCTGGTGCAGTGTGCGGGTTGTGAGCACTACAAGAGTGTGAGCACGAAGCCCTGGGTGAATGTGTGAGCTGTGTGCCCCAGACCTGTGTGACCAACGATACCTGGTACAGTATGTGGGCTGTGAGCCTGACGACAGTGTGTGCACGGAGCCCTGTTACAGTATGTGGTCTGTCAGCCACAGAACAGTGTAAGCAGTGAGGCCTGGTGTAGTGTGTGGGCTGCGAGCCCGAAAACAGGGTGAACAGGAATCTCTGGAACAGTGTGTGCGCTGTTAGTCCCAGAACAGTGTGAGCAGGGTGCCCTGGTACAACAGAACAGAGCCACAGAACAGTGTAGGTAGGGAGCCCTGTACAGTGTGTGGGCTGTGAGCCCTAGAACAGTGTGAGTAGGGAGCTCTGGGACAGTGTGTGGACTGTGAGTTCCAGAAAAGTATGAGCAGTGAGGCCTGGTGCAATGTATGGGCTGTGAGTTCCAGAACAGTGTGAGCAGGGGTCCCTGGTACAGTGGGTGGACTGTGAGACACAGAACAGTGTGAGTAGGAAGCTCTGGTCCAGTGTATGGGCTGTGAGCCCCAGAACAGTGTGAGCAGTGAGCCCTGCTACAGTGTGTGGGCTATGAGACACAGAACAGTGTGAGCAGGGAGCCCTGTTACAATGTGTGGGCTGTGAGCCCTAGAACAGTGTGAGAAGGGAGCTTTGGTCCAGTGTATAGGCTGTGAGCTTCAGAACAGTGTGAGCAGGGAGCCCTGGCACAGTGTGTGGGCTGTGAGCCTTCGAACAGTGTGAGCAGTGAGTCCTGGTACAGTACATGGGCTGTGAGCCCAGAAGAGTGTGAGCAGGGAGCCCTGGTAAAATGCGTGTGCTGTGAGCCCCACAACAGTGTGAACAGGGAGCTCTGGTACAGTATGTCGGCTGTGAGCCAAAGTACCGTGTGAGCAGCGAGCCCTGGTACAGTATGTGTGCTTTGAGCCACAGAACCCTATAAGGAGGGAGGCCTGGTACAGTGTGTGTGCTGTGAGCCCTAGAACAGTGTGAGCAGAAAGCCCTGGTACAGTGTGTGGGGTGTGAGCCCCAGAACAGTATGAGAAGGGAGGCCTGGTACAGTATGTGGGCTGTGAGCCCCAGAACAGTGTGAGCACGGAGCTCTGGTACAGTGTGTGGGCTTATATCCTAGATGAGTATGAGCAGGGAGCCCCTGTACAGCATGTGCGCGTTGAGCCCCAGATCAATGTGAGCAGAGAGCCCTTGTTCAGTGTGTGGGCTGTGAGTCCCAGAACAATGTGAGCAGAGAGCCCTGTGCAGTGTGTGAACTGTGAGCCCTTGAATAGTGTGAGCAGTGAGTCCTGGTACAGTACATGGGCTGTGAGCCCAGAAGAGTGTGAACAGGAAGCCCTGGTACAATGCGTGTGCTGTGAGCCCCACAACAGTGTTGTGAACAGGGAGCTCTAGTACAGGGCGGCACGGTAGCACAGTGGTTAGCACTGCTGCCTCACAGCGCCAGAGACCTCGGTTCAATTCCCGCCTCAGGCGACTGACTGTGTGGAGTTTGCACATTCTCCCCGTGTCTGCGTGGGTTTCCTCTGGGTGCACCGGTTTCCTCCCACAGTCTAAAGATGTGCAGGTTAGGTGAATTGGCTATGCTAAATTGTCTGTAGTGTTAGGTAAGGGGTAAATGTAGGGGTATGGGTGGGTTGCGCTTCGGCGGGTCGGTGTGGACTTGTTGGGCCGAAGGGCCTGTTTCCACACTGTAAAGTAATCTAATCTAATCTAATCTAGTATGTCGGCTGTGAACCAAAGAACCGCATGAGCAGCGAGCCCTGGTACAGTGTGTGTGCTGTGAGCCCTACAACAGTGTGAGCAGAGAGCCCTGGTACAGTGTGGGCTGTGAGCCCCAGAACAGTATGAGGAGGGAGGCCTGGTACAGTATGTGGGCTGTGAGCCCCATAAGGGTGTGAGCCGCTAGCCCTGGCACAGTGTGTGGGCTGTGGGAGCTGTGGTACAGTGTATGGGCTGTGGGAGCTGTAGTAGTGTGTGGGCTGTGGGAGCTGTGGTACAGTGTGTGGGCTGTGGAAGCTGTGGTACAGTATGTGGGCTGCGAGTCCAGAGTAGCACAGCGAAGCAACCCCAGAGCGGCTTGCAAGCAGCAAGAGCCAGACAGAGACCAGCGTTGGGGGAGGCAATTCTGGAAGTTATCTTGGAACAGCTGAATGCCGGTACGGAGCGGCTGTGGCTTGGAGCAGAGTGGAGATGACTGTTGGACTGGAGTCTGGCGCGAGTGGTCAGATCAAGTGCAGACGTCCTACGCTGAACTGCTACATTGTAATGTCTATGTGAAATGTCCAAGCTTACTGTAATGTCAACCCTCTAATGATGTCCTATTTTAAAGTTATTTGTCAAATCTGGAATTAATTCAGCTACTTTTATTCCTGTGCTATATTCAAGAATTGCACCTTGGTACTTGTACCTAAGTTGTTGCCATAAGAAGGCAGACAGTGTAAAAGCTTTTCACTGTATTCCTACAATGGAATACTTGTGACAATACAAAGATATTCTATTCTAATCAGTGTCTACTTTTGATTTTGCAACATGGTGTTATGGGAATAATTTATGATAGGCTTCAGTCCACTTAAAGAAACAATCTCTCGTGTATACAGTGCATTTCAAAACCACAGGTGCCACACTTCATTAAGTCATTTTTGAAGTAGAATCCCACTCATAATGTAGGAAACATGACAGCTAAGTACCACAATAGTAAATAGTCAATGATCATCTCATCCGTTCTAGCGATTGCCATTTGGGGTATCATCAGTCGGCACAATTTTTCAGAGGATGATAGAGAACCTTTTGACATGGTCTACCCCAGGTTGCCATCTATGCAGATGATCTGCCAGTCACAGGGGATACCAATAAGGAGCACTTGAACATGATCCTTAGACATTTATCCCAGTTGGATATATGTCTTAGAAGGGAAAAATGTGCATTCCAGGCACTCCAAGTGACCTCCTTGGGCTAGAGTTTACAGACCAGGTTACACCTATTGTGAGGTAATGTCAGGGTGATCAAAGGTTCCCTGGCTCCTATGACTGTTCTGAAGCTTAAGTCTTTCTTTGGACAGTTGAATTACTATGGAAAGTTCATACATACCCTGGCCTTCATCTTAGTACCTTTGCATCAGCTCTTAAAAAAATGATCAGTCATGGAAATGGTTGCGTAGCCAAGCTACAGCTTTCAGGGAAGTGAAGAAACAGCTTTCATCCTCTCAGGTATTGGTGCACAAATGATGCCAAATGAGAATTGGTATTGATATGCAATGCCTCCCAGTACGGCATCAGGATAGAATTCACTCATAGGTAGCCGAATGAAGAGGAAAGCCCAATAGCAGATGCATCAGGACTTTGCTTAATGAAGAGCATTCCAGATAGAGAAGGAAAGATTGTCAGTCATATGTGGAGTCAGGAAGTTCCACCAAAATGTTTACGGACACAAATTTGTAATAGTTATGGCTAACAAACCCCTGCTAGGTTTACTTAAAGAGGACAAGGCAATGTTGCCGATAGCTTTAGGATGAATTCAGCAGTGGGCTCTAATACTAAGTATGTTTAATTAAAATTGGAGTACTGTTCGGAATGCCAAGTAACAAATGCAGATACATTGAGCTGCCTCCTACTAGCAGATACGCTACCTGTGGTATTGCCTCGGGAAAACTCTGTTATGGTTTTCAATTTTCTGGGCTCACTTCCAGTCACAGCTGATAATATCAGGCTTCGGTCACATAAAGATCCAGTCCTGCCAAAACTGAAACAACTGGTGGTGATGGGGGAAGCAAAGGATCACTATAACTAGAATTGAAACCTTTTGGACCCAGAGGGACCAGATCACAGTAGAGGACAGCATATTGTTATTTGGGAGTGAGAGTGATTGTCTTGAGCAAAGGTCACTGCCAGACACTGGCTGAGCTCCATCAGGGTCACCCATAGTTTCCAAAATGAAGATGTTGATGAGGTGTTATTTTTGCTGGTCAGGCTTGGACGCAGACATAGCTGCATTAGTGGGGTGGTGCCTAGAGTGCCAACAAGGACAAAAATTACTGCTAGCGGCACCCTGATAATCAAGGGATTGACCAGGCAAACCCTAGACTCGGTTACATATTGACTATGCAATTTCTTTCATGAGTTCAATGTTCTCAGTCATTGTGGATGCCTCCTCAAAGTGGTTGGACATGCATGGAGTTCTTTGATCTAACACGTGGATGCTGATAGAAAAAACTGAGCATATTTTTTACAATGTATGGACTCCCATAGCATTGGTCACAGATAACAAACCATCATTCGCCAGCAAGGAATTTGAGTATTTCCTAAAGTCAAATGGTACTCATCACATAAGGACAGTTCCATACTATCCATGATCCAATGGTGTGGCAGCAGGAGTGCTCCAAACTTTGAAGGCAGGCTGAAACAAACAGTCCACAGCTTTACTTGATACCAGACTGTCCCAGTTCCTATTTGATGATAGGACCATCTTTGTGCAACTACAGGTATAGCTCCAGCAGAGTTGCTATTGGGGAGAAAACTCTGCACCAGGTTAAATTAAATATTCCCAGACAGGTGAGGGTGGGCTCCACAGACTCCACTAAGCAAGAGAGTGGCCTTGCATGGGTAAGAGGTGAGCTCAGGAACAATGAATATAAATTTCGGCTAAGTGCGACAGTCCTGAATAAGCACTTGGACCAGATGAAAGCTGTAAAGTTGCAAAAGGTGTTGGAGAACCAAAAATGTGCCCAGCTCCTCAACTGCCTTTCAGATTGTTCCAGAACCCATCCATTCTTGCTGTCTATCAAACATTGATGATATGTCAGAACCTGAGACTGACATGGTGGATGTCACCACTTCGATGCCTTTCCCACCTGAAGAGGACAATGAGTTTGTTCCAAGATGCTCTGGGAGCAAGAGGCACAAATATCGTATATTCCATGCTGCTTGTATCAAAAGCCGAGTTGGAGTAACCTGATGTGTGCTAAAAAGGTTCAGAAAGACATACGAAACAAAAACCATGTCCTCAAACTCACGGGGGAAGAGTTGTTGTGACTGTAATGAAATCAGCCAGGTGGACCTCAGAGAATATAATCTGGTCCAACTGGGAAGATATTGCTCATAGATATAAATAGAAGTGTCAAAGGTTCCGTTCACTCTGAGAGCTGGGTCTGAGGAAACTGGATCAGTGTCAAAACTCCTCACACATAAATGAAGGGTGACTTGGTGAAGAGATACCATCCTTTGTGGAGTTATTTCAAGACTGATTAACAAAATTTTGCTTTCTCAAACTTCTGCTGTAATAAAACGACTCACCAGTGGTGTGACAGAGTGATGTGATGAATGTTATTCCAATGATCCAAGCAAATGCTCTGAAGACATGGGTTCTAATCCCACCACAACAGTTAGTGGAAGGTTGGTGGAACTTACTTCCAGAAGTTATCTGACAAAGAACACTCATCTCAGTATTGGTGACAATGCAATTAATATTTGCGCCACATTAGTGCTGCAGAAGAACTGTCTCTAACAGAAAAATAAATTCAACCATCACCCTTTGACATTCAATGGCATCAGCATTGCAGAATACACCACTGTAAACAGAAAGATTGAACAGAAATATATAAATACTGTGACTGCAAGAGTTGTCAGAAGCTAGGAATTCTGAAGCAAATAACTCACCTCCCAACTCTGCAAAATCTGTCCACAAGTTAAGATTATGATCGAATGCACTTTACATGCCTGGATTGGTGCAGATTCAACAATATTCATGCTCAATGCGATCTTGTACAAAGCAGAGTAGCACACAATTATCTTCAAAGTTCACTCCCTTCCACCACTGGTACACCAGTGGCAGTGTGTACCATCTAAATGACGCATGGCAACAACTCAGCAAGGCTCCTTCAACATTACATTTAACCTGCAGATGAATAGCACCATCATCTTCAAGTTTCCCTCCAAGCTGCATGTTACCCTGACTTGAAACTATATCACTGTTCCTTCACTGTCAACGGACTAGAATCCTGAAATTCCATCACTAACAGCACCATGGATATACCTTACCTTCATGGACTGTAGCACTTCAAAAAGGCAGCTTACCATATCTTCCCAAGGAACATTACTGGCAGATATATAGTTATCATAGACAGTCCTATAGGTGTTCCCACCTCTCCAGCACAGTTTAACTAATCCTCTGCATACCAGCTTGAATCTTCCAAGGAATGATCCAGACTACGACATTCTTTATGAGTCTAGATACAATTATTACCAGCAAGTCACTTTCAAATGAGTGTCCTCTCCTTCTATTCCTCTCTATCCAGATAGCTCAAATTTCCAAAGGTTCCTGCAACTAGCCCCTGAATAAGCTTTGATAAGAATCTAGCTGGCTCTGCTAAAACTGTCTCTTTCACAGAAAAGTTTGCTTCTTCTGCTGTCCAGTGGCTTTACTTAAATATCTTTGTAATTGTGTCCTGCTCCCAACTGTGAGACACAATCAGCAAATTAATATTCCAGTTAGTATTATTAGATTTTCTTTTATGCCTTCCACCCCTACAGCAACATTAGACAGAGTTTAACTTCTCACCAGTCTAATAAACTAATTTCTAGGAAAACTGACAATCAGTTCTGTCAGAATTTAAGGCTGAATAGACCCACCCTCTAAACAATGTGGACGATGGTGAGATAGTTGGTAAAAGACAGAGACAAAATTGAAAAATAAGATTTTTGGTGTCAAAAGAAGGTCTGATATTTTCAAGTTTTCAATGGCTACATGAGAATTTTGATTCTGCGTGGCAAGGGGTCTATTTGCATGCATTAACATCTCATTAATATCTGATCTCACTCATTTATATACAGTTGGTATATTCTCCAGTAGCAGAGAAAACTAGACATTGCCAATTTTTAATATCAAAGTCAGAGCAGGTATCTGGTGGCTGTAGCTCACCAGCATCTTATCTGGGCCTCCATCTTGTTCATCATTTCAGGATTCACTCTGTCGGCAGCAACTGCCTGCACCCTCCACACACGGAGATATACTTTGGCAAAACACCACCCTCACCACATTATCATGGCACAACTCAGACTTACTTATAAAATAGTTCAATATTGTAATACTGCACATTGGAGCTCACTGATACCTTTACATTACAGTGTTGCTGTCAGGCCAATTTGTGTGTAAATTCACATACATTTTCATACATTGTAATATGGTGCACCTCTGGGTTCTCAACTTGTTTGCTCTGCACTTCTTCATGCTGCACCTTTTTGAATACTTACAACATCTCTGCCTTGCCTTGCCTTTTAGTATATTGCTTGCCTTGATTAGATCTTACAGGATCATTACTTCTGACTTGCTTTGTCTTTGAGGGTGTTATGGTGGATCAGAGGGAGGCACAGTGGCTCAGTGGTTAGCAGTGTTCCTCACATTGCCAGGGACTCGGGTTCGATTCCCTCCTCGGGCGGCTGTCTGTGTGAAGGTTGCACGTTCTCCCTGTGTCTGCGTGGGTTTCCTCCAGGTGCTCTGGTTTCCTCCTACAATCCAAAGATGTGCAGATTAGGTGTCTTGGCCATGCTAAATTGCCCATATTGTTAGGTGTATTAGTCAGGGATAAATATAGGGTAGGGGAATGAGTCTGAGTGGGTTACTCTTCGGAGGGTCGGTGTGGACTTGTTGAGGCAAATGGCCTGTTTCAACACTGCAGGTAATCTAATCTTAACAGGGACAGAAAGCCAGGCAGCAATGTTTGCCAGAAATGATCAGTCAAAAGGGGTGGACATATTTCTGTACAGCACCATGCTATATCAAAGTTACATATACATAATATGCCAGCAGATTAAGCAGCAAACACACTGCATGTGCTTCAACCAAATGGCCATGTCTTAAAGTCTAAGGGGAGTAGGTCTTAATCCAGTCAATGAGACAATGATAAGTCACAGGCTTCCACCACAGTCAGTCAAGGGAAGTGTTTGACCTCATTGCAGGGATTTAAACATCATCAGTTGGCCACTTAGTGTGAATAGTGTCTGAGACTTTGTTACAGTCTGTGGAGTGGACCACAGTCAGTCTTGCAGATCCAGTGTAACCAGTCTGTGCATCAGTGTTAAGTCAGTTAGGGAGCTGCACAAAATCGATCAGGGATCTGGTCTGTCATCAGCCATGAGGATGATTCCTGAGGGTTGTGGTTTGAAATTCAAGTGTGTTGTCAGGGGCTAGTGCTGTGTTGGGGAAATTTTGTAAATCAAGAATGGTAATAACAGGAAACATTCTGATATTTGGAGGGGACAACAACTATCATTTGTGTGCCACAACTGCTGACTATTCACATGACGAAGGAGCTGATGGCTTCTGGTACAGGTTGTTCTGACATAACTTGACAGTTGTGATCGCCTGCAACCTCGCATTATAGAAAACCACGTTATGGAAAACCCCTATACGCATTCAGCAGAATGTTCCCTTCTGTGCAAACAATGTCCATAATTCATCAATCGCATTATAGCCAATTTGCGCTGATGGAAAATGTTAAAGGAGAACCACCTGTATTTCCCACATACATTAATTGGAACCATCAGCAATAGATTCAAGTGTTTGTATCACCACAACCACAATGTTACAGACGTTGGAGGAGGAACACGTCACTGCAAACTCAAAACAAGCAGCAAAGTCCTGGGGCTGCCAAAAAGCCTCCATATGAAGGCTTTGCAGCATACTGTTCTCTCAGGATTCAGAGAAAATGCAGGTAGCCCTCAAACATTTGTCCCAGATAACTGTCCTCCAGTTCAGTGAGGCATAGTGCTGCTGCTGAATGTTGTCCCCAGACAACATAACAATTCTTCCATTTGCTGATTCCAGGTGCAGGGCACATTAAATACTACACAGGTAGCATTGAGAGCTTTATATCACAATGAGACTAACTTCATTAATAGGAAAGGGCTCCATTGTCAATTCACCCATGAGCATTGCAATCACATTATAGAAATCTGCACTAGGAATGCTGGAAACTGCAACGATGTCAGGTTCCTACTTCATTTCAAAGACCTCAAAAGAATGGCTGCTGGGTGACACAGGTCTAGCTTTGCAGCCATGACTGATGATCTTGCTACACAATGCTCAACTGATAAAACAGATACAGCCCAGGCTATTCCTCCATCAGAGTCAATGTGGAATAGACAATAGGCCTCCTGAAGATGAGATTCATCTGGTTTTACATTTTCAGTGTTTCTTGCAGTTTATGCAGAGTGTGTCTCATAATCTTTACATGCTTTGCTCTGGACAACTGGAACAGACAGAAGAGGGCTGTGGTGCACAATGAGAAGCTGTGAGAGTGGTGGCATCTTCTAATCTGGAAGATGAGGACTTTGAGCAGGAGAACAGAGTGCAGGCACACCAGGGACAAGAAGTCAGGCATGATTCATTTAACTATCACTTTCAATGGAATTTATATATGTGGAGTTAACATTCATTCGCTGTAAATATGTTGAAGCTCAGAAGGCCAAACAGCTCCTGTTTATTCCCAAATACTGTTTTTTTTTTCTATGTCTTTGCTATCCCTGTTTTGCAATGCAAGTTATTGTTAATAACTGTTGGAAGGCTTCATAACATCTGATGCTCTTACATTCAAACATGACAAAGTGTTATGCTATTATGGATAATAGAGAATGAATATCACTCCTTCAGAAAGGGATCCAACCAGGGTTGCACAAAAGAATAGTTGGCTTCATTCTTATAGCTACAGCTAATATCACAGACAATCAGACTGGTAGTGAGAGAACTTCACAATAAATTTTCAAATGTAAATGACCCATGCCACCTGTGTGCATCAGAGAGTTTTATTTTCCTTTTCCCTTCCACTGCTCCTAGATACAGTCCCAGGGTTCACACGTGGGCTAGAGGAAGCCTGCCCTGTAATGGAATCTGTTGGTCTTGGACCCGATTCTTGCAACACCGGGGGCATTTCTGGCAAGAGGACCCAGATATCCTGAGAATATCTGAACCAGATGTAGTCTTACCCTCCTTAGCTTTAACTTTCACAAATGTTGAGAATCACTGGGACAGTAGAGGTGGAAGGACCAATCACCTCTGAAGGGTCCTGAGAGGAGATTTATTTAGGGCCTGTATGTGGTTCCTCTTCAGGCTGGGTGCCTACTGGAACTGGTCTTGGTGGTCAGCTTTAACCATAAGGTTATAGCATTGGAGTGCAGGTTTGTGTTCATCTCTGGCAGTCAATAAGCATTCTGCTGGACCTGGCTCTCCATGGCAGCAGACAATATATGATTGGAGTCAAAAAGTGTGATGCTGGAAAAGCACAGCAGGTCAGACAGCATCAGAGGAACAGGAAAGTCAACTTTTCAGGCACAAGCCTTTCATCAGGAATGTGGTGTCCCCAAGGGGAGATAAATAGGAGTGGGATAGGGCTGTGGGGGATGGTAGCTCGGAAGGCAATAGGTGGATGCAGGTGAGGAGTGATGGTGACAGATTGGAATGGAGGTGGAGTGGATAGGTGAGGAGGAAGATGGATAGGTGGGAGAAGTTCAAGAGGGCAGTGCTGAGTTGGAGCATTGGATCTTGATTAGGTGGAGGAAGGGAAGATGAGGAAACTGGTGAAATCGATGTTGATGCCATGTGGTTGGAGGGTCAGAAAGCGGAAGATAAGGTGTTTTTCCTCCAGGCGTCAGGTGGCGAGGATTTGGCAGTGGAGGAGACCCACGACTTGCATGTCCTTGGCAGAGTAGGAGAGGGAATTGAAGTGGTCAGTGGTGGGGTTGTTTGGTGCATGTGTCCCAGAATGTTCTCTGAAACGCTCCACAAATTGGCATCCTGTCTCCCCAATGTAGAGGAGACCACATTGAGAGCATTGGACACAGTAGATGAGGTGTTTGGATGTACAGGAAAATCTCTGCCAGATGTGGAAGGATCCTTTGGGGCCTTGAATGGAGATGAGGGTGGAGGTGTGGACACAGGTTTTACATCTCTTGTGGTGGCAAGGGAAGGTGCCACCTGCAGTCAGACCCTACCAGCAAGGATATATTTCTCTTCCCACCCCTATCAGCAGTCCACAGAGAACATTCCCTCCATGATGCTCTCATTAGGTCATCGCCCCTCACCAATCCACCCTCCACTCCCGGCACTTTCCCTTCCCTTTTAGAATGCAGGGATAGGCACATACTTGAGCACTGGCATTTTAGTGGTTAAGTTGACAAAAAAACATAAATTTCAGTTACTGTCTGAAAAAGTAATATCAGTGTCATGAGGCGGAACTGCACCAAGCATTCAATACTCAATACTGTCGTATGAGGTAAGGATGAAAGTCAAACAGTCAATATTTTGTGTATAAGCTCTTCATCAGGATGAATTCCTGATGACTCTCCTGTTCCTCAGATGCTGCCTGACCTGCTGTGCTTTTCCAGTGCCACACTCTTTGACTCTGACCTCCAATATCTGCAGTCCTCATTTTCTCCTGAAACATAACGATACATTCAGGTTCAAGTTTCAGTGTTACAGTGCTGCCCTGGGCCATTGATATTGATGTCATTTTAGAGACTGAGGACAGCAATCTGAGAATAGTGAAACTACCAGGAGGTAGAGATTTCCCATATCAACAACAACTCTCAGACCGCAACAAAAAAGTGATGCTTTTCAGTCCAGATTTAAGTGAGTAGAACAGAAAGATGCCATAACTGGAATTTACAAAATAACTCGGTAAAAACGGAAATATCAGTAAAAATATTTGAACAATGCACCCCGGACATAACAAAATTCCTTTCTAATTCTTTGTAAACTCAACTATCTGTCATATATTCCCTCATTGAAATGTGATTTCACACATCATTTTACAATAACACCAACTGAGTTCACAGCATTTTAAACTCGGGAATTAATATTGGTCTTTACAGAAATCTTTATAAGTTGGCTTTCCAAACTGAAGGGAACTTGGGGCTGATTAACACTTCTGTAGGCACCCTGGAAAATCATTCTCATCTCAACAGGGAACCTGTGTAAAGTGCATATGTA
Organism: Chiloscyllium plagiosum; assembly: GCF_037043375.1. Taxonomy (NCBI): domain Eukaryota; kingdom Metazoa; phylum Chordata; class Chondrichthyes; order Orectolobiformes; family Hemiscylliidae; genus Chiloscyllium; species Chiloscyllium plagiosum. The sequence continues at coordinate 67,179,291 of NW_028270154.1, read as the reverse complement.
CACCAGGGCTCTTGGATACATAGCATTTTTTACTGTGCTTAGCACAAAGAAGTCTTGACAAAATGAATACTCATCTGGGTATTAAACTCAACCATAATGAAAATATGCACAATATATTTTAAATATGACTTAATTATGTATGTGTTAATGCAAAAAAGATAAGTTCCTGTGCCATTCATTTTCATTTTACCCAATTCTAGGACAGATACTTCAGTTCTCAAACCACAATATTTAGGTTTTAGCCCTGAGAAGCCCAAATATTTCTACTCATTATGCATTTGAAAGCTAATGAATGCAGTCTAGGAGATTAGACTAAATGTAGCCTATGTCTCCTTTTATATAACTGTAGCTCTCAGCTGATTCACACTGGAAGCAAAAATGAGCTTGTTCCTTTTATCAAATGTTACTCATGACATTGATATACCTCACAGGATAAGTCTGATGCCTGAAGAAAATCCCTGGACTCATTTCAAAGTGTTAGATTTTGAAGCGTCTGGTTTTATGTTTTAATAAATGTGTTCTCATATTTCTTTGCAGACATTTTTGACCGATGCGACATTGCAATCTGTTTTAGAAATTGTTTCTGAAAGCACAAACATTATGGTTCATAATAAATTGATGAACTTCATTTATTATAGAGAATATTATCCTGTAACATGAAGAAAGCTGTGACAGAATAGGCATAAATAAGAAGTATTATACATAATCCATTTTATTCCCCATACAGATTTAGTAGGATTTTCAGTATACATTTTCTGAAGTATTCTTTCCTCAAGACTTGTAAGCTCAAACTTTTTCTTCACTTAAAACCCCATTATTTCAGTTCTAAGAAGTTATTTACAAAGATTAAAGTTTGACTGTTCATTATGAAAACAAACATTTCTATTTTCCAATTATGAACCATATCATGTGTAACTAGAATGAATAAGCTGGCAATTTCTTGAGATCTTCAAGCTATTTTGTCTTCAAATTGAATGCATTCATACACAATTACATTGCTATTTTAAGTTCAGCATGAACCTGTGCAGATAGAAATTTCTTAAATACATGGTGATATTAAGCAGTCTAAATTTAGCAAACAAAACAAAACCTTGAGTACAGTCAGTGTAACCTTGGAGATTGTATAGACAATGGTCTGAAAAAGAGTTGGATATTTTTAGTGTGGATATCAGTAGGGAAGCAAAAACTGGCCTCAGAGCATTGTTACTTGTGAAAGGAGAGAGGAGGAACTGGTCAAATTTCCTATTTCGGTTCAGTGACCCCTATTAGATAATGCACATGGGTGAAGAAAGTAATCTAACTCAAATGTGTTCCTTTAAAAAATTAAACAGGTCACCAAAAGTGGCTTACAGGAGAAAAATGGCTTTATATATGTGGCAAATTTTCAAGTTCTTTCCCTAATTGTCTGCTCTTTATAGTTCAATCACTCCACACCTCCGTTCTCAACCAGGTCTGAGAACTCTCCAGTTCTCCATGAAGTAGAGGCCAATCAGGTTCCATGAAACATTGCCCTCCTCTGCCTGGCTGAACTTATTCTCTCATTGACACATTCTACTTCCTCCAAATGAAATGCAGTTATGAGTACCCAAAAGGGTGCTAGCCTATGCTTCCTTTTTTTAGTGGATTGTTTCTGTCCTATTTGGGCCATCTCCCTCAACTCTTTTTTTCCTATCATTTTAACAGGCTATGACTTGCTCCCAGCATGAAATGGAAAACTTTCTAATTTTGCTTCAATACTTGCACCCTTCTCGCTATTTCTAATGGTCTATCTTCAATTCTTTTAATCAGTCATAGAATCATATAGGTCTGCAGTACAGATAAAGGCCCTTCAACCCTAAATGTCTATCCTGTTCAAAATCAATCATCTAATTTTTCTAATCGCATGTTTCAGAGCTTTAACCATAGCCTTCTTTGCCTTGATATTGTAAGTGTACATCTAAATACTTCTTAAATGTAATGAGAATTCCTACCTTGACCTCCCTTACGTGCAGTGACTTTGAGATTCCCACCACCTTCTGAGTGAAAAACATTTTTGTCCCATCCCCTCAAAACCTCCTGCCCCTCACCTTAAATCTATGCCCCCAGCAGTTACTGATCCCTCCAACAAAGAGAAAGATTCCTTCTGTCTACACTGTCTATGCCCCTCATAATGTGATACTACACAATAATATCCCATTCAGTCTCCTCTGCTCCAAGAACTACAATCTCAGCCTATTCAATCTCTCTTCATAACTAACATTGACACGGTGGCACAGTGGTTAGCACTGCTGCCTCACAGCGCCGGAGACCTGGGTTCAATTCCCGCCTCAGGCGACTCCCTGTGTGGAGTTTGCACGTTCTCCCCGTGTCTGCGTGGGTTTCCTCCGGGTACTCCGGTTTCCTCCCACAGTCCAAAAGGTGTGCAGGTCAGGTGAATTGGCCATGCTAAATTGCCCATAGTGTTAGGTAAGGGGTAAATGTAGGGGTATGGGTGGGTTGCGCTTCGGCGGGTCGGTATGGACTTGTTGGGCCGAAGGGGCTGTTTCCACACTGTAAGTAATCTAATCTAATCTAAAAAAAATTCGACAGCTAATAAAGGCAAGTACCCCATATGTCTTCTTAACAACTTTATCCACTACCTTAACAGACCCTTGTACATGCATACTGAGCTCCCTTTGATTCTGAGTGCTTATCATGGACCAACCGTTCTTTATGTATTCTCTTGACTTGTTTGTCCTGTCTAAGTGTATCACATCATGCTTATTCAGATTGAATTCCACTTGCCATTGATCAGCACATCTTACTAGCCTGTCTGTAAACTTCTGCAATATAACGCTATTCTCTTCATTGTTTACCACACCACCAATTTTCATTTCATCTGCAACCTTACTGATCAACCCTCCTACATTCAAATCTAAATCAATTGTATATAGCTCAAAGGGGAACATTAAGGGCCCCAACACTGATCCCTGTGGAATTCCACTAGACACATTTCAAAGTTTGTGAGAAGATTTGTAGCTCAGGTGCTCGTTGTTGTGGTTCTGTTCGCTGAGCTGGGAATTTGTGTTGCAGACGTTTCGTCCCCTGACTAGGTGACATCCTCAGTGCTTGGGAGCCTCCTGTGAAGCACTTCTGTGATGTTTTCTCCGGCATTTATAGTGGTTTATCTCTGCCGCTTCCGGTTGTCAGTTCCAGCTGTCCGCTGCAGTGGCCGGTATATTGGGTCCAGGTCGATGTGAACAGGTTGGCGAACAGAACCACAACAACTAGACACATTCTTCCAGACATAAAAACACCCCTTAACTATCATTGTTTAATCTCTGCCATTCTGGTTCCAGTTAGTCCAATTTCCTTGGAATCCATGCCTCTTACCATCACTATCCCATGCATGACCTTATCAAAAGCCTTGCTGAAGTCCAAGTAAACTTGTCAAATGCATTGCTTTCATAGAATCATACAATCCTTACAATGTGGATGCATTCGGCCTACCGAGTCCAAACCAACCTTCTGAAGAGCATCCCACCTCGACCCTGCATTTACCATGGCTAATCCTACTAACTTACACATCCCTGGACACCATTTAGCATGGCCAATCCACCTAACCCATGCATCTTTGGACTGTGGAAGGAAACCAGAGCAACTGAAGGAAACCCACAGACAGATGGTCGCCCAAGGGTAGAATCAAACTCGAGTCCCTGGTGCTGTGGCAGCAATGCTAACCAGTGAGCCACCCTGCCACCCTCATCTTTGAAAAATTGAATCAAGTTGAACAGACATGGTGCCCCATGAACAAAGCTATGCTGACTGTTCTTTGTTGAATCCTAACTCTCCAAATGCAGATTAGTTCTATCCCTCAGAATTGCTTCACATAGTTTCCCTACCACTGAGGTTAGACTGACTAGCCTATAGTTTCTTGGTTATCCCTTGCTTTCATCTTGAATCAAGTCACCACAACCCAGAGGACTATAGTTCTGTTTTGTTATTAGGAGGAGAAACTCAGGTGAGGGAGAGATTTAGAAGGCAGGACTTCAGTCAGTGCAGAAATTAAACCTTATGCTGTTGGTAACACTCTGGATCACAAACCAGTTATCCAGGCAAATGGGTTAACTGACCCTATTGTCAGTGGTTTTAAGTCAAAGTGCAACATGATAATAATAATAATAATAATAATAATAATAATAATAATAATAATAATGTCATGTTGCGACTGTAAACGACATTGGTGAGGCCAGTTTAGAGTACTGCATACAATTCTGGTCGCCCTGCTATAAGAAGGATGTTTTGAAACTTGCGAGCATGTGGAAAAGATTTACAAGGATGTTGCCAGGATTGGATGGTTTGTGTTAGAAGGAATTGCTCAATAGCTTGGGGCTTTATTCCCTGGTACACTGGAGGCTGAGAGGTGTTCTTATACAAGTTTATGAAGTTATGAGGGAAATGGATAAGCTGAATACCTAAAGTTATTTTTTCAAAACTAGAGGCAATAGGTTTAAGTTGAGAGAGGAAAGATTTTAAAAAAGAACCAGATGTGTAATGTTTTCAGGAAGGCTGGTGTGTGTATGGAATGAATTGCCAGAAAAAGTGGTAGAGGCTGGCACAATTACAACATTTAAATTGTAATAGGAAGAGTTTAGAGGGATATGGTCCAAATGCTGGCAAATGGGATGAGATTAATTTAGGATATCTGCTTGGCATGGATGAGTTGGACCAAAGGGTGTATTTTCATGCTGTTTGACTCTATGAATAATAATGATAAGGCATTAGGGAAGCAATGGATTAGAACTTCAAAACAGCCCTGCAGCTGATCCTACCCAAATGGAATTGTGACAGGAGCTGGGCTCTGGAACAAAATAGCCCTCAACAACCACAGCCACCATTGCCATCAGGTTTACCTACACAGTATAGCAGTCTTCCTTTCTCACCTGTAAAGACTATCTTCATTTTTTTCTGTGTTTTTGATTGTGGCCGGACACCACTTTGCCCCATTTATTGTCACTAAAGTTCAAAATATTGCAGCAGAAAAACCACCCTATGTTGTGATAATAATGGAAAAATACCACAAGTTGTTATTGATTACATTTAATAACATGATGTGAGGTGAATAACTAATTTGTAAAGAGGATTACTATCATGTCACAATTGTTATGTCACTGATTTCCCTCTTGAATAATATGTGGACCCGTGTCATTAATTCTTAATTACTCAGCAGGTTATTGCTTAGTTTCTAATGCATTGTATATTGATAAATATAGATTTCATCAACATGATTTATATTCAGTGGTCATGGGTCAAATATATAATCTTTGTCATTTGTCTGCAATGTATTCTCATCCTATCATTTTATCCATTCACCAGGTATGCTGCATTGCTGGCTGGACCAGTATTTATTACCCATCCACACCTGCCTTTGACAAGGTGGTGTTGAGCTACATTCTTGAACCACTGCAGTCCATTTATTATAGGTACACCCATAATGCTGATCGGAAGTGAGTTCCAGGATTTTGACTCAATGGCACTGAAAGAGCGACAGCATATTTTCAACTTTAATTCAAATGGTTTCACTACATGAAAATATATGACAACTGAATAAGAACTTCTCACCCAAACACAAACTTTATCACTGAAGCATCAGAAGCATCCTGTATTGGAATTGTCATGTAACACTTTGCTCACTGTTAAATACCCTGCATTGAATTTTACATTTTTCTACTCCAGTGATAGAATACTACTGAATCTATGAGAGTTTTTTTTGTGTTGCAACTGTTCCATCAATAAGTTTCAATCCACCTTATTCTTTTATTACATCATACTTATCTAACCAGAATGAGACAGAGACATTCAATGGAGAGGACTTTGCACAGTTTGTTTTCCAGAAGTCATATACAAATGATATGTTCTGTCCTGCCGAATCTGGAATTGTTGTTTGAAGACCCTTTACTCTCTATTGAAGGACCTGAATAACTTCACAAACTGATATTCCAAATGGACCAGCAAGCATTTAACCTGGGATGATTACTTAGGTTTTGAAATTCTGTGTAAAATAAAAGTAAAATCAAGCTTGAGAAAAATTTATTAGTATATGACTTGGTCGTAGATTTATATTTGTGAAGAATCAAAAGTTAATTTCTTAAGATGCTTATCAGAAACACTTGATAAATTGTATGAGTTGGATTTTGTTGTTTGATTCATGAGTCTAATGTCAGGCTGTTTTCCAGATGAACCTGGGCTTGCACCTTGGCAGGACAAGAGGTGCAAACATTTTTCTAAGAAAGTAGCCTACCACCAAATAGTTAACTAAATAAACAATTAATAAGTGCTGTCCATCAGGGCCAGTGCAACATTCACAGAAGCAAAAAAAAGGTAGAGAAAGAGAGAGGGTTAAATTAAAATGCTTCTGGAGGTACCTAAGGCACTCCAGCCTCCCATGGTACCCACCACCATCAGGAGCAATCTTTCCAGATCATGTCAGTTGAGGAGCTAACATCATGAGGCCTGAGGACATTGTGAATTGTCGGATGCTCATCAGAATGCCTGAAGCCAAGGGTGGACAGCAGAGTCATTATGAATACTATGCTGCTGAGGTGAATGGAGGAGAAGTGGCAGCCAGCACTATCCAGTGGAAAAACAAATAACTGCTAACATTTGCCTACAGGTGTCCTCAAAGTGACTGCTGGACATGAGTCTTATGATGCCTCTGACCTCCCACTCTGCTTTTACTTCCTGGAAGTAGACAAATTAAGAATCCAATGTGCCACAAGCAGAATTCCAAAGCCTTACAAAAATATATACTAATTGTGTTCATAATTAAGCTAATTGGCTTCACGCTGCTTACTGATGTGTTTATAATTGATCTGAAGATGCCCTTAGCAAAAATGGGATCAGCTGGGTGGGAACATACGAAGGAACAGGCCTGATGCATTTTTTCACAATTTTCCCAATCCTCCCAATCTTTCCCACTTTGAAGTGAACTCCAACGTATTGGAAAAAGTCTGCCAGAAAAGTATGGGAAGAGTTCTTTGTATTTTACTTTGCCAAAGAGAAAACTTCCTGCTCAAAGAGACAAACCTAAAGCTCAGTATTGTTCTACCACTCAACGGCATTTTTGCTGTAATGAGAAAAGAAAAAATGTCAATTTATAAAGTATTGATCATTAATTCAAGATTCCCGAATTTCTTCGCAAGAAGCTATAAAGAACATGATGGTGGATGCCAGCGCGTAATTAAATTCTGCTAATAGGACAAATATTTTGATTTGATACATTTTTAACATGTTGATGGTATTTCATAAAGCTTCAGGAAATGGATGTCAAATTTAGTGATATAGATTAAAATTAGAGAATTCTGCCAAAAACCACCTGCCAAGCAGAATCACTGGGTTATACTAATAGGTCTAAAAGGGTTAATACTTGATAGGTACAAAAAGCACCACTCACTATGATGATGTCACAATAAAGAAGGAGCTGGTCGGACACATATCAAAGTCTACCTGGACCTAATAGTCTCTGATGTAATATAGATCATATTAATTTAAATAGTTTCAATAGTTCAATAACATTTATGCTGTTTATTTAACAAGACTATTTTAGTTATAGCAGAAACGTCATCCCCTCATCCACACTTTACCACTTTGGGCAAGAAGTAACCCATACATACAACAGAGACTTTCCTGACATTTGAATTAGGGAATATTTATTATAGTCCAAAGGAAACTGAGGTCTCACATTTACCTCAGAATTTCATGTTTGCATTCTACTTTGGTTATTTCTGACCAATGTGAAATATGCACTCTTTTCAGTAACTCAAATTAAGTGCTCAGTCATACAGGTTATTTCCTGCACAACATCTCAAAGTAAAAGTGCAATCTTACCTCAGGAAGCACACAAAATTCAACTTCTTGGAGAGTTTCCCAAGGTTGCAAATTTTGGAAGGTTACACAGCATGTGCAGAATGAGTAATAGAGTTGGACCAAAGACAGCAATGCTGAAAAAGCATACAACCAAGAAATAGTAATTATGTTATTGTCATACATATTAAATGCTAATTTAAGCATATAATTATTTAATTCAAGAAGCATTGTTGTACAAATATAATATGTACTTGTATAATCAAATGTTTTTAAATTTGATGGCTATGAAACCATGTTGACGTATGCACCATAAAATAATTGCTGCGCCTGAGATACAACAGAACACAAATTCCAGCAGAGGCTATTTGTGTACAAATACTTCACCTGCACAATATTTTCCAGAACCAGAAAAATCTTTCAGACACCCTGAATTTCTGACATGCTACTATATGGAACAACGTTCAATCACCAATAACAGTATTGATAATGTCAGCTGTAATGTTACTGTGACGTCAGTTGGCACCTCCTATTTCTACCCAAGTAGACTGACCTCATTCCTGCAGGCAATCATATCTCCTAGTCAATCACTAAGCCTGACACCCAATCTCATCTCGAATGACATCAGCCTGCAGCTGATTGTGTCAGGACTTGTGAGACACAAAAGATGATTGATGATTTAATTCTTAGCACAAGAGATTATTTCAGAACAGAAAGTGCTAACTGTAATGTTCAATATTTTATTGAAGATTTGGACATTTATTTTAAACTGGGCCTGTTCTTCCATGAATGGCACTATTGAGTTGATCTACTTAAACACTCAAGAAGGTCGCAGTGTGCTGAGATGTCTGACGATGATATACAAGATCAATTTGTAAATGCTTCTGAAATGTTCACTTTTTCCTCACAGCCCATTGATTTACATTTTTAAATTCACCCATGCAGCAAACAATACAAGAGAAGATGGGGGATACACTGGATATGGCAAACAGCAGGAAACATTCTTTGGGGATCTGAAGGAATGCTCCTGATTTTTCTGCACCACAATAATTTTTTAAAAATTCATCATGTTGGTTCTTTGCTACCTTATTTAAAATTAGAACATTTCAGGGATAGTGCTAAAAAGATTATAGCTCTAAAACAAGGTGCATATTTATACAGTCATGGAGTCACACAGTATGGAAACAAATTGGGTTTTGGTCCAACCAATTTTTGTCAAATGTAATCCCAACTAAATTAGACTCACCAGCCTGCTCCTGGTCCATATCCCTCCAATCCTTTCTTATTCATATACTTATCCAAATGTCTTTTAAATGTTGTAATTGTAACCACATCTACACATCATCAGGAAGTTCATTCCACACATGAACCACCTGCTGTGTGAAAAACATTGCCCCTGGTGTCTTTTTTAAATCTTTCTCTTCTCTCTTTAAAATAATATTTCATGGAGTGTATATTAATGTTTCACAGTTCTGAAATGGCCTAAACACTCAGCTGTATAACATTGGGGTGGAATAGCAAATAAAAATGAAATCAGACACAACTTAGCATTGAGGAGAAAGTGAGGACTGCAGATGCTGGAGAACAGAGCTGAAAATGTGTTGCTGAAAAAGCACAGCAGGTCAGGCAGCATCCAAGGAACAGGAGAATCGACGTTTCGGGCATGAGCCCTTCTTCAGGAACATTCCTGAAGAAGGGCTCATGCCCGAAACATCGATTCTCCTGTACCTTGGATGCTGCCTGACCTGCTGTGCTTTTCCAGCAACATATTTTCACAACTTAGCATTGATCCAGGAAAGAGAAATGATGAAGGTACGTCCTGCCCTGTCAACCTTGTATCGTCTTCTTATAACCATTTAGGGTCTGATGGAAAAATTGGGAGCACTGTCCCTCAAGTGACTTAAGGAACAGCTTGACATTGTCATACTCTTAGAATCAGTTGTTGTAGTTGTAGACCATTACTCCACCAACCCTGGACATTCCTGTTTCACCAGCAGTAGGGAAGGGAGTAGTCCTAGGAGTGTGCAGCATCAATTTTGGAGCATCAGGTCAAATATTGCCAAGGAAATCTTCTACTGACGACCCTCAGCTGATGTATCAATGGGTCCTCCATATTGAATATCAAGTGGAAGAAGCACTAAGGGTAGTAACATTACCAAATGGACTCTAGAGGAGGGATTCATTACCAGTCACCAAAAGTGATCAGGTATTATGAATACTGACCAAGCTAGTTGAGTCCTAATGGATAAACTGGTCCTATAGTAGGTGGTGACAGAAACTAGTGGGAAAATTCTGCTTGACCAAATCTCCACATCCTTTGACCCATTTTGGCATGGCTGTGTATGACAGTATGAGTAAAAGTGATCATTGCAAAATCCTTGCAAGATCAAAGTCCTGTCTTCAGATTGGGGATACCGTTCATTGAGTTGTATGGTGCTACCACAATTACTCACCATTTCAGGATTGTTTCCCACATAGCTTCAATTTTGAAGTGGCAGGTACTTTTCTGAGGGTGGGGGGAAGCTCAGCAAGTCATCCTGCTTGGAAGTTGGAAGGAAGTTAAAATGGGGGTGAGGGAGGGTGCCTCCTTCCAAAGGGCCTCTTTTCTTCATATTAGAGTCCCAGTTTCTTCGCTTTGTTTGTGTTCTACCTCTCTCTCCATGGGGACTTTCTGTAAAACTTTCATACCCCACTCGTCCTTGTGCTTCATTTTTCTTTCCCACTGTGACAACCCTGTAATTACCTTTTCCTGGACTCTGCAACTTTGTATGTGGGGAATGCTTGTAGTCCTGGTCCATACTATTGCTATCAATCAGTGCTGCGTTACTTACAGAACTACTGGCCAATCAGATTGGCTGGCACAGTGAGAAACACTGCCATCCATCAAATTCTGGCCCTAGAGTAAAGAACAAGGATTAATGGCAAACCTTTAGAAGCTGTCATCATAAGTATTCAGGGAGGATATGCTTGGAAAGAATTCAATGGAAAGTTTACTAGAATGGTAACTGTTGAAATTAGGGGGATTTTCAGAAGCAACAGAAGAGGTAATTAAACACAAGACTGCAAAACATGCAGACATGGAGAGAAGACTATCCCTTCGGCTGATTATTGCTTCTTCTAAGGAAGAGGAAGTTCAGTTTTGTGGAGAGCCTGAGGAAGATTGATCTCCTTAGGACAAAGACGGTTAATGTGGGAGTTAATCGAGATGTTCCAAGTTATGAGAAGTTTTGTAGTGTCATATGGATGATCAGGTGAGAAAGCTTCATAAACTGAGGTACAGGGTAGACCCTTGAGGAAGGTAAAAATATAACTCATAAGCTACTGCTCTTATCCTGTTACAAAATATCACAAAATAAATGCCACAGTAATGCTTGCACATATAATTCAACAGTGTTTCTGATATTTTATGTTGCTATGGTTGCAGAATAGTGGGGGAGGGAGGTTTGAATTTTAAATGACCCACAAAGTGAAAGTAATTGATTTCACTTGGCCAGCACTGATTTCAAAATTTTAAAAATGGTTAACATTATTTCTTCAGCTGCTTCAGGGTTAGTCAGACAGCAGCAGCTGCCCAAGTCCTAAACACTGGTAGTCATCCCCATCATCTCCAGCCCCCACACCATTCCCACCCACTCACCAGAGGGCCAACTCTTGGTGGTTTTGAATCCTATCCACTTGTGAAATGTCCTTTCAATACTGCAAATTCCTGGACGGAAGTCATCCTTTGCTTGAGTTAAAAAGAATAGGCTAGAAGAACATTAAAGTCATCAATAACATAATTGACCTACTTCTCACAAAAACTGAACATTGAACTTTGCCTATCACTATCAGATGAACTGAAAACATGAAAGAGTCAGAATACAATTTATCAAGGTGTCACATAATGCTGTTTGTTGATAGAAGTGCTCAAATCTGGATTATTTTGTAATTTTGGGCTACTGCACAAGTGTGCAAAGTGAATTGATACATGTACAAGGTTAGATCTTTATTGTCATAAATTCAAGAGTGATGCCTCAAAAGGTGAAATAATTGAAGCTTTTGTGTTTTCTCTAGGAGTTTATGAAACTCTGTTAAATAAATAATATTTATAATTTTTTAAAAAGTCTTCTTACAAATGCACCTTTTTTTCTGCATTTGATGTATCATAATTTGCAAGTCACACTTTGGGTCCCACATCTCTGTAACATACACATAAGCAAATATGTTGTTTTAAAACATTTTATTCATAAAACAGCAAAGATCACAACTGAAAATATTGAAAAAAATTCAGATCAAATCAAAGGAAAGTGTAAAGAAATGTTATTCAAGGGAGCAATTGGTGGGATATATAGCAAAAATGAGATGATGTAACCAATGAGGGTAGAAGAACAATTGCAAGCCAGAGATCAAAAGATGCTGCATCTTAGACAAGAAGCTGCAAACTCTGCCATGTATTAGCTCTACATTTAAAGAGAGATTCTCATGAAAGCTTAAATCATTCATACAAGATTTTGCAAGTCCCAGCTTAATGTCTAGGTACCTCTACATTCTGACAGAGAAACAACAGGAGTGGGCTTCCTTTCCAGTCTATTTTGAATGTTTGAAAAAAAAATCCTCAATTATAAATCTTGAATAAGGTTTCAATTATGTGGGAAGTGGTCAGTAGCTTTGTGTGCTGTGTCATCAGAAGAGAACAGGATTAGGCTTAAATACAATTCACCTCCATCTTATTGTTAAATACCTTGTCAATGCTCACTGCCCTGACTTAACTAACAACTATGTCTGAAACTATTAGTCATTACATTCAAGACAGGAAGATCAGAAGTTGAGAAGACTTACTCTTACATTTTTTGGTTTAGTTGAATTTTACAAAGGGTTTCTTTCAGTGGGGCCTGGTGAGTTTTCTTGTCACTTGTCAAACTCACCATACTAAATACTCCCCCCAAAGCTACGGCACGTTTTACATTTGATTCTCGTCCCATTGCCCTGAACAACTCACTGCTGCTAGAACTCAATTCCAGAGCTGTCCCGCATAGTTCTTAACATAGTCCAGGCATGGCAGACAAGGTACCCTGCTTTATGGTCAGGAGTCTAGAGATCCTGCCGGATTGGGTAGTCCAGAAGCAGACATCCTGTTGTGGTTCTGTTCGCCGAGCTGGGAATTTGTATTGCAGAAGTTTGTTGTATTCTATCTCTATTCACAGAAATAGAGAACACACACCGGATCATCAACACCATACTCACAGAATCCGATTCACTAGAGAGGAAGAAAAGGACAACCAACTCCCATTCCTAGACGTGATGGTACAGAGAACACCTAACGGAGAATTCATCACAAAGGTATACAGGAAAGCCACACACACAGACCAAGTCCTGAACTACGAAAGCAACCACCCCAACACACACAAAAGAAGTTGCATCAAGACACTGTTCAAAAGGGCCACAACACACTGCAGTACACCAGAACTGCAAAAAGAGGAAGAAGAACACCTATACAATGTATTCGCCAAAAATGGATACCCACGCAATTTCATCAACAGATACCTAAGGGAAAGACAACGGAATGAGGACATGCCGCAACCCAAAGGACTAGCCACACTACCATACATCAAGAGCATTTCCGAACTGACAGCCAGACTACTACGACCACTAGGACTCATAACAGCACACAAACCAACAGCCACTCTCAGACAACAACTCACCAGAACGAAGGACCCGATACCCAGCATGAGCAAAAACAATGTAGTGTACAAAATCCCATGCAAGGACTGCACAAAACACTACATAGGACAAACAGGAAGACAGCTAACCATCCGCATCCATGAACACCAACTAGCCACGAAACGACACGACCAGCTATCCTTAGTAGCCACACACGCAGATGACAAGCAACATGAGTTCGACTGGTATGAAAGTACTATTATAGGACAAGCCAAACAGAGAACAGCCATGAAATTCCTAGAGGCATGGCACTCATCCACAGATTCAATCAATAAGCACATCGACCTGGACCCAATATACCGACCAGTGCAACGGACAGCTGGAACTGCCAACCGGAACCATTATAAATGCCGGAGGTAACATCACAGAAGCACTTCACAGGAAGCTCCCAAGCACTGAGGATGTCACCTAGACTGGGGATGAAACGTCTGCAATACAAATTACCAGCTCGGCGAACAGAACTACAACAACGAGCACCTGAGCTACAAATCTTCTCACAAACTTTGAGCAGATATCCTGTTCCCCAAAACCAGCAGGGGAGGTCACAACACTGAACCATGCCAGCATGGTCTAAAATTGCCTCCCATATTAATGCAGTCTCAGCCATCTGGAAGAATACTCAGTATTATAGAAAGAAGGTCAATGACCTTCTGCACTCCCCCAGCAGAAGTGCCAACATCTGCTTTCTGATATCTCACATTATCTCTGCTACTGTACCCTATCTCCTACCACGGCTCATGCTCTAACATTTTCATGATTATCTACTAAATCTTCCCTCACTCACTCTCTCCAACCCCAACTCTGAACAGCACTACCCTACATGCTGTCTGCACGGCTTACCCACTTGTTCAGTACACCTCCTCACCTGCACAAACAATAATAACTGTGTCACCATTTTTGCCTCCCTTAACGCTTGTCTCTCTAATTTCAGGTAGATAACAGAAGGCAGAAAGTCAAAATGGGTAGTGGGCTGCCAACGTTCAGCTTCTCATGCATTACAAAGAGAGCATCCTGACAGTGAGCAGCTTGAATGGTCAACTGCATCCAAGCCCCTAGACTGACAGCAGAGGTTACCCTTTTATTACTGTGCCAGAAACCCTGGAGCAAAGGCTATCTTAACTTAACTGAGATCTGTTATCAGCCATGTCAAGATTCCTGGCTTTGTGCCTGTGCTAACCAACAACAGTATTGAGAGTCTGGCATCTTTAGCTAAGGAGGTAAACGAAAGTAAGGGTGTGGTAAGCGAGCAAGCAAAGAGTCTGGAGATGCAGCCTGATCCAATATGTGACCTGGTTGTATGTACATAGTTTTTGCTGTGATATTACAATGAGATTTGTTGGTACAACATGGAAGTGCAAAAGTGTACTGTAAGTAGATTGGCGATGTGCCATGAGGAGGGGTATGCCCAGGTTCTCTTAGATGTTGCGGCTCCAGCGTGTGAGCTGCCCTCACGTACTAAATGTTGGAGAGCCAAGTCCAGTAAGTGAACTAGTATTTTCCAGATGTGTATAAATCAAGTTAATGATGAATTATTCATTATGTACCCTGAAAGGAAACTCTTTCCAGAGCCCTATCCCTTCAATAAGTGAGACAGGTGCCAGTGAGCACTGACAGGTAGAAACAGCAGTAACGAGCAAACCAAGCATTCTCAACTCCAGAGGTAGTTTTCTTGTACATTGAGCCAGTACCAGGAATTTAATTGCTAGTTTGGATTAAATTAATCTGGACAGCCAGCAAGATGCTCCAGGGGTGAGGTTGGGGATGGGGGAATGGGGAGTGCAGTAAAAGTAAATCAGGCAGACCAACAGCTGGTAATGGTGCTAGAAGGGCATGCCTGGACCAAAAACAAGATCACCAGGGAAAGATGGATGGTGACAGTATGCAGTAGAATACGATCCTGCACAACGTCTATGGTCAGTGGATGATTGAACATACAGTCATAGACTCAAACAGCATAGAACCAAGCCCTTCAACTGAACTTGTCCATGCCGACTGAATGATCCCATTTCCTCCATTTGGCCCATATATCTCTAAATCTTTCCTATCCATGCACCTGTCCAAATGTCTTTTAAGTATTGTAATTGTACTCACCTCTATCACTTCCTCTGGCAGCTCATTCTATATGCACTATCCTCTGTGTGAAAGAAAGTTGCCCCTTAGATCCCTTTTAAATCTTTCGCCTCATCCTCAATTCTAAGCCCCCTGGTTTTGGACTCCCCTACTCTGGCCCTGATGATTTCATAAGCCTCTGTAAGATTATCCTTAGTGTCATACACTCCAGGGAAAAAAGTCCCAGCCTATCCAGCCTCTCTTTTTAACTCAATCCTTCCAGTCTCAGTAACATCCTTGTAAGTCTTTTATGCATGCTTTCCAGTTCAATAAAACCTTCCGATAGAGGGCTACCAGAATTGTATGAAGTACTCCAAATGTAGCCTTATCAATATCTTTGTACAGGTGTAACATATCATCCTAACTCCTCGTCTCAAGCTCTGACCAATGAAGACAAGCGTGCCAAATGCCTTCTTCACCATCCTATCCACCTATGGCGCCAGTTTCAAAGAACAATGTACTTGAACTCCTAGTTCCCTGTTCGACAACACTCTCCAAGGTCCATCCTGCTCTGGCTTGTCTTACCAAAATGCAACAACTCGCATTTATCTAAATTACAACTGCCATTCCTCATCCCATCAGCCCTGTTGATCAAGATCCAGTTGTAACCTCAGATAACCTTCTTCACTACCCACTTTTGATGTCATCTGCAAACTTAATAAATATGTCTCCTATATTCTTATTCAAATTGTTTATATAAATGAACAACAGTACACCCAGCACCAATCCTTAAGGCACATTGGTCTGAACAACAACCCTCTACTACCGCCCTCCGTCTCTTATTGTCAAGCCAATTTTATATCCAATTATCTAGCTCTCCCTAGATCCATGTGATCTAACCTTATTAACCAGTCTACCATGTGGAGCCTTGTCGAAGGCCATGCTAAGGTTCATATAGATAATGTCTACCACCCTGCCTTCATCCATCTTCTTGGCCACTTCTTCAAAAAAATTCAATCAAATTGTCTTTCCAAATGCATGTGGATCCTGTCCTTCAGAATCCTCTTGAACAACTTACCCACTACTGATATTAGGGTCACCAGTCACTCGGCTTCCCTAACAGCATTTCTTAAATAATGCCACAGCATTAGCCACCCTCCAGTCTTCTGGCACTTCACTTGTGGCAGTCAATGTTACACATAACTCTGCTGGAGACCCTACAACTCCCTCTCTAGCTTTGCACAATGTTCTAGAATACATTTGATCAGGTCCCAGGGATTTAGATTACATTACAGCATGGAAACAGGCCCTTCGGCCCAACAAGTCCTCACCAACCCGCAACCCACCCATGCCCCTACATTTACCCCTTACCTAACACTACGGGCAATTTAGCATGGCCAATTCACCTGATCTGCACATCTTTGGACTGTGGGAGGAAACCGGAGCACCCAGAGGAAACCCACGCAGACACGGGGAGAACTTGCAAACTCCACACAGTCATTCACCTGAGGCGGGAATTGAACCCGGGTCTCAGGCGCTGTGAGGCAACAGTGCTAACCACTGTGCCACCATGCCGTTATACATTTTAAGACCTGCAACATCTCCACTTCTATAAGGTGGACTCTTTTCAAGACATAACTATTTATTTTTTTGAGTTCCCTAGTTTTCATATCTTTCACCATGGTAAATACTGATGAGCAATATTCATTTAGGATCTCACCCATCTTATGTGGCTCCATGCATAGACAACCCCTTTGGTATTTAAGGGGCCCTATTCCAACTCTAGTTATTCTGTAGCCCTTAATATACTTTAAGAATCTCTTTGGATTTTCCTTTACCTTATCTGCCATACCCTTCTCATGTGCCCTTTTGCCATCCTGATTTCCCTCTTAAGCGTATTTATACATCCACTACACTCCTCAAAGGATTCACATGATCCCAGCAGTCTATACTTGACATATGCCTTCTTTGTTATCTTGACCTGAGTCTCAGTGAAGAAGAAGAATCTCCAGCAAGTTAAGCAAGGATAGGTCTTGTCTTGGAGCAGTAGCAAGCAGATAGATGACTTGTTAACTGGGAAGAGACATGCCAATATTTTAAGTTGTCAATTATGGCTACTGACCAAAATCTAGTTTTGACGACTGTAAAGGGACCCCAGGAAAGGCTATGGGGATGGTGCTTGAGATCCCAATCATAACAAAAAATCAAAATGGGTTAGAAGTCTTTGACGTGGAAAATGTCAGCAGTATCTGTGAGGGAGTATGGTTCACCATGATGGCACCTTTCTGTATGTTGTTGAGAGAAAGGAAAGGCTTAAGAATTAATTGTGTGCCCATACTCCATATATTTAAATAAAATATCTTGTGTGATTTTCAATGTCACTCTAAATTACACTGTACAGATCTGGAGCATGAATTCAAACATCACCATGGTAACACATCGGTGGAAGGGAGAATACTGCATCGAGACTTCCCTAAAACACTATCGGTTTGAGACCTTCATTCTGCAAAATCAAAAACACCTATCACATATCACATATCACATATGAGGGTAGGCCTAATTGATCTCACAGACATCCACAGGAGAAGTGAGATCTTTGTCAATGTCAGTGACGAACTCAGACATATATTAAGGGATTATTGGGTTAAGTATGACTGTGGCATTGAACTCCCACCAGAAAACTTACAGAAGTCCAGACACAATTGACAAATGAACGTAAACATTTTGCTAATGTTATTCAGCAGACAGAGCAAATTCAAAGGGTATCAGGGCAATTATAGTGACTAGTTGGTGGGATGACATCTGGGAATGGGCTTCAAACATGCAGATACATCTGTGGGTACATCTCCTATCATATATAGCTGCATTGTTCATCCTGTTTACTTTGATTTACCTCCCTGTCCTCTTGTTAAATTCATCTGCTGGAAGAAGCAACTCATTCAGACATTAATTTTGGACTTTACCATAAGACCATAAGACCATAAGACATAGGAGTGGAAGTAAGGCCATTCGGCCCATCGAGTCCACTCCGCCATTCAATCATGGCTGATGCGCATTTCAGCTCCACTTACCAGCGTTCTCCCCGTAGCCCTTAATTCCTCTAGACAACAAGAATCTATCAATCTCGGCCTTGAAGACATTTAGCGTCCCGGCTTCCACTGCACTCCGTGGCAATGAATTCCACAGGCCCACCACTCTCTGGCTGAAGAAATGTCTCCGCATTTCTGTTCTGAAATGACCCCCTCTAATTCTAAGGCTGTGTCCACGGGTCCTAGTCTCCTCGTCTAACTGAAACAATTTCCTAGCATCCACCTTTTCCAAGCCATGTATTATTTTGTACGTCTCTATTAAGTCTCCCCTTAATCTTCTAAACTCCAACGAATACAATCCCAGTATCCTCAGCCGTTCCTCATATGTTAGACCTGTCATTCCAGGGATCATCCGTGTGAATCTCCGCTGGACACGTTCCAGTGCCAGTATGTTCCTACAAGAAATCAATTAACCCAAATTGTGTCATGAAAAACCTGTGTAGACTTTTTAGATTTAGATTAGATTAAATTACAGTGTGGAAACAGGCCCTTCGGCCCAACAAGTCCACACCGACCCGCCGAAGCGAAACCCACCCATACCCCTACATTTACCCCTTACCTAACACTACGGGCAATTTAGTATGGCCAATTCACCTGACCCTGCACATTTTTGGACTGTGGGAGGAAACCGGAGCACCCGGAGGAAACCCACGCAGACACGGGGAGAACGTGCAAACTCCACACAGTCAGTCGCCTGAGGCGGGAATTGAACCCGGGTCTCTGGCGCTGTGAGGCAGCAGTGCTAACCACTGTGCCACCTTGCCGCCCACGGTGTTTTGATAATTACCAGAGAGGCTTCAGAGTGAGTATGTGCATATAAACTGTGACTATGTATTGAGTTATTTGTATATAGTGCTGTTAAGTTTATTGATGTTTGTGTACTTTATATCTCCCTGGCATGGTAACAGTGAAGCGGGTTGGCACAATCACATTGGATGTTTTGAACACTGCTCATGACTCCATGGCTAAAGGGCACAGTACATTTGAGAAAGTTAGGCTCAGGAGGGGGATAAAAATCAACACTTGGACGCTACCTCCTCAGCGAAGCCTCTCAATAAAGACTCATGGTAGAAGACTAATCCAAGGACACCTAAGAGAAGTTTCACCCTGACCTTTGAGTCCCATCTTCATGGAAGTGGGTCAGCCCTAATTTTGTTAATAAAATTGAGTGCTGCAAGTCTAATTATGTGTCTCTTTGTCTGCCACACCTGCAAGAAGGTTTGGGTAAAATGTTTTTAATATATAAACTGGTTGAGTTGTCCAAAGCATGGATAACTACTAAAATGGACTTCTGAGAACAATGTCAGAAGATTTTTCATAGAGCAACTACAGAACAACCTCTGTTACCTGAACATCAATTATCTGATTTTCAAACTATCCAAACAAGATCTCAAGGTCCTGAAGTTTAAAATTGGAAATCGCACTCTGTCACTACCTGCAGAAACTCTCTGTCCAAGACAGACTACCTGCCAGTGAACTCAGCAACTTCTCTCTTGATCTGCCTCTGTCATTTATTTTCTTTGTTTGTTTCTTTCTTTCTTTCTTTCTGCTACATCCAACAGGAGTTATAAGATCATTTGTTGACATGTAATTATTTAAACAACTGAAGTATTTGATTTATAAGTTACCCACAATCACAGCTGCTAAGAAATTGTCCTTGATCTGAAAACAATGTATTGTACCAAGATTTATTGCAAAGATAATCATATACTTTCCATTGCGCCAAATCTTATTTTGCAGTAACATTTTTACCGAGTGGTTTTCATTCAGCAGTGTAAATACCCTCCAGCAGGAAAGGATTTTACAAATGGATTGTAGTTCCACACATTCTAAATTAGTTCTGCTGGTGAAATATTTTCACTTTTTGTTTCTGGGGACATCTATTTTCTGTCATCATTGACCAGTATTCCCAGCATAGAAACAAGTTCAATTGTTTGTGTTCAAAATAGGAAGCCGATTTCCAACGATGCAGGACAAATTCACTTTAGCATCTCAGTACTTTGTATAAAAAATGTAATTAAAACTCTTTCAGAAAGTTTCCTGTTGCACACGTGGAGACCTTATCTTTGTGTTGTAGTACTTCAAACTATGTTTTGGTGTTAAAGGGATGGGACTGCGTAGGGTGAGAGCGGACGGTGTTGGGGTGCGGACAGTGATGGGGCAGACAGAGGGCGGCATGGGGGCGGGCAGGGGGGTGGGGGCGGATGGGGTTGGGGCAATTGGGGGTTGGGTGGGGATGGGCAAGGGGTGGGTTCTGACGAGGGGTGCAGGGGCTCAAGTGTGGTGTGCTGCTGCCTGGTCTCCTGAATGGGGAGCAGATTTCATAGAAAACTCTGAGCCCCAGAGGAAATCAATTAACGGAATAATCAATTATCTGAACAAAATAGTGCCCACCCATCTCGTTCGGACAATCGAGGTTCCTCTGTACTACTTTATATTGAGAAGAACTATAATGTTGAACTTTTAACTTATTTCTTTATTTTTCTACTTTGTACCTGAAAATTTTGTACCTAGCTTGTTCCTAAGATGGGGCTGTGAATGGCGACATGGTAAACTTTTCACTGTAATCCTGTATCCTTGTACTTGAGTACATGCAACAATAAAATCTAATTCTAATTCTAACAGACTATCTTGTTTGAACACATTTTCTTAATACTCCTCCATGTATCCAAGTGTTGGTGTTACTGTCTTGTATTCTTATATTTCCATCTGGGTGAAGCTGAGGCAATTGACAGCACAATCTTCAATTGTGTTCCTGTGCCATTCTTATTCTTCTCTGTTAACATATGTTGTGAGAATACTGTAGTTTTGCTTTTGTGTCTTTAAAAAAGTCTGTAAGGTGAATGAATGGCTTATTTTCTTTAAAAAACCCAGAAATTTACCAGGATAGTAGCATAATTTCACAGCAAGGAAGTTGATACCTCTTATAAACTCTTATTGTTATGGCTACAGGTTCTGGCAGTGTTCAGATGATCAGGAGTCGAGAAGTTGTTTACAAGTGAAGCTGATTGGTTCTTTTCTGAGAGGATGGAACTGGAGAGAGGTTACAGATATAGATACAGAGAGAGAGAGAATAAGGACAGTGCAGAAGTATGAGCTGTTGGTGGGCCCACTAGAAGCTGCCTGCTCTCCACAGTAAGAAAATTTCAGTTTAAACCTAAAGAAAAAATAGTTACTGTGAGCTGTGACTGTTGAATCGATAAATTAATTGCTCTATACTTTGTACAAACCAATGGTAGCTTCCAGAAAAAGACAACTGAATACTAAAACCGTGACTAGTCATCGAGTCATAGAATCATACAGCACAAAAATAGATCATTCAGTCCCAACTCATCTGTCCTGATCAGGTATCCAAAATTGATTTTGTCCCATTTGCTAGCCTTTGGCCCATATCTTCTAATTTGGTGATAGTAAGGATTGCAGATGCTGGAAAGTCAGACTTGATCATGTGTGGAGCTGGAAAAAGCACAGTAGGTCAAGCAGCACCAGAGAAGCAGTGGAGTCGGTGTTTCAGGTCAGAACCTTTGATTTTCTAGGTTATCTCTACCTTCCCCAATAACTTATTTTCCCCATTTGCTTTTCAATGTGTATGCAAAGGGAAGTTCAAAAGGAGATTGGAGTTTTCCATTGGTGTTATGTGCCGATTGTTTATACCTGTTAATGTGTAGCCTTAATGTTAAAGTGCTAGCATTGGACTAGGGTGGACAAAGTTAAAGATCAAGCTTTCAGAGCACTGCTCTCTAAAGAAGCATTCCGAAAGCTAGTACTTCCAAATAAACCTGTTGGACTATTACCTGGTGTTGTGTGATTTTTAACTATGTAGCTACAGTTTAATTACCTGAAATAAATAATAATTCTTACTGGATCAGAAATTTGACCCATGCTTTCCCTCAATTTTGTTCTGAAAGTCAGAGAAATTTGGGGATTGTGCAAACTTTAAGTTTTTATTAACATTTGGCATGTTACCAGACATCGCAAGTCTCTTTTTTTAGAGTGTCATGTCAGTGACTTATTGCACTATGTATACCACATAATTTCATTTTCCGACATTTTGAAGGGCAAGTTATGTCTCTCACTGTGCAGTAAATACCTGAAGGCGGAAGAAGGTCTATTATTTTCAGGTCCTGATGAAATATTCCGACCTGAAACGTCAAATCCCCTGTTTCTCTGATGCTTCTCAGCTTGACCTGCTTGTGCTTTTTCCAGCATCACATTTTATTGACCCATATCTCTCTAAACACTTCTGATTCATGTAACAATCTAGAAGCTTTTTAAATGTTGTAATCGTATGTGCCTCTACCACCTCCTCTGGCAGCTCCTTTCATACACGAACCACCCTAAGGATCATCTCAATGTCAGAATATGGAAGTAAAGACCATTGAATTGACTTTCTAGTTTATTTCTATCTCTACCAGTAACCTATTTTCCCATTTTCTTGGTGAAAGTCCATAAGACCATAAGACATAGGAGATTAAATATATTCAAGGATCCGGTCTCCACAGCATGCTGTGTCTGGAATTCTACAGATCCACCACTCTCTGGCTGACAAAGTTTCTCCTTATCTCCGTTCCAAAAGGTCTTCCCTCTAACCTAAGGCTATGCTCTCGGGACCTTGTCTCTCCTACCAATTGAAGCATCTTCACAACATCCACACCACTCAGTATTCTGTAAGTTTCAATTTGATCATCCCTTATCCTTCTATACTCCATCAAGTATAGACCCAGGGTTCTCTAACTTCCCTCATATGTTAAGTTGTTTATTCCTTGGACCATTCTTGTGACTCTTCTCTGAACATGCTCCATGGCCAGTACATCCTTCCTGAGATACGGGACCCAAAACAGCACACAATATTTCAAATGTGGCCTCACCAGAGCCTCAAGAGTATGTAGTGCTTTTATATTCAAGTACTCTCAAAACAAATGTCATCATTACATTTGCATTCTTAATTACTGACTCAATCTGCATGTTTACCTTGAGAGAATCCTAGACTAGAACTCTCAAGTCTCTTAGCACTTCAGATTTCTGAATTTTCTCCTGATTTAGAAAATAGTCCATGCCTCTATTCTTCCTACCAAAGTGCATGACCTCACACTTTCCCATATTGAATTCCATCTGCCACTTCTTTGCCTACTGTCCTAACCTTTCCAAATCTTCCTGCAGCGTTCCCATTTCCTCAATGTTATTTGCCCCTCTACCTACTTTTGCATCATTCAGTATTCAGAAATCTCATCATTCACAATGGATTCAGGATTTTACCCTCAACCGAGGTTAGGGTAATCAGTCGGTAATTTTCGGTCTTCTGCCTTTTTGAACAGGTGTGTCATGTTAGCGATTTTCCTGTTAACATAGAACATAGAACATAGAAAAGTACAGCACAGAGCAGGCCCTTCGGCCCATGATGCTGTGCCGAGGATTATTCCTAATCCTTGGCTCAGTGGTTAGCACTGCTGCCTCACAGCACCAGGGTCCCAGGTTCGATTTCAGCCTCGGGTGACTGTCTGTGTGCAGTTTGCACATTCTTCCCGTGTATGCATGAGTTTCATCCGAGTGCTCCGGTTTCCTCCCACAGTCCAAAGATGTGCAGGTCAAGTGAATTGGCCATGCTAAATTGCCCATAGTTTTAGGTGCATTAGTCCGAGGGAAATGGGTCTTGGTGGGTTACGCTTCGGAGGGTCAGTGTGGACTGGTTGGGCCGAAGGGCCTGTTTCCACACTGCAGGGAATCTAATCTTAAAAATAAAATAACCTAACCAGGCATCCCTCAATTCACTGCTCTCCATGTGCATGTCCAGCAGCCGCTTACATGTCCCTAATGACTTTGCTTCCACCACCACAGCTGGAAAAGCATACCATGCATTCACAACTCTCTGCGTAAACAACCCACTTCTGACGTCTCCTCTATACCTTCCTCCGCACACCTTAAAACTATTACCAGTCAATCCTGCCCTGGGGAAAAGTCTCTGGCTATTGACTCTATCCATGCTTCTCATTACCTTGTACACCTCGATCAGGTCATCTCTCTTTCTCCTTCTCTCCAGAGAGAAAAATTTGAGCTTAGATTAGATTACATTACAGTGTGGAAACAGGCCCTTCGGCCCAACAAGTCCACACCGACCCGCCGAAGCGCAACCCACCCATACCCCTAACCTAACACTACGGGCAATTTAGCATGGCCAATTCACCTTACCTGCACATCTTTGGACTGTGGGAGGAAACCGGAGCACCTGGAGGAAACCCACGCAGCCACGAGGAGAACGTGCAAACTCCACACAGTCAGTCGCCTGAGGCGGGAATTGAACCCGGGTCTCTGGAGCTGTGAGGCAGCAGTGCTAACCACTGTGCCACCGTGCCGCCCACAGAGCTTAGTCAACCTCTCTTCGTAAGACATGCCTTCCAGTCCAGGCAGATCCTGGTACACCTTCTTTGCATCCTCTCCAAAGCCTCTGTATCTTTCCTAAAATAGGGCGACCAGAACTGGACACAATATTTCAAGTGTGGTCTCACCAGGGTTTTGTAGAGCTGCAGCAAAACCCCACTGCTCTTAAATTCAACCTCCCTGTTAATGAAAGAGAAAACACCATATGCTTTCTTAACAACCCTATCCACCTGGGTGGCAACTTTGAGGGATCTATACACTTGAACACCAAGATCCTGCTGTTCCTCCACACTGCCAAGAATCTTGGCTTTAATCCTGTATTCAGCATTCAAGTTCGACCTTCCAAAATGCATCACTTCGCATTTAACGACGTTGAATTCCATCTGCCATTTCTCAACTCAACTCTGCATTCTGTCTACGTTGCTCTGCAGCTTGCAAAAGCCCTCGATACTATCAACTGTACCTCTAACCTTTTGTGTCATCGGCAAATTTACTAATCTACCCCCAACCTCCTCATCCAAGTCATTTATAAAAACTATAAAAAGAGCAGAGGCCCAAGAACAGAGCCCTGCAGGACACCACTCACCATTGACCTCCTGGCACACTACTTACCATCTACAACATCTCTCTACCTTCTATCGGCCAACCAATTCTGAATTCAGACAGCCAAATCTCCCTGTATCCCATACATCCTGATGTTATTAATGAGTCTACCATGGGGAATCTTATCAAATGCCTTGCTGAAGTCCATATACACCACATCCACTGCTTGACCTTTGTCGACCTCTTCAAAGAACTCAATAAGATTTGTGAGGCATGACCTGCCCCTTACAAAGCCATGCTGACTGCCTTTAATCACGTGATGCCTTTTCAACTAGTCATAAATCCTATCCCTCAGACTTCTTTCAAAACTTTGCTGACCACTGACGTGAGACTGACTGGTTGATAATTGCCAGGGATTTCTCTATTCCCCTTCTTGAAAAAAAGAACAACATTCGCCTCTGTCCAATCCTCCGGTATGACTCCCATGTAGAGTGAGGAAGCAAAGGTCTTCGCCAGCAGCTTAGGAACCTTTTTTCTCACTTCCCAGAGCAACCTAGGATAAATCTAGTCTGGAACTGTGGACTCATCAATCTTAATTTTGCCAAAGTTTCCAGCACATCAACTGCATCAATCTTGATCTGTTCAAGCCTATTTCCCAGCTCCTCAAAGTTCTCATTCACAACAAAGTCCCTTTGGTTAGTGAAAATTGAAGCAAAAATCTCATTTAGGGCTTCCCCTACCAGCTCAGACTCCACACACAAGTTCCCTACGCTATCCCTGACCAGCCCTACCTCCTCCCTGATCATTCTCTTATTCCAATGTATGAGTAAAACGCCTTTGGGTTCTCCCTAATCCTTCCCACCAAGCTCTTTTCATGTCCCCTCCTGGCTCTCCTCAGTCCATTTCTGAGCTCCTTACTAGCAAGCCTGTAATCTTCTAAAGCTGTACTAGACCCTTGCTAGACCCTTACGTAAACTGCCTTCTTCCTTTTGACGAGAAGCTCCTCTGTTCTCGTCATCCAAGGCTCCTTAATCTTA
This sequence comes from Chiloscyllium plagiosum, assembly GCF_037043375.1. NCBI lineage: Eukaryota > Metazoa > Chordata > Chondrichthyes > Orectolobiformes > Hemiscylliidae > Chiloscyllium > Chiloscyllium plagiosum. The sequence goes on along the minus strand of NW_028270154.1, from coordinate 67,152,677 downwards.
CCCCTTCTTGCCTGTCTCAGAGGAAGAAATTTATGCATCACTCACAACAACTGCTCCTTAAACAGTCTCCACATGTCTGTTGTGCCCTTTCTGTGGAACAAATGCTCCTAATCTGTACTTCCCAACTCCTTTCTGATAGCGTCATAATTTCCTTTTCCCCAATTAAATGTCTTCCCATGATAACTGCTCCTTTCTCTTTCCTTGTCGACCTGTCTACATATTGAGTAAGGAACCCTCCTGAACACACCTGACAAAAACGGCTCCATCCAAACCATCTGCACTAAGGAGGTTCCAGTCAATATTGAAAAAGTTGAAGTCACCCATAACAACAACCCTGCTACATCTGCATTTTTCCAAAATCTGCCAGCCGATGAGTTTTTCGATCTCCCTACTGCTATTTGGGGGTTTTCTACAGAACCCCTATGAGTGGCTGCTCCCTTGATGTTCCTAATATCCACCCACACTGACTCAATCGACAAACCTTACTCAACAATCTTTGTTTCTTTGGCAATGATGCACTCTCTAATTAGCAATGCTACACCCCTTCTCTTTTTCCACCCTCCATGTTCTTTTTAAAACTTCTAAACTCTGGAGCATCTAGCAACCATTCCTGCCCTGTGAAACACACATCTCCGTTATGGCCACAACATCATAATCCCAAGTACTGATCCATGCTCTAAGGTCATCACTTATTTCAAACATTTCTTGCGTTAAAGCAGACACACTTCAACCGATTCCTTTGTTCCATTACATGACAAACCTTCCCAATAAATTCACTACATCCTGTCACTACTCCATCTACAACTATTCCCCCCACCCTCCCCACTTAGATGTGTAGCTCTGGTTCCCATCCCCCTGCCAAACTAGTTGAAACCCTCCTGAACCACACGAGCAAATCTCCCACCCAGAACATTTGTGCCCCTCCCTTTCAGGTACAACCCATCCTTCATGTAGAGGTCCTACCTTCCCCAGAAGACATGCCAATAGTCTAAGTATCTGAAGCCCTCCCTCCTGCATGAGCCTCACAGCCACGTGTTAAGCTGCACTCGCTGACTGTTCCTTACCTCACTATCTTGTGGCACCAGTAGCAAACCTGAGATCACTACTTTACTTGTCCTGCTCTTCAGCTTCCAACCTAGCTCTCTGTAGTCACTTTTCAGATCTTCAATCCCTTTCCTGGCTATATCATTGGTGCCAATATGTACCACGATTTCTGGCTGCTCACCCTCCCTCTTCAAAATCCTGAAAGCCCGATCAGCGACATTCCGGACCCTGGCACCGGGGACAAAACATACCTCCCAGCAGTCCCGTTTCTGACCACAAAATCTCCTGCCAATCTGTCTAACTATTGAGTCCCCTACCACTAGTGCTTTTCTATTCTCCCCCTTCCCTTCTGAGCCACAGTGCCAGGCTCAGTGCCAGAGACGTGACAACAATTGCTTTTCCCTGGGAGCCTGTCCCCACCAGCAGTATTAAAATGGTATACTTATTGCTGAGGGGAACGGCCACAGGATATCGCTGTTCTCTCCGTCAGTTCCCTTTCCTCCATCTGACTGTAACCCAGCTGTCCTTATCCTGTGTCTGAGGAGTTACCACCTCCCTGACATCCTCTCAATTTCTCCCTCAACCTCCCGGATGATCCGTACTTCATCCAGCTCCAGCTCCCGTTCCCTAACTTGGTTTTCAAGGAGCTGGAGTTGGGTGCACTTCCCGCAAATGTGTTTGGTGGAGACATGTGTCATGTCTCTCACCTGCCACATTCGGCAGAAGGAACATGCAACTGCCCTAACAGCCATATCCAGTTAATCCTGAAAGCCCACACAGGATCGTCCCTTATTCTAATGATTCCTAAAATATCACCACTAATACCTCCACTATCTCTTCAGCTATCTCTCTTAGATTTCTGGGGTGTGGTCTATCAGGTCCAGGTGATTTATTCAGGCTATTCAGTTTTTCTAGCACCTTTTCCTTGGTGATGGCCACCAAACTCACCTCTGGCCCCCCACTCTCTTGAATTTTTGGGATATTACTTATGTCTTCCACTATGAAGACTGACGTGAAGCAATTATTCAGTTCCTCAGCCATTTCTTTGGTCCCCACTACCATCTCTTCTGTGTCATTTTCCAGCGCCCTTATGTACACTTTTGCCAAGCTTTTGCCCTTTATATATCTAAAGAGCTCTTACAGTCTTCCTTTATATTACTGGCTAGTTTACCATCATATTTAAACTTCTCTCTCCTTATTTCTTTTTTTGTTCCTCTCTGTTGGTCATTGTAAGCTTCCCATTCCTCTGGCTTCCCATTATCCTTTGCCACATTGTATGCATTTTCTTTTGTTTTTATGCTATCCCTGACTTCTCTATTCAGCATTGGTTTCCTTGTCCTCCCTTTCCTCGGGATGAATTTCTGCTGTGTCTCCTGAATAATTCCCCAAAACACCTGCCATCTCTGTTCCACTGTCTTTCCTGCTAGGGTCCTCCATCATGCCTCTGCAGTTGCATTTATTCAGCTGTAATAGCATTATCTCTGATTTTATCTTCACCCTCTCAAATTGCAGAGTAAAATGTGTGTCTAAAGGGGAGTTTAAAAGAGCTTTCCGTTAGCATTATATGCCAATTGTTTATATCTGCTTATGGGGCATGGATAGGATAAATAGACAAAGTCTTTTCCCTGGGGTGAGGAATTCCAGAACTAGAGGGCATAGGTTTAGGGTGAGAGGGGAAAGATATAGAAGAGACCTAAGGGGCAACTTTTTCATGCAGCGGGTGGTACATGCATGGAATGAGCTGCCAGAGAATGTGGTGGAGGCTGGTACAATTGCAACATTTAAGAGGCATTTGGATGGATATATGAATAGGAAGGGTTTGGAGGGAGATGGACTGGGTGCTGGCAGGTGGGACTAGATTGGGTTGGGATATCTGGTTGGCATGGACAGGTTGGACCGAAGGGTCTGTTTCCATGCTGTACATCTCTATGACTCTATGTGCAGCAATAGGTTAATTACTTGTAATTATGCACACTGTATAATTTTATTTTCCGACATCTTGAAGGGCAAATTGTGTCTCTCCTTGTGCAGTAAATATCTGAAGCCTGAAGAAAGTATGTCATTTTTTTCTACCAGTTGTTGTAAGCTGTTACCCCACTCCCTTAGCTAAGACACTGTGCAGTTAGTGCCCTGTGATACTCTGCTCTGTGTCTCCTGCAAAGAAGGTGAATGCCATACACTGTTTAGGAAGTGGATGAGCTGTATTTTATGTGAGATGGTTTATTTATTTTATGTTACTATTTCTACTATTGCACAGATTTAGAGTTTGTTGGTGCTAATGTCCTTTAACAATGGCTTCAACAGTTTACCTGCTTTTCAACAATGTGTCAGTAACATGACTTTTTTCTTTGATTAAGACTGTTTTTCAGAATTACTTTACTGGCATTGCTGCTATCATCATTTCCATCAATCCTTTGGCCAGTCATTCTTTACTGACCAACCACTATGTGCTTTAGTGCCAAAATCTTCAAACAAAATAGGTAATTGTTTCTCTTGGTTGCAGCCTGTTGAACATAATTTTAGCCTATGAGTTCTAAAGCTTACATCAACCTGAACTGATCCTCTAGTTATTTAATCAAGTCTTAGATTAGATTAGATTACTTACAGTGTGGAAACAGGCCCTTCGGCCCAACAAGTCCTCACCGACCCTCCGAAGAGCAACCCACCCAGACCCATTCCCCTACACCTAACACTACGGGAAATTTAGCATGGCCAATTGACCTAACCTACATGTTTTTGAACTGTGGGAGGAAACCGGAGCACCCAGAGGAAACCCACGCAGACACAGGGAGAATGTGCAAACTCCACACAGACAGTTGCCTGAGGCGGGCATTGAACCCGGTCTCTAGCGCTGTGAGGCAGCAATGCTAACCACTGTGCCACCATGCCGTCTTCTGGTGGTTATCAGATAGAGCAGAGAAATTAATTTTGTCAAACTTTCATTTTCAAGGGCAATGAGGAGTTTGACAGCTTTTTATTCTTGGTCAACTATTCATTGGTCTATAAAATAGAGTATCATCCTTTGTTTGAATAATTGGGACTCTGCTATAAGGTCAGCAGTTTCCCATTCCACATCAAGAATTTCATTTTGCATTATGGCTTATATATTATGTACTTGTCATATATTTGCAGTGTTTGCAGAAAGTTCTACAGAATTGTTTATGAGGTATCATGAACTGAAATATACTGAAAAACATTGCACTGCAGCAGAGTGCTCAGAAGAAGACTGCTGCAACTGGAAACAGTTTTGAAAATCGGTGGTTGTGATTGCAGAACGCAATCTCATTAACTTTGACAATACTTACGATGGCCACCAGTTGCACCACAAGTAGGAAATAAAATGGAGTCTCGTGCCTTGTTCCTCTGCCCAAAAATCAAAATGGTAGTATAAAATGATGCTTTGACACAGAAGAACCTTAAAAAACATTGAGAACACTCCTGGCAGCTCTGTTTGTGCTCTGGTTGGGAACTGCTACTGTAGTAGCCATTAACAAACTGCTGTCTACTGTTAGGTCTGGATCATTTCAAGTACATTATTCTTTTAGTTTCCCCATAACATGTTAACTGGGAAGATAAACTCTAAAATGGTTATTATGATGATGGCGATATTGAGAGTTAAGAAAAGAAGACTTTTTTGGGGCCACTGGGCACTCTTTGAAAATATTCTTTCAGTGTTGTATATTAGCTGCCATTATAGTGTGCTCTCTTGAGATCATGTTAATTCTGGTTCTATGAATGCTGAAACTGGACTCTTACAGCTCCCTGCATTAAAAATGATTCATAATCCAATATTGAATTGAATTAAGCTATGTTTATTATTCAAGGAGGTTAAGAATGATAGGACAGGAAGCAAAACATGGGGCTGCATGGTGGCACACTGATTAGCACTGCTACATCACTGCACCAGGGACCCAGGTTCAATTCCAGCCTGAAGCAACAATCTATGTGGAGTTTGATATTCTCCTGTGTCTGTGTGGGTTTTCTCCCATAGTCGAAAGATATGCAGGCTAAGTGGATTGGTCATGCTAAATTGCTGAACGTGTCCAGGGGTGTGCAGGCTAGGTGAGTTAGCCATGAGAAATGGAGTGTTACAGAGATAAGGTAGGGAGGGGGTTACTCTTTTCTATTCTGAGGGAGGATACATCAGAGGATGTGTGCATCAAGGCAATATGGGTAGAAATAAGGAAAGGTGGAATCACAATGCTGGAGATATAGTAAAGGCCTCCCAACAGCCAGCGGGAGATAGAGGAGGGAGTATGTAGACAGGTTTTGGAAAGATGTGAAAACATCAGGGTTTTGTGATGGGTGACTTTAACTTCCTCCATATTGACTGGGATTCACTTTGTGCTGGAAACTTGGTTGGGCAGAATTTGTAAGGACCATTCAGAAGGGTTTCTTGACATAATATCGAAACAGTCCAACTAGAGAAGGGGTTATATTGGACTTGGTATTGGGAAATAAGCTGACAAGTGAAGTTTCAGTGGGAGAGCATTTCATCAGTCGTGACCATAATACCATGAGTTTTAAAATGCAGTCCTCAGGTGAGGGTGTTAAATTGGGGGAAGGCGAACTACAGCAATATTGTGCATTAACTGGAGAGTGGTGATTGCAGGTGGCTGTTTGTGCGCAAATCCACATCGAATATGTGGGAGTATTTTAAATAACAGTTGGTAAGAGTTCAGGAGTGGCACATTCCTGAAAGGATGAAGGATAGGTGTGGCAAGTTATGTGCACCTTGGATGACCAGGGATGTTTTGATTTTAGTCAAAAAGAAAAGGGAAGCATATGGAAGGTCTAGGAGGATGGGAACTTACAAAACCCTTGAAGAATATAACAAAAGTCAGAAATAACTTAAACAAGGAATTAGAAAGGCTAAAAGCAGTCATGAAAAGTTGCTAGGAAACAGGATTAAGCAGAGTCCCAAGGCATTTTACACATGTCTAAAAAGCCAGAGGTTAGCCAGGGAAAGGCTTAGTCCACTCAAGGACAAAGGAGAGGATCTATGTGTGGAGCTAGAAGAAATAGATGATGCCCTGAACTAATTCTTTGTGCTAGCATTCACCAAAGAGAAGAAATTGGTGGAGGTTAATCCCAGGGAAGGGAGTGTCAAATTACTAAGCCAAGTTGCTTTTAAAAAGGAAGAGGTGTTGTGCATCTTAAAAAAGTATTAAGGTAGATTAGTCCCTGGGTCCTGATGGAATTGATCTCAGAATATTGAGAGAGGCAAGAGAACAATTTGCAGGAGCATTAAGAGTTATCTTTGGCCACAGCTGAGGTCCCAGAGCACTGGGAAATCACCAACGTTGTCCCATTGTTTAAGAAAGGAAACAGGTATAATCCTCATAATTACAGGCCTGTGAGTCTCACGTTGGTGGTAGGAAAATTATTAGGAAAGCTTCTCAGGGACACAAGCTTTATGCATTTAGAAGCAAATGGACTTATTAGTGATCAACAACATAGTTTGTGTGGGGGAGGTTGTGCCTCACTAACTCGATCAAGCTTTTTGAGGAGGTAACAAAGATGATTGATGAAGGAAATGTAGTTGACGTTGTCTACAAGGACTTCAGTAAAGTCTTTGACAAAGGTTCCTCATGGCAGACTAGTACAAAAGGCAAAGTCACATGGTATCAGGGGTAAGCTGGCAATATGGAAACAGAACTGGCTTAGTCAGAGGAGACAGACGGTAGTGGTAGAAGGATGCTTTTCAAAATGGAAGGTTGTGACTAATGCTGGCATCAGTGCTGGGACCGCTGCTGTTTGTGGTCAACATAAATGATTTGCAGGAATTTGTAGCTGGTCTAATTAGTAAGTTTGCAAATGATACAAAGGTTGGTGGAATTGCAAATAGTGAGGAGGATTGTGAGAAGAAGGGCTAATGCCCGAAACGTCGATTCTCCTGTTCCCTAGATGCTGCCTGACCTGCTGCGCTTTTCCAGCAACACATTTCCATCTGTGAGAGGATACAGCAAGATATTTGAAATGGCAATTGATAAGAATTCAGGAGCAGCACACGTTATTTTAGAAATTGTTCAGTTGTCATGTGAACATGGAAAGATATCAGTTGATTCTCTTCTTGCTCAGAGATTTACTGTGCTGAAATTTCTTATTGCATACACCATACTTTCATATGTGTTTTATGCATTGTGTATTTGGCGCTGTTCCTAACATTTCCTCTGCCACTATATGTATTGTTCTTCTAAAGTGTATGTTTCCAAGTGATGCTGTGATTGTGTAGTGGTTAGTACTCTGCATTATGGCTGCAGGAACCTCGTTTCAAATCTGAATTATGGCAGTTGAAGTAATGGCAGAAAAATGGCAAATGGAGTTTAATATGGACAATTGGGAGGTGATGCATTTTGGAAGATAAGGTACAGGTGCAAATTATACAGTGAATGGCAGAACCCTTTGGAGGATTGATATGCAGAGGGTTCTGGGTGTGCAGGTCCACAGATCACTGTAGGTGGCAGCGTAGGTAGATAAGGTAGTAAAGAAGGCTATGGCATGCTTGCATTCATTAGAAGGGGCATTGAGTATAAGAATAGACAAATTATGATTCAGCTTTATAGAACTTTAGGTAGGCCACACTTGGAATATTGCAAATAGTTCTGATCACCGCACTACCAGAAAAATGTGGATGCTTTGGAGAGGGTACAGAAAAAGTTTACCAGGATGTTGCCTGGTGTGGGAGATTTTAGCTATGAAGAAAGGTTGGATAGACTGGGTTTGTTTCTACTGGAACGCAGGAGGTGGAGGGACAACTTGATAGATATTTATGTGATTGTGAATGGCATGGATAGAGTAGAAAGTATGAGACATTTTCCCAAAGTGGTGGGCTCAATTACTAGTTTAAAAGAGATGTGAATGGCAAGCTTTTTATATAAAAGGTGGTGAGTGCCTGGAACGTGCTGCCAGACGAAAGCAGCATTCAAGAAACACCTGGACGAATACATGAATAACAAGAGAATAGAGAGATACAGATCCTGTCAGTGAACATAATTTTGGTATGAAAGGACAAAATGCAAATGGCCTGTTCCTGTGTTATATTGTTCTTTGTTCTTTGGAGGGTCGGTGTGCACTTGATGGGCTGAATGGTCTGCTTCCACACTGTAGGGATTCTACGATTCTACGAGAATATGCATTCATTTTCTGGGAAGATTAATATCTGGCGCAAACAGAAATTAAGAATTTATTTTCTTAATTAATTCAAGGGAGTGGGTATTGCAGGCTAGGCCAGCATTTCTTGTCCATCTCCAGCCCATTCAGCAGATAGAACTGTGAATGCTCAACCGTTGACAACATGGTTCAATAAAAGTTCAAGGAACATCCTCCCGAACTTAAAACTGAGTTTGGAAATTTTCTGCCTTGAAGTTTGCGTAAAAATTGTTACATTTCTCATTTTTTTCCAATTGATGAAAGCTTATTAAGTTGATATATTAACACCATTTTTCTCTGTGTGGATACTGCCTGACCTGCCGAGTATTTCCAGCATTTTCTGCCTTCTTTTTTATTTCTGATATATTGTGCGAAGGAATGCATTCCTGACGGTTCTATTTATTGCTTGTCATTTATTGTTGTGAGGAGGGTATTTCATTTATATCAATAAGAGTGTTTAGTGCTCGTATATGGATAAATTAAAAGATGTTTTCTTACAATGCTTTGAAATTTCTACCTAAATGTGAAGAATATTTGCCGAACCAAATGTAAATTTCCAAATCTCGAGGTGTACTTCTAACAGTGCATCTTCCCTTCATCATAACAATGATGCTGTAACACAGCACACATTGAAGAGCATAAAACCCAAATTTTAGATGAAAGAAATGACATGACTTTACATTCTTATTATTAACAATGTCTGAATTGCTTAAGCATAAGTAGCAAGTTATGATTTCCAATAAGTGTAGTCAGTACAATGAAACATCTGATTATAATAAAGGAAAAAGAAACTGAACTGAACGAAAATTAATTCATTTTCTTTTGTTTTACTAGAACAGAGGTTCTTTATAAATGTAAGTATTGAGATTAAATCATATCAAATTCATTTGGGATGATTGTGTTTAATGGATCATTTTGGATAAAATGAGATACTGCTAACACTGAACATTATTTTAAATGACAATGTGAACTGCAAGTCTCTGTGCAATATCATATTCTTTTCATTATAACATCTGAACTACTTCTAATGCCCACTGCACCCAAATTGTGACTTGTAAAACTATCTGAGTAATACTACAGTGGTAGTATGATTAGTTTTCAACTTCATCACCAATCAACATTGACCACACTTCAAAGTTACTTCATTGGATGCATCGTGTTTTGGAATATCCTATGGCAATGAAGGGTAATATATGAATACACGTATTTCTTAAGCTAATGAAAGGAATTACCTGTGTTTCATGCCGTTTCTCTGTGAGTCAGAGTTGTCAACTATGCACATGTCAGCAGATATATCATAAAGAGTTATATATGCAAGATGTTGTAAGATACTCCAGAGGCTTTTTTTTAACATGAATAGCATAAAAGTGGCATGATAAAGAAAACATTTGTGTTAAGAGTAAAGGCCTACTAGATGACATTTTCAACCAGACAAATAATTCAGGCATTCATTACAATCCCTCAATGATGTCAATTGGAGTCCTGCACTGGCTACAGGGCCTATATGCTATTTCATTGTCATCAAATGCAACAATTGGGAGAAAGTAATATATATTGGTATTTAAAGGGGTCTTTGGGCTCCCTTTGGTGAACTACACCACAGCACAACAGTGGAAGTGTTTGTTACAATGATCCATACGGAAATGAGGGATTGAAGGATTTAAGCTCAGGCATGGTGAGCAAGGCTGAGTAAAAAATAAAAGAGCTTTGAAGGGGAGTCTCATCTTCAGAGCCCTGATGAGATAATTGAATTTTATTTAAATTTTAACTCATTTAAAGAAAATAACAATTCAAATTTTAACTCTTCTCCTCTTGTTGGTTCATTTCATACTACTTTTGCTTCTGATGCCCTTTTGACAACATTACTTCATCTGGGCTCGTAACCTTGCTTCTTATGATTCTCTTTCTCTTACTTTATGATGACTGACAAGATTCTAATACTCTACAATGGGTTATCTGACTGATGGTTGTTGTAAATAGCTACTACTGCTATTAGGTTGATTCCATGCTGATTCCATCAGGCTTGGTTGGCTACTGCTGTTTGGCATCTGACTAAGAAGGAGGTGCTTCTGATATGGGTGTGTTTCATGGATGACTAGTGTCTGGTAGTTGGCTAATGTTACTAGCTGGCTATAGAGTGGCAAGCTGACTGGTTGTTGGTATTGATAATCTGAAAGTTATGGTGACTAATGGCTTGCACTTGGTCCCTGGCTAACTTCTGATGGACAGCACTCCAGTGATTAGCAAGTTGAAAGCTGGTAGACATTAATATCAGACTTACTGTCAGTTTGGTTGGCCTTGATGTTAGATGTGAACATAGTAGGTATAGTTAGTAAGTTTGCAGATGGCACCAAAATTGGAGTGTAGTGGACAGCAAAGAAGGTTACCTCAGATTACAATGGGATTTTGATGAGATGGGCCAATGGTCTGAGGAGTGGCAGATGGTGTTTACTTTAGATAAATGTGAGGTTCTGCTCTTTGGGAAAACAAATTTTAGCCGGACTTATACACTTAATGGTAAGGACTTAGGGACTGTTGCTGAACAAAGAGACCTTGGAGTGCAGGCTCACAGTTCCTTGAAAGTAGAGTCGCAAGTAGATAGGATACGAAGGTGTTTGGTATGCTTTCTTTTATTGGTCAAGTATTCAGTACAGGAATTGGGAGGTCATGTTGCAGCTGTACAGGACATTGATTAGGCCAATTTTGGAATATTGCATGCAATCCTGGTCTCCTTCCTATTGGAAGGATGTTGCAAAATCTGAAAATGTTCAGAAACAATTTCCAAGCATGTTGCCAGGGATAGAGGATATGAGCTATAGGGATAGGTTGAATAGGCTGGGGCTGTTTTCCCTGGAGCATCGGAGGCTGAGGGGTGACCTTGTAGAGGTTTATAAAATCATGAGGGGCATGAGTAGGATGAATAGACAAAGACTTTTCGCTGGTGTGGGGGAGTCCAGAGCTAGAGAGCATAGGTTTAAGATGAGAAGGAAAAGATATAAAAGAGACCTAAGGGGCATGCAGAAAGTGGTACGAATATGGAATGAGCTGTCAGAGGAAGTGGTGGAGGCTGGTACAATTGCAACATTTAAAAGGCATCTGGATGGGATCGCATTCATTAGCGTTTAGAAGGTTGAGGGGAGATCTAATAGAAACTTACAAGATAATGCATGGCTTACAAAGGTGGACACTGGGAATTTGCTTCTGTCAGACGGGGAAACTAGGACCCGTGGGCACAGCCATAGAATTAGACAGGGTCAATTTAGAACGGAAATGAGGAGACGTTTCTTCAGCCTGGTGGTCCTGTGGAATTCATTGCCATGGAGTGCAGTGGAGGCTGGGACATTGAATGTCTTCAAGGCAGAGATTGATACATTCTTAATCTTGCAAGGAATTAAGGGATACGGGGAGAGTGCGAGTAAGTGGCATTGAAATGTTTGAATGGCGGAGTGGACTCGATGGGCCAAATGGCCTTGCTTCCACTCCTATGTCTTATGGGCTTATGGTCTTATGAATAGGAAGGTCTTGGAGGGAAATGGGCCGGTTGCTAGCAGGTGGGACTAGATTGGGTTAGGGGTATCTGGTCTGCATGGATGAGTTGGACCGAAGGGTATGTTTCCATGCTATACATCTCTACAACTTTATGATCTAAATGCAAAATGCATAAATCTTCTGTGTATGATGCTTTTACAATCATAATAAAGTAAAGTAGATATCATAAAATAGTTATATATAGATAAAATTAAAAAATCAAAACCATAAACATTGGAAAACCCACATCTAATGCAGAGAAGTTTTCACCTATAAAGTTGCTTCTAATTTATAATTATTATTGGGTTTAAGACTCTATTCTCTATTGAAGGATTAACATGAAAAATGCCATTTCATATAATGCTTGCTGTCAACACAAACAGAACTTAATGTCCATTAGCCTTAGAGAAATTAGTTCAATAATTTTTCAGACATTAATATGGCTTATCAATGGTTAACAGTTTTGTTTGAATATTTTATATTGCATAGAATTCTTCCTAACCTTATGTAATTTTCTGTCTGTTGGCTGTAGTGTCATGACACAAAGTTTCAAAGCAGTTACTTTATTGTGGTGATTAAGGATTAATTGAGAGTTATAGTTATGTAAACAATTCCAGTGGTGCCTCATTGTAAATTTACTTCTGAAATTGTGTCGTATCTGACAGCAGTCTTTTTGCTCCTCCTCTACAAATAAAATATTCCCATGGAGTGCAGGAAAGAAAGGGCAACTGAAGGTTGCATATCCAGGTACAACATTTCATTCTTTCATCTAAATATAGTCAATTAAAGCCTTAATACATGACAAGTCATGTTGCATGATATATACACATGAAATGAAAGAAAATCCTTCCTGTGGTCTCTTGGAGCTCAAAGACCTAACCCCAAATTTCATTTTGAATTATGTGTCAGTCACAATTGACTAAACCAATGCAATTGTTTAAATATAGAAAAAGTTAAAAGGCAGGCAATCTGATTTGTCAGAATCATATTTTAGAAGGTATAGGGTGGCCTACTTTTGCAGGTTTTGATTTGCATATCTGAGAAAAACTAAAATCAACCAAAACAAACTAAAGATTGTAGTGATTCATGCAATAAAAAATCTAAGTGGTAAAGGCAAATGATTGTCACCTCAACAATACTTCAACTCTCAGTAAAGGTGTGGACAAGAGTGAAAAATACAATGAGCACCAAATGAGGCAAAGAGGTGTTAGATTTGCAGCCCCTAGGATTCCTGGGCTGTTGGCGCAGAGGCTGTGGACACAACAGCATCTCTGAAAATGGGCACATGGGTTATGATGACATTAACCCATGTGCATTGCTTTTGATGTGATGAGCATGAAAAATTCATTTGGCTTGCTAACCTAAATGATTATAGATTTCAGGGAACACCAAGCATGCTATTGAATGGCGGCAGACTTGAGAAAGGCTGGAAAATTTATAGAAAATGAAATTCACTCTATAGTGAATCAGCACAGCTACTGCCTTTGCTGTTTGAGTCCACATAGCTCTAGAATTTGGAATTCATCTAAGAAAAATTAACAAGTAGTGAAATTCACAGCTGGCCTTGGAGGAACTTGTGTGGGGGAGCTCATAGCACAGGAGCAGCTACGTTTATAGTTTTCAAGTATAACCGATCTTTTTTTTCGTTTTGGAAATCTACAGCAGTGAGTATAGTGGGTTCTTTTTTGATTATATGTTTTATTGAGATCTGTCTCTTGATTAAATTTTAAAAATATAAAATATTGGTTCTAATTTAGCCTGGAGCAGTGTTTTTTAGAACAGTAAGACTGTGCTATTTTCTGGACTTGTAAATGATATGGAGCAAAGATGCTCTTTAGTAAGTGATGTACTCTTCTTGTCAGATGTGGGAGATTAGGGTAAATTTCCATGTTACTTATGATTATCTCATCAGTAAGTGTGTTTGGTTGCAAATCCTATCACATTGTATAGATCGGTTAGAGCTGCAGTTAGAGACAATGAGGAATTTACAGGAGTGAGGGGTCTGACGGATGGCAGTTATACAAAAGGAAAAAAAACACAGATACAATCAGGTAGATGGGTCATCCCTAGGAAAGGTGGGAGAAGGAGGCAGCTAGTGCAGGAGTCTTCTGTGGCTATTCCCATCTCAAAATAGTATGCTGTTTTGAAAAAGAGTAGGGGGCGATGACTTTAAGGGGAATGTAACATGAACAACCAAGTTCCTGATTCTGAGACTGACTCTAATGTAACGAGGAGTGTGTCAGGCTCCTAGTGATCGACTGTGATGGGGCATCTCTTGTCAGCGGTACAAACAGATGTTTCTGCGACCGACAGTGAGAAATCAGAATGGTGTATTGCCTCCCTGATGCCAGGATCAAGAATAGCTTGGAGAGAGTGCAAAATATTCTCAAAGGAGAGAAGGACCTGCAGGACATTGTTGTACACATTAAAATTAACAACATAGGAAGGGAAAAGGATGAGATTCTGAAGGGAGAATATCGGATGTTAGGCAGGAATTCAAAAAGGAGGTGCTTGAGGCTAGGTGCTTGGATTATTCCCAGTGCTAAGGGTTAGTGAGGATTGGAATAGGAGGATAGAGCAGATGAATGCATAGCTGAGGAGCTGGTGCAGGTGTGAAGAGTTCATATTTTTAGATCATTGAAACCTCTTCTGGAGTGGAAGTGACCTGTATAAGAAGGACAGGTTAAACCTGAATTGGAAGGGGACTAATACATTGACAGAGAGGTTTGCTAGAACTACTCAGGAGGATTTAAACCAGTAAGGTAGGGGGATGAGAGATAGTGAGGAAAGAGATCAGTCAGAGACTGGTACAGTTGGGAAAAGGAGCAAGTCAGTCAGGGCAGGCAGGAACAAAGCAGAGAATGAGGTAGGACTGATAAATTAACCTGCAATTATTTCAATGCAAGAGACCAAATAGGGAAGGCAGATGAACTCAGGGCACGGCTAGTAACATGGAACTGGGATATCTTAGCAATTACAGAAATGTAGCTCAGGGATGGACAGGACTGACAGTTTAATGTTCCAGGATAAAAATGCTATAGGAAGGATAGGGAGGCAAGAAAGGATGGGGAATGGTGGGTTGCTAAGGAACAAAACTACGGCTGTACTTAGGGAGGATATTCCTGGGAATACGTCCAGGGAAGTTGTTTGTGTGGAACTGAGAAATATGAAAGGAATGATCTCGTTATTGGATTGAACTATAGACCCCTAATAGTCAGCGGGAAATTGAGAAACAAATTTGTAAGGAAATCTCAGTTATCTTTAAAAATAATAGGGTGGTTATGGTAAGGAATTTTAATTTTCCAAATATAGACTGGGGCTGCCATGGAGTTAAGGGTTTAGATGGAGGGGAATTTTTTAAGTGCGTACAAGAAAGTTTTCTCATTCAGTATGTGGATGTACCTACGAGAGAAGGTGCAAAACCTGACCTACTTTTGGGAAATACGGCAGGGCAGGTGACTGAGTTGTCAGTGGGGAAGCACTTTGGGGCCAGTGATCATAATTCTGTGAGTTTTAAAATAGTGATGGAAAAGAATAGACCGGATCTAAAAGTTGAAATTCTAAATTGGCTGAAGACTAATTTTGATGGTACTAGGCAAGAACTGTCAAAAGCTGATTGGGGGCAGATGTTCACAGGTAAAGGGAAGACTGGAAAATCGAAAGTCTTCAAAAATGAGATAACAAGAGTCCAGAGATAGTATGTTCCTGTTAGGGTGAAAGGAAAGGTTGGTAGGTATAGGGAAAGCTGGATGACTAGAGAAATTAAGGTTTTGGTTAAGAAAAAGAAGAAAGCATATGTCAGGTATAGACAGGAGGGATTGAGAGAATCCTTAAAAGAGTATAAAGGCAGTCGGAGTATACTTAAGAGGGAAATCAGGAGGGCAAAAAGGGGACATGAGATAGCTTTGGCAAATAGGGTCGGGAGAATCCAAAGGGATTTTATAAATACATTAAAGACAAAAGAGTAACTAAGGAGAGAATACAGGCCCTCAAAGATCATCAAAGCAGCCTATTTGTGGGGGGTGCAGGAGATGGGGGTGATACCAAACAAGTATTTTGCGTCAGTGGTTACTGTGGAGAAATACATGTAAGATGAAGAAAGTGGTAAATAGTTGGTGACATCTTGAAAAATGTCCATATTACACAGCAGGAGGTGCTGGATGTATTAAAATGCATAAAGGTGGATAAATCCTCAGGTGTAGCCTAGAACTCTGCTGTTCGTAATTTTTATTAATGACTTGGATGAGGGAGTCGAAGGGTGGGTCAGTAAATTTGCAGATGATACGAAGATTGGTGGAGTTGTGGATAGTGAGGAGGGCTGTTGTTGGCTGCAAAGGGACTTAGATATGATGCAGAACTGGGCTGAGGAGTGGCAGATGGAGTTCAACCCTGCCAAATGTGAGGTTGTCCATTTTGGAAAGACAAATAAGAATGCGGAATACAGGGTTAATGGTAGGGTTCTTAGTGAGGTGGAGGAACAGAGGGATCTTGGGGTCTATGTTCATAGATCTTTGAAAGTTGCCACTCAGGTGGATAGAGCTTGTAAGAAGGCCTATGGTGTATTAGCGTTCATTAGCAGAGGGATTGAATTCAAGAGTCATGAAGTGATGTTGCAACTGTACAGGACTTTGGTTAGGCCACATTTGGAGTACTGTGTACAGTTCTGGTTGCCTCACTTTAGGAAAGATGTGGAAGCTTTGGAGAGGGTGCAGAGAAGATTTACCAGGAATGGAGAATAGGTCGTACGAGGATAGGTTGAGAGTGCTAGGCCTTTTCTCGTTGGAACGGCGAAGGATGAGGGGTGACTTGATAGAGGTTTATAAGATGATCAGAGGAATAGATAGAGTAGACAGTCAGAAACTTTTTCCCTGGGTACAACAGAGTGTTACAAGGGGACATAAATTTAAGGTGAAGGGTGGAAGGTATAGGGGAGATGTCAGAGGTGGGTTCTTTACCCAGAGAGTGGTGGCGGCATGGAATGCGCTGCCTGTGGGAGTGGTAGAGTCAGAATCTTTGGTGACCTTTAAGCAGCAATTGGATAGGTACATGGATGGGTGCTTAAGCTAGGACAAATGTTCGGCACAACATCGTGGGCCGAAGGGCCTGTTCTGTGCTGTATTGTTCTATGTTCTATGTTCTATGTTCTATGTAACTCTGGGGGAAGCAAGGGAAATTATTGCTGTACTGCTTACTGATATATTTGTATCATTGATAATTACAGGTGAGGTGTTGGAAGACTGGAGATTGGCTTACATGGTGCCATTATTTAAGAAAGGTTGTAAGGAAAAGCCAGGGAAATATAGACCAATGAGCCTGATAACAGCAGTGGAAAAATTGTTGGAGGGAACCCTGAGGGACAGGATTTATATATATTTAGACAGGCAAGGACTGATTAGGGTTAGTCAACATAGCTTTGTGCATGGGAAATCATATCTCTCTATCTTTGTTGAGTTTTTTGAAGAAGTAACAAAGCAGATTGATGAAGGTAGAGTAGTGGGCATGATCTGTATGGACTTCATTGAGACATTCAACAAGGTTCCTGTTGGTAGACTAGTGAGAAAGGTTAGATTACATGAAATACAGGGACAACTGGCCATTTGCATATAGAACTGGTTCAAAGGTAGAAAACAGAGGATGGGCAGTGGAATACTTTTCAGACAGGAGGCCTGTGACCATTGGTGTGCTACAAGGATCTGTTCTGGGTCCACTGCTTTTTGTCATTTATATAAACATCAGTAAAGCCTTTGATAACGTTCCACATGGTAGGCTTTTGGAGAAAATGCAGAAGCATGGAATTGAGGGTGATTTAGCAGTTTGGATTAGAAACTGGCTTTCTGAAAGAAGGCAGCGAGTGGTGGTTGATTGAAAATATTCAGCCTGGAGTCCCATTATTAGTGATGTGCCACAAGGATCTGTTTTGGGACCACTACTGTTTGTCATTTTTATAAATGACTTAGACACAGGCATAGGTGGATGGATTAGTCAGTTTGCGAATGACACTAAAGTCAGTGGACAGTTTGGAAGAATGTTACAGATTGCAGGGGGACTTGGATAAACTGCAGAATTTGGCTGAGAGGTGGCAAATGGAGTTCAAGGCAACTAAATGTGAGGTGATGCACTTTGGGAAGAGTAACATGAAGGCAGAGTACTGGGTCAATGGAAAGATTCTTGGTAGTGTGTATGTGCAAAGGGATCTTATCTCCATGTACATAGATCCCTGAAAGTTGCCATCCAGGTTGATAGTGCTGTTAAGAAGGCATACGGTGTGTTAGGTTTCATTTGTAGAGGGGCTGAAAATGTGTTGCTGGAAAAGCGCAAGGACGGAGGAGCAGGATGTGGAGGAGATGTGATGGAGGGCATCGTCGACCATGTCTGGGGGGAAATTGCGGTCTTTGAAGAAGGAGGCCATCTGGGTTGTATGGTATTGGAACCCTCCAACCACAAGGGATGAACTCAGATTTCTCCAGTTTCCTCATTTCCCCTCCCCCCACCTTGTCTCAGTCAAATCCCTCGAACTCAGCACCGCCTTCCTAACCTGCAATTTTCTTCCCGACCTCTCCGCCCCCACCCCACTCCAGCCTATCACCCTCACCTTGACCTCCTTCCACCTATCGCATTTCCAACGCCCCTCCCCCAGGTCCCTCCTCCCTACCTTTTATCTTAGCCTGCTGGACACGCTTTCCTCATTCCTGAAGAAGGGCTTATGCCCGAAACGTCGATTCTCCTGTTCCTTGGATGCTGCCTGACTTGCTGCGCTTTTCCAGCAACACATTTTCAGCTCTGATCTCCAGCATCTGCAGTCCTCACTTACATTTGTAGAGGGATTGAGCTCCAGAGCCACAATATCATGCTGCAACTATACAAAACGCTAGTGCGGCCACACTTGGAATATTGTGTACAGTTCTGGTCGCCATATTTCGGGAAGATTGTGGAAGCATTGGAAAAGGTGCAGAGGAGATTTACCAGGATGTTGCCTGGTCTGGAGGGAAGGTCTTATGAGGAAATGCTGAGAGACATGGGTCTGTTCCCATTGGAAATAAGAAGGCTAAGAAGGGATTTAATAGAGACATACCAGATGATCAGAGGATTAGACAAGGTAGACAGTGAAAGTCTTTTTCCTTGGATGATGATGTCAGCTTGTACAAGGGGGCATAACTACAAATTGAGGGATGATAGATTTACGACAGATGTCAGAGGCAGGTTCTTTACTCAGAGAGTGGTAAGGGCATGGAATGCCCTACCTGCCAATGTAGTCAACTCAGCCACATTAGGGAAATTTGAACAATCCTTGGATAAGCACATGGATGATGATGGGATAGTGTAGGGGGACAAGCTGACAATAATTCACAGGTCGGCTCAACATTGAGGGCCGAAGGGCCTGTTCTTCACTGTATTGTTCTATGTTCTATGTTTTATGTTCTAAATGACTTGGATGTGAACACAGGAGGTATATTTAGTAAGTTTGCAGATGACATCAAAATTGGAGATGTAGTAGACAGTGAAGTTATCTTGGAGTACAATGAGATCTTGATCAGATGGGCCAATAGGCTGAGGAGTGGCAGATGGAGTTTAATTCAGATAAACGTGAGGAGTTGCATTTTGGAAAGGAAAATCAATGTAGGACTTATACACTTAATCGTAAGGTCCTTGGGAGTGTTGCTGAACAAAGAGACTTTGGAGTGCAGGTTCATCGTACCTTGAAAATGGAGTCACAGGTAGATGGGATAATGAAGAAGGCATTTGGTATGCTTTCCTTTATTGGTCAGACCATTGCGTATAGGAGTTGGGAGGTCATATTTGGCTGTATAGCATAATGATTAGACCACTTTTGGAATATTGCATGCAATTCTGGTCTCCCTGTTTTGGAAGGATGCTGTGAAACTTGAAAGTGATCAGAAAAGATTTACAAGGATGTTGCCAGGTTTGGAGGGTTTGAGCTATAGGGGAGTGGCTGAATAGGCTGGGGCTGTTTTCCCTGTAGCATCAGAGGCTGAGGGGTGGTTATATAGAGGTTTATAAAATCATGAGGGGCATGGATAGAGTATGTGACTGTGCGACTGACTGTGTGGAGTTTGCACGTTCTCCCCGTGTCTGCGTGGGTTTCCTCCGGGTGCTCCGGTTTCCTCCCACAGTCCAAAGATGTGCAGGTCAGGTGAATTGGCCATGCTAAATTGCCCGTAGTGTTAGGTAAGGGGTAAATGTAGGGGTATGGGTGGGTTACGCTTCGGCGGGTCGGTGTGGACTTGTTGGGCCGAAGGGCCTGTTTCCACACTGTAAAGTAATCTAATCTAATCTAAGTAATCTAAAATAGACAAGGTCTTTCCCCTGGGGTGGGAGTGTCCAGAACTAGAGGGCGTACATTCAGAGTGAGAAGGGAAAGATTTAAAAGGGACCCAAGGGGCATCTTTTTAATGTAGAGGGCAGTACGTGAGTGGAATGAACTGCCAGCGAATGTGGTGGAGGCTGGTAAAATTACAACATTTAAAAGGCATCTGAATGGGTATATGAATAGGAAGGCTTTAGAGATTAATGGGCCAAGTGCTGGCAAGTAGGACCAGATTAATTTAGGACATCTGGTCAGCATGCATGAGTTGGACTAAAGGGTCTATTTCTGTGCTGTACATCCCTATGACTCTATCACTGTATAACTGATTCTAACTTGGAAGAGAGACAAGAGTGGTACAACAGGGCAGAGATGGAAATGTGTTGCTGGAAAAGCGCAGCAGGTCAGGCAGCATCTAGGGAACAGGAGAATCGACGTTTCGGGCATTAGCCCTTCTTCAGGAATTAGCCGTCCTGAAGAAGGGCTAATGCCCGAAACGTCGATTCTCCTGTTCCCTAGATGCTGCCTGACCTGCTGCGCTTTTCCAGCAACACATTTCCATCTCTGATCTCCAGCATCTGCAGACCTCACTTTCTTCTCTACAACAGGGCAGAACCTGGTATCCAAGAATTTCAGGTATTGCAATGGAGAAGCTGATGCAAAAAGGTTAAGAGTGATATCATGGCTTAGTGGTTAGCACTGCTGCCTCGCCGTGCCAGGGACCCAGATTCAATTTCGGCCTTAGATGATTGTCTGTATGGAGTTTCCTCATTTTTCCCATGTTTCCGGAGGTTTCCACTGGGTACTCCAATTTCCTCCCACCCTTCAAAAATAAGCAGGTTAGGAGAATTGGCCATTTTAAATTGTCTGTAGTATCCAAGAACATATAGGCTGGGTGGATTGGAATGGCAATTGTAGGGACGGGATAGGTGCTGGGTCTGGGAGGGATGTTCTTCAGAGGGTTGATACAAACTCATTAGATGAATGGCCTCTTTCCACACTGTAGGGGTAGTATAAGGTGGCATATATCCATAGGGTATCAAAATATCACCTCAAAATGAACTTTCAAAAGACAGAAGTGTCAGGTCGCTCTGACGGTGAGACTTTAAGGTCTTAGATGCAGTATTATAAGAAGTATAGTGATCTCACACAAATTGTCTAGTCAGTCAATGTTTATCAAATATCAAATTCCACTCACTGCTTCAGTATGTCACACACTGCTCAACACATCACAGGCCCTTTAACCAGTTGCTCATCTTCTCCTACGCAATAATGCACTTATGAAATAATGCTCACTATCATAACAGCACAGCTCACTAAGTGTAGCTGGTACTCAGTTCATGACCAGAGGCAGGAATAAATCATTAGAAACTGATGTGATCCTCAAACTTAATCCTTCCTCTCATCGTTCACCTCCTGTTCAAAACTGCTATCATTTTTTACAACCCTCTAAGTAGCAGATAATGGAAGCATATACATCTGCTTTGACCTTCTCCCTCCCCTCAATATAACCAAATCTATTGCCAGAAACCAATGTCCTCCCCATTGAGTGTTACGTGCTGGCTCTTGGAAAGGTCTTTCAAATGTACGTAGTGCCCACTTAGTGACCTGGCTGTTGTTTGTGTGATGGACACGTAAACTTGTTTTACTCAGGTACGGTACTTATGAGATGAACAAAAGGGTCAGAGTTGACTTTCAAATTTATTCACAAAATACACTAAAGATACAAAAGGGGCCATATGGCTGAATATTATGTAAACCCTACTCTTTTGTGATTACCGAGCTGATTCTTATATTAATTACACTGCCAATTACAGCACTAAGTCATTGTCGCAATTCTTATCTAAAGTACTACTGGTTGCCAGAATAGGTATTATCCACGCAGTTAAACATGGCCAGACTGTGTAGTTTGCTTTGATGAATTTGGTAAGGGTTGGCCTCACATGTGGTCATCTTCTCTTTTGCTCTGTCCAGGTGGTTGGAGCTCTGTTGCTAAGCCAAGTCAAATGTTTGCTGAGGCAATGGCCAGATGTTCCTTCTTATCCCTCCCTGTTGCATCCTTCCAGAACACTCTGTGGTCTTAAGCAATCTTCTAAGAGAATACCAATGGATCCATGATGTGTCAAAGGTTCGTTTCCCTCTCCATACATGATCAAGGTGGAAACCTGGCTGGGGGAGCAAGCCTGCTTGCTGTACTCCAATACACAAACCAGTCTTGTTTTCCAGTGCAAGTCTGGACCTCTCCTAACTTTGTCTCCCACAAATGCTTTGTGCTTGACCTATTCTGAAAGTCCCATGGACCTGTCTCAAAAGTTTCCCATTCTGATTTTGGGCTAGCTATTCAGACCATGGGCAACAGCTCATGGTGTTGGAAAAAGTGTTCAGCCAATGAAAGCCATCCCATGCCCTTGCTGCTGACCTCCTTACTGCTCCAGCCTGTGAAATCCAATTCCACCCTCATTGCTTGCCAACATATTGAGTCCAGCAACAAACAGGGGCATTAGTATATCATCATGCTAGTAGCAGCCATCACTATCTTGGTGGTGTTGCCATTGGATGGAGCCTGTGGTTAGACTTGGTGAGTGGAACCTCTGCGCTTGGGTCTTTTTTCTGGGGGGGGAAGGCTTGCTGCTGGCTTGTGAAGTGCCTGAATGGCACATAATATGATGAGCCTGCTGGAAGAAGATGATATATGGATTGGTGGCTCTCCAATTGGCTTCTGAGACCCTTGTCACCTCTGTAAGATTCTGACCACTGTTTTTCTACTTTCAGATACCCAAAATAACCACAATATGGTATCTGCGCTGAGCTCTCGGTTGACAGAATTGTGCTTTAACCAGTGCCACTTCACCTGTGCTATTGCTATTGCCTCTCAGCAGCTATCTCAGCCTGGTGCTATCCATGCCAAAGTGATACAGTTTGAATCCAGGCCTTCTGCAATTTCCCCCACTAAACATCAGCAGCCTTCCACCAGACATGCTGGAAACATTGGGATAAAATTGCCTAGGAGCACTCAGACAGGCAAAGCCACATAAAGCAATCATTAAGGAATGGACAATGGTGACTAGCTCCTCGATATTTGTGAAATTGGATGTGGTGCTAAATAAAAATGTATTGTGAACAATCCAGAATGTACTGTCTGAAACTCCAGCTAGTTATAGACTTCGGGATGCATCCTCTTCCCTGAGCACTATGCTTTCTAAATCTTATTTCCTGGTACAATTTGCCTGAATACAGAATTATCACAACATGTGAATAAGAACATACGAAATAGAAGGAAGCGTAGCCCATATGGCAACATCCAACATGGAGGATCTTGCCTCACCTCCACACTCTTGCTCTATCTCCATATCCCTGAATCTCCTTATTGGCCAAAAAATCCATCAACCTCTCTCTTGAACATACTTAATGGCTCCTTACATTAGCGAATTCTGAGGATTCACCAACAATTGAAAGAAGAAATTTCTCTCAAATCAGTCCTAAATAGTCGATTCCTTTTTCATTGTGTTGTAGATTCCCCAGCCAGGCAAAACATTTTTTCAGCATCCATTTTGTCAAGCTCCTGAATAGTTTTATATATTTCAATGGATCCCCTCCTGTTCTTCTGAATTCCACGAAAAAAAGTTGGTGCATACCCAATCCTTATTCGCAGGACATTCACCTTATTCCAAGAACCAGTCAAGTGAAACTCAGTTACATGAATATGAATGAAAGAATTCCATATTGATTGCTTAATTAATCTTCCAATTAAATGATAAGATCTGTTGGCTAGACATTTGACAACATTCCATTGTAGGAACCTGACTTCAGAATGCTAACAATCTATATTCAAATGAGGAGGTGGGAGGATTTTGAGCTTTTGAATCCTGTATCTCAACACTGTGTGGAAGATGCAAGCAGTGGTAGTCTACAAATGTTGGTGCACTGGTATTTAGCTAAGTTATTGGATGAAGACTAGAGATGGAATGACTCAGCCTTAGAATGTGATGTGACAGTATACGTGGTTGGTGTTGGAAACCTGGAAAAGGACATACCAGATGCTCTGAGAAAGCTTCAGATTGTGGTCACAGGGGACATTGGGAAGGGTAGACCTGGAGATCAGAGTTGGGAATGATAGCTGGGGTCTCAGCACCAGAGTAACAGTTAACCTTTTTTTCTCATTCCATGGTACTTGGCTTTGTTTTCCTGGACTAGTATTGCTGTGGCCTATCAGAGGCAGAAACCAAAATTACAAAATTGAACAGTTGTCAGATTGCTTTATTTCTTTCAACAGAACAGAGGTGCTTAATGTTTCCAGCATTTTCTGTTTTAATTTGAAATTTCAAGTGTTTTTGTTCATATTTTTACCGAGTCTGCAACACTTTACTCTTCCAAGACACATTTATAATTGTGCATTCAGCCTTTGTAGATTGGTACCAATAAAATAAATTAACAGATAATTAACACAAACAGCAGTTTTACTGCATGGCCATAAGAAAAATTGTCTTATTGTGAGTTCTATTTTTTGTAAAGGAAGGTAACTTTTACTTCTGACTGCTGCATTTCAAGATAGCCAAGTCTGTCCTTATAAGGGTAGCCTCTGTTCTTAATACCAAAGTTACTCACAACATTTTTAAAAGATAATTGATCAACCAAACTGAAAAATATTCAAAGCTTAAGAGATGAGGAGAAATTCCTTCACGAGAGTGTGGTAAGCCTTTGGAATGCTCTGCGACAGAAAGTGGTTAAGGCCAAAATATTGAATGTTTTCAAGAAGGAGTTAGGTATAATTCCGAGAGCTAAAGAAATCAAAGGGTATAGGGAGAAAGTGAGAAAAGAGTACTAAGTTGGATGATTAGCCATGATCATAATGAAGAGGGGAGCAGGCTTAAAAGGCTGAATAGTCTAACTACTCCCGTTTTCTATATTTCTGAAGTTCTGGACATTGTCTCTAAATTTTCAATCACCTTAACTTTTTCCCATTTTGGATGATTGATTGAACAATTCATGTACATCCCTCTTCTTGGAGGGTTTTGTCTTCCTTTCTTACTTCATCTGAAATGGTTTCCTCTTTTGTGAACAGAATTGTGCCCTTGACCTGAATTTGATTTGAAAGACAGAAATCTGCATAAGCAATAACTCCTCAACATCCATAATACTGCTGCATTTTAATCAGCTTTGAGCATCTCCCTTGCTCCAGTTTTCCATACCATCATTTTTCATAAGGCTTGGCACTTCACTGGAGTTTCCAAGTCACAGGAATGGTTTCCTGCTATTAATGAGTCATCTTTTGAAGCTGGATGGTGGTCTTTCAAATTTCCATAAACAAGACCTCTTTGTAAATCAATCCTTTCAACAGTTGGTGTGAAACATCTACTCACGCCTTGAAAGTTTCAAACATTCTCATGGTTTAAATCCAGCTTTGAGCTTGCTCTATAAACAATTATCTCTTTCTGACTGTCAGAATCTTTGTGACTTGCATTAAACCAGTGAAGATCTGATTTTTTCTTTCAAACATATAAATCTAGTTCCAAGTAGATGATTAGATCATAACTTAACATCATTGACAAACAAGTCTATTTGTACATTAAAATAACTCAAGGCAGTATATCAAAAGATTATTTTATTCACATCTTCCCAGACATTGCATCATGCAATTGTGGTAAAGGTTAAATAGTAATATTTGTATTGTCTATTTTTCTCTCATTCTTGTCGTTAAAAAGAATCCATCTGCAGCTTCCATAGTTTGTTTTAAAAATCTTTTGCAGAAATGTCTCTGTGATTAATTTTATAAATGTTAATAAGACCCAAGAGCTTCATCTATAGTGAAAGACTATTAGCCCACATAGCATGCAGTCATTAACTCAGACATCACTACCTCAGGCACCATAAATGTAAAATGACCTCAATAGCACTTTCAATGATAATGGAAATAACCAGTGTATATTTTATCAGAGATAGAGAGAAAGCTATAACTTTTGACTTGACAATTGTTAAGCTTGTACACACACTTGCATACTCGCATTAACTTGTGCTACTGTCTGCACTTAAGCACTTTAATGCAGCAAAGAAAAGGGCAGTGAAATTTGGCTCCATGTGGCCTGTGCTGCAGAACTTGAAACTCATAAGATATCAACAGGGATACTTTTATTGCTGGCTACACTGGTTTTCTTGACTGTAGAGGTACTAGTGTGTACATGTCATGTGTGTGTGTGCTGGAGGAATGCAGTATGGGTGCAGACAAGTTCAAACAGCATCTCATACCAATCTGCCATACGATTTATTGTTTTGAACTTTATACTCCCATTTGAACACATTTTCATTTATACATTTATTTTCATTTTCATTTATACCTTTTTCCCTAACACAAACACACTATTTGAAGGGATAACTATTCATTTTCAGATGAGGTACTTTTGACTTACATTTGCTAATGTAGAGTTACCCATGTTGCGTGTCATTGATAAAATTTTATGAATCTTTTGGACTTATAAAGTACTACTGCTGGATTTTGTTAGCAGGGTCAGAGGTGCTGGAAGGCTTGTCAGGAGAAAGGCTGTTCCAGGAAAGGATGCTTATTGAGTTGTAACAAAACATGGGAAATGGAGAACAGGCAGCAGAGAAGGAAAATAAAACAAAGAACTAAAGGATGCTGAGATATGAAATAAAAACAGACATTGCTGGCAAAATTCAGCAACTCTGCTAAGAGTCACCAGACTCTGCTTTCTTCTCACAGATACTGCCATACCCACTGAGTTTCATCTTTTTTTTATTGTAGCAGAGAATGGAACTGTCCATTGAAAAAAGATGGAGTACCTCTCCAATCACCATGTTAATAAGCAGGTAGTTGCATTTCCCTAGGAAATGCTGACTGAACCTTTCCATCTCAACTACTTGGAATGTAGATGTGGTGATTGCAATAAGGTCAGGCAGGTGGGCCTCATAGAATACAGGTTCCCTGACTGGACCAGATTTACAACTTCAGAGAGCTCTGGCCCACAGATAGAAACAGAAGTGTCAGAGGCTCTGTTCACTTGAGAGTTGGTTCCAAGGAAGCTGGATTAGTGTCAAGAACTTTCCATGGGTGAATAAAGGATGATTTAGTGATTGAATGCTGGCCTCTGCAGAGTCATGTCAGCAGCCGCATAGCAGAGTGAGGAAAAGAATAATCCTCAAGATTAATGTTGCCCTTAATTTCTACACCCAGGGCTGCTTTCTGAAAGATGGCATTAGTCACATCTCAGAGTTTGCTATCCACTGCTGCATGAGTAGGTTATCTCTGAAAGAAGAAGGGACTTTATTATTTTCTTGGTGATCAAAGAGAAGCAGGAGGACTAAGCAACTGGTTTTCTCAATTTAGTCACCTCTACACCTTTGGTATGAGTGCAGACCATTCACCACCAGATCTTCAAATAACATTTCAGGAAGATACATCAGAGACTCAGTTTCTCCAGCAAGGCTGTCCATGAGTGGAAACTCAGACTCTATTCCTCAGATATCCCATCACCATGAAGTTGCTCAACAATACACTTCCTTTCCTCTAATGGAACATCACTGCAGAAGATGGGCAAGGTTCTCAATGAATATTTCTCCTCTGTGTTGACTGTGGAGAAAGACATGAAGACTTAAGAACTTGGGGATGTTTGTGGTGATATCTAGTGGATAGTCCACATCAAAGTTGGACATATTAGAATCTAATCTAATATTAGAATGTATGAAAGTGGATAAATCTCCTGGTCCTGTCCAGATATATCCAAGCACCCTGCAAGAGGCTGGAGAAGAAATTGTGGGGGTCCTGGCTGATAGTTTTGCCATTGTTAGCAAGGTCCCAAAAGACTGGAGGGTAGTGAATGATATGCCCTTATTTAAGAAGGACTGCAAAAAGCCTGGTAACTATAGACCAGTAAGCTTAACATCTGTGGTAGGTATGTTACTTGAGAAGATTCTGAGAGATAAGATATACATGTGTTTGGAAAAACAGGGTTTGACTAGGAATAATCAGCATGCCTTTGTCCATGGGAAATTGTGCCTCACAAATTTGTTCGAGTTCTTTGATGAAGTGACCAGGAATGTTGATGAAGACAGAGTGAAAGATGTATATGCATTTCAGTAAGGCCTTTGATAAGGTTCCACATGGCAGGCTGCTCTGGAAGGTTAGATCACATGGAATCCAGGGGGATCTGGAAAATTGGATACAAATTGGCTTGATGGTAGGAAGCAGAAGTTAATAGAAGACAATAGCTTGTTGGACTGGAAGCCTGTGACTAGTGGTGTGCCTCAGAGGTGGGTGCTGGGCCCATTGCTGTTTATTATCTATATCAGTGATTTAGATAAGAATGTGCAAGGCATGATTAGTAAGTTTGCAGATGACACTAAAATATTGTGAATAGTGAGGAAGGTTATCAGAATTTGCAGCAGGATCTTGATCAGCTGGGGAAGTGGTCGAGAAATGGCAATGGGGTTTAATATAGATAAATGTGATGTCGTGCATTTGGAAAGTCATGTCAAGGTTAGAGTTTCATGATGAATGGTTTAGGTGTTAGGTATTTAGATGTTGGAGTGTAGTGGAACCAGAGCGACCTTGGGAGTTTAGGAGCACAGTTCTCTGAAAGTGGAGTCACAGATAGACAGGGCACTGAAGAAGGCTTTTGACAAACTGGCCTTCATCGATCAGGGCATTGAGTATAGAATTTGGGAACTTATGTTGCAGTTATACAGGACATTGGTGAAGCTACACTTGGAGGTTATATTCAATTTTAGTTACCTTGCTATAGGAAGGATATTATTAAACTGGAAAGAGTGCAGAAAAGAATTTGCAAGGATGTTACCAGGACTCAGAGATTGGACAAGCTAGGATGTTTTTCTTTAGAGCATAGGAGACTGAGAGGGTTTTTTTCTGCAGCGTGTCGGGTGAATGCACTCGGTGTTGGGAACCAAGCATTAGAAAGCATCAGCTTAAGGTTAGAGGGGAACGAATAAAAAGGGAACATGAGGGGCAACATTTTTACACAGAGGGTGGTACGCATATGGAATGAGCTGCCATTGGAAGTGGTTTAGATGGGTACATTAACAACATTTAAAATGCATTTGGACAAATGCATGGAAAGGAAAGGATTAGAAAGATATGGGCCAAGTCTGGGGAAATAGGGTTAGCGTGGATGGGCATTTTGGTAAGCGTGGACCAGTTTTGTCTGAAGGGTCTGTCTCCCTGTTGTAGATCTCTGTGACTCTATGACCCAAATCAGTGTCTCCCCTGGTCATTGCTGGCCTTGTACAGATGGATCGAAGATCTACTTCTCACAAAGGTGTCCTCTACCTATACAGAAGCAAGATATGGCATATCAAGGGTGCCATTGTGATAACAACCATCTGACAAACGCTGACATGTACAAATCCATCTATGCCTCAGTCGAAAGAATTACAGCGTTTGATACTTTCAAACTTGCTCAACTGCATGGTTTAAAATGCTATAAAATGCTTGTCAAAATTATTCTGTGGGAGATATTTGAGACAGCATCCTGAAGAAATTACTTTGTACATGATCAATCTGAGCAAAATGTGTTAATACGAATAATAAGTTCATTGATGAAAAAAGATAAAAGATCAAATAGAAATCAAGGTAATCGGGAAATTTATCTATTAGATCAAAGAAATTGAGAGCATGACATGATAAAAGAGTAAAATAAGATCTATTCATCAAGGCGTATTACCTCAGTAACTATACATCTCTCAGAAAGCCTAGAGAAAAATAAAGCAGGTGTCAGGATCACAATAAAAGTAATGATATGCTTAAGACTTGAAAAGCTCTGTTCTTTCTCTACACACTGGGAGAGGAAAGAAAGTAGCAAGAAACTTATTGCATAATTTGTGCACTCTTATAATTTATCAAGCTGCTGATATTACTTTGAGATTACTTTGGCCTTTATTAGAATGCTGAAGAATTGCTTTTATCATTTGATCCATGCAACATGATAAAACCTTTTCTATGAAGGAGGTGGAAATTAGATGAAGATTGCTCTGTCCTTTTTCCAACCATTGGGTGAAATTGTCTACTCCTGGAGATGACAAAGCTGGAGATGAGAAGGATGTGTAATTATATGGGGTGCCACCCTCCCACCAGTATTAAATGATGGACAGGAAGGCCCATCATTGACCTTTCAATGCTACAGCAATTAAGAACCACTCAAAAGCATTAACTAAACTGCAGGAGGGTCTGTTGTATAGAATAAATAAGGAGGCCTTTCGGCTCATGTGCCTCCATGAGTTCCCCATTACATAATGCTAATGTCTTGGCTTTTCCACATTTCCCATCACAGCATTTTTATTCAAATAACCATTTAATTAATTTATTTATTCATTCACAGGATGACAGCATTGCTGGCTAGGCAGCAATTATTGCCTATTTCTGATGCCCAGAGGACAGTTAAGAGTCAACCATATTGCTGTGGTTCTGGAATCACTTGTAGGAAGTGAACAAGATTGTTTTTTTTTGACAATCAACAAAATATTCATGGTCATCTTTAGATTCTCAATTCTTTTTTTCCTTTCATATTGAATTCAAATTCAGTAATTCAAATGCAGGCACTCAAAATCTTACCTGGGTCACTGGATTAACTGTCCATTGATAACACTATGAGGTTTTCGCCTTCTGAACACCTGCCTAGAATTCCTCAGTTTCACAATAGTCATGATTCTGCAGGCAGATCATCACGTCATGTTAAAGAGCATTTTGAGTTCCTATAACAAAAGCAATCAGGGCTTGTTTGAGGGATTGGATGTCAAGTAGGGGGCTACCACAAGGGTTAATAATCTAATCCATATCAGTCACCTGTTTCCTGAGACTCCAGTGGGTGCTGCTTGATTGATATGTAGTTTGACAGGCTTTCACTTGAACAGCCAGCCAGGGCCTCTCGCTAGCTCTCCAGATCGTGAAAAGTATACCTCAACGTGACATCAAGTTTCTGCCCATCAAGTGACATCAAGTTTCTTCTTGAGAAACATTCTGCAAGATTAAACTCTAATCTTTCTAATACCATAGTTTCTGGTACAGGTGCTGAGATGGGAATCAGCACAGAATTCATTTCTGTAGTTCTGTCACTTGGGGATGTAGTGTTAAAGTCAAATGAATCTCGCAGAATAGAGTTACAGAATCAGGAAAGCTCTGGGCTGACATGAGTCAAAGTTTAAGACAGGGCCCCTGCAAAGCTAAAATTGATTTGAGTTACCAAGGTACTTATATTTTCAAATTTGTTTTGAAGGTTTTAGGACATTTTTTATTTGGAAATCTGCAAAGGTAAATTCTAACAAGATTTGTTTCATTTGGAAGAGGAAGAGGATGATTACAGAATACTGTGCAGGTTATACTTCACCAGAGAGTGAATGTCTTTATTCACATAATCCCAGGGTCTGTAGACCTATATACTTAAGGAAAACCCTTTGTTTCAGTTAGAAGACTGTGAGGAAACTGTGTTATCAGTTTAAATCTAACCTTCCAATTGATTAGCACTCTGGAACATCACTGCTAGTGGCAGTCAAGTATGCCACAGTGCTGAACCATTATGTTTCTGAATCATTTCCAATTATCACAGGGGATATCAATATCAGTCAAGCTTGAGTTCACATATGTAATTATCAAGTAACAGATTTTAAAAAAAAGCTAAATGATGTCTATAATATTTTGCCTTGCAAACACAATAGTGTAATACAATGACTCAAAAAATATTTTTCACATCACTCAATTTTCTAAAGTTCAAGGATATTGTTTGCACTCAGTTGCAAACTGAGGACCCCACCTCACGTTTACTCTCAACAACCTGCAAAACCCCATGGAAGCCCTGGATCTTGAGCACCTTAGCTTTTAATGTCAACAGTTAGCAGATCATCAGTTCATGATATCACATAAAGCATTGCCTGTTTCTCAGGCAACAGATATAACACATTCATTTTAAGAAGTTCCTTTGGATGTGTGTTATTTTATAAGACTGGGCCAATACCAAGGATCCTGAACCAACCTTATTTAACTCTATTTTATCATATTATAAAAACACCTGCAAAGAGGAGCCAAGCAGAGATACAAGGCCTGCACAGACACCAACCTTAATATGAAATATACCATAGGGCACCTCGATACAATTAATTGCCTGAATGGATCTCTGGGCCAGAAACTTGTGTTTTAAAAACCAAGCCAGGATCTTTTCGTCATGAAAATTGTTCATGATATGATTCAAACATAATTAGCTAGAGATTCTTCCACCACCTCCAATTCATTTTTCAAAAGGTAAAAAACTGTGTGTGAAAATAGCTTAAAAAACCCATCTGAGGCAACTTTCAAATAAGCATCACTATGTCATCAGAAATATTCTACGCCAGTACTTGGTGCCATATGTAAGGCTTTAACAATGTGGCTATTGATGAAAGGAGAGGAAATGGCTCACCTTCGCCCAGGGTAAAAGAAGACCTAAAAGTGAGACAGAAGCCATTTCTGTTGAGCTCCTTTTCAGGTATTGTAAGTCATTGACAAGATTGTCAGCGAAATGCCAACCTCGACTGACACATTGAGAGAACTTTTCATATTTGCACAGCACAGCAATTGATACACACTCAGCAATACTTAATACAATTATATTGTACACTGCTGTGAAAAAAGATCAGGATGCAATTGAAACAGTGAAATTAAATATGTTACATTAAGTTTTAAGTAAATGTAGCTTATGCTTTTTCTTCATATTGGTGGTTGGCTTGTGTCTTCCCTATTCAAATTAAAGGCTTTTCTAAGTAGTCCCACTTTGATATTAGTAAGTGAGGGAGGTAGCTGGAATAAAATATAAAATAAGAAGCTGGAAATAGTCTGCAGGTCTGGCAGCAGCTGTGGATAGAGACAATGACTTTTACCAGACCGAGGAACAGTTAGAAATGTAATGGGTTTTGAGAAAGGGAAGGGGAAGACATTGAAAAGGGTAGCTGAATTTATTTATCAAGCTTTAAAATATTTAGCCCATGTTCATAGTTCTAATTTGCAGCTCATTGCATAGCTTTGTGGGTGGCACCGTGGTTCAGTGCCAGAAACCAAGTTTGATACTTGTTAGGAAGGAAGATGTGTTGGGCATTTTGAAAAATTTGAGGATAGACAAGTCCCCCGGGCCTGACGGGATATGTCCTAGGATTATGTGGGAAGCAAGAGAGGAAATTGCAGAGCCGTTGGCAATGATCTTTTCGCCTTCACTGTCAACGGGAGTGGTACCAGGGGACTGGAGAGTGGCGAATGTTGTGCCCCTGTTCAAAAAAGGGAATAGGGATAACTTCGGGAATTACAGGCCAGTTAGTTTAACTTCGGTGGTAGGCAAAGTAATGGAAAGAGTAATGAGGGATAGGATTTATGAGTATCTGGAAAGACACTGCTTGATTAGGGACAGCCAGCACGGATTTGTGAAGGGTCGGTCCTGCCTTACAAGTCTGATTGAATTCTTTGAGGAGGTGACCAAGCATGTGGATGAGGGTAGAGCAGTGGATGTAGTGTACATGGATTTTAGTAAGGCATTTGATAAGGTTCCCCACGATAGGCTTATGCGGAAAGTCATGAGGCATGGGATAGAGGGAAATTTGGCCAGTTGGATAGAGAACTGGCTAACCGGTCGAAGTCAGAGAGTGGTGGTAGATGGTAAATATTCAGCCTGGAGCCCAGTTACAAGTGGAGTTCCGCAGGGATCAGTTCTGGGTCATCTGCTGTATGTAATTTTTATTAATGACTTGGATGAGGGAGTCGAAGGGTGGGTCAGTAAATTTGCAGACGATACGAAGATTGGTGGAGTTGTGGATAGTGAGGAGGGCTGTTGTTGGCTGCAAAGGGACTTAGATATGATGCAGAACTGGGCTGAGGAGTGGCAGATGGAGTTCAACCCTGTCAAGTGTGAGGTTGTCCATTTTGGAAGGACAAATAAGAATGCGGAATACAGGGTTAACGGTAGGGTTCTTAGTAAGGTGGAGGAGCAGAGGGATCTCGGGGTCTATGTTCATAGCTCTTTGAAAGTTGCCACTCAGGTGGATAGAGCTTGTAAGAAGGCCTATGGTGTATTAGCATTCATTAGCAGAGGGATTGAATTCAAGAGTTGTGAGGTGATGTTGCAGCTGTACAGGACCTTGGTAAGGCTAAATTTGGAGTACTGTGTGCAGTTCTGGTCACCTCACTTTAGGAAAGATGTGGAAGCTTTGGAGAGGGTGCAGAGGAGATTTACCAGGATGTTGCCTGGAATGGAGAATAGGTCGTACGAGGATAGGTTGAGAGTGCTAGGCCTTTTCTCATTGGAATAGCGAAGTATGAGGGGTGACTTGATAGAGGTTTATAAGATGATCAGGGGAATAGATAGAGTAGACAGTCAGATACTTTTTCCCCGGGTACAACAGAGTGTTACAAGGGGACATAAATTTAAGGTGAAGGGTGGAAGGTATAGGGGGGATGTCAGGGGTAGGTTCTTTACCCAGAGAGTGGTGGGGGCATGTAATGCGCTGCCTGTGGGAGTGGCAGAGTCAGAATCATTGGTGACCTTTAAGCGGCAATTGGATAGGTACATGGATAGGTGCTTAAGCTAGGACAAATGTTCGGCACAACATTGTGGGCCGAAGGGCCTGTTCTGTGCTGTATTGTTCTATGTTCTATTATTCCAGCTTCGGGCAACTGTCTGTGTGGAGTTTGCACATTTTCCTCCGTTTGTGTGGGTATATCTTGGGTGCTCCGGTTTCCGCCCTCAATACAAAGATGTGCGGGTTAGGTGGATTGACCATACTAAATTTCGCATAGTATTCAGGGGTGTGTATGTCAGTTGCATTCGTCAGGGCTAAATGTGAAATAATAGGGTAGGGGAATAAGTCTGGGTGGGTTACTCTTCGGAGAGTCAGTGTGAACTTGTTGGATCAAATAGCCTGTTTCCACACTGTAGGGATTCTATGATTCATTTTTCTCTGAGTCCACACACAGGCATAACCAATCAAACAGGCTGAGCATCAATTGTAAAACATAGTCAAGCACAGAACAATTTAACAGTTGAATTACACAGGAAGATCTATGATAGACTAGGACACCTGTGGAGATAATGATAAAAGGCTTCATATTGCAAGGCCAGTGGTGATGATAATGGGATAAACAAGGGGAAAAATTTTCCAGAAGATGTGTGAGTGACAGATTGATGAATAAGCTGACATCTGAAATAAAGACGAAACTAGAGGGAGAGCAACAAAGAAAACCAGGCATCATACTTGTTGACTGAATAGAAAAGTTCTAGTAGGTAGTCACTTGGGCTAAATTTAGTCATACCAATAGTGTATACAACTCCATGAGCAACAAATGTAGTGTAACAAATTAAGATCTCATGAGCATGTTTCACTTGAAATGGGAGTTTGGGGTCTTAGATGGTAAGCTTTGGAGATGTTAAAAGCACAGATGTTTGATCTTGCATGGAAAGATGTTGCAGGAAATGCATAGTGCTGGCGTCACTGGACTAGATTCTGGAGAGAATGATCTCTTGTTCCTTGAGGGAATGTTGAAAGGGGATAGAAGGTGAAAATGTGTTTGGTGTTGGCATAACCTTGTATAGAAATGGCAGTGGTTGATTGTCAAAACATGTAGGCTGGTGGAATGAAGTGCTGTTAAAATGTAGATGGGAAGACGTTGTTTTAAATAATATTTACATAATAAAAATGTGCATCAGGTTAGCATGCTACTGGACAAGGGAAAAGAATCATTAGCTCTGCTGCTTCCTTTTTTATGGACCCCTTATCCTGCACCTTCTTTTAATCCTTAAAGCTTCTGTTGGCTCCTTCTGATACACTTTTGGCCCAGTAGATTAAATTAGTGCAAAATAGAAGGAGGTTATTCAGCCCATCAAGTAGGTCTGTATTTCTCTACCACTTCTCTCATCATTTGTTCTCTATGTCTTTTTTTTTGCAGTGTTTTTCTTGCAGAGAGTGGTGGGTACATGGTATGCACTGTCAGTGGTAGTAGCATAGTCACAGACATTAGGGACATTTAAGCAATTGCTGGACAAGCACATAGATGGCAGTAAATTGAGGGGTGTGTAGGTTAGATTGATCTTAGATTAAGATAAATGCTCGGCACAACATCATGGGCCAAAGGGTCTGTACTGTGCTGTACTGTTCTGTGTTCTATGTTCTATTTATCCACTTTTATTATGAATATTTATTTGAAACTGTATTCATCATAATGTCAGAGAGGGAGTGTTTTTCAAATCATAATTGTTCTTTTGTGAAAAATGTTTCCTTGTGTTGTCTTTGGTTCTTTTGTCTAACAATTTATGAGGTTAAATCTGAGCCATCTGGTCATTCATCCTTCAGTTATGGCAACAGTTTCAATTTATTCTATCGAAAACCTTCATAATTTTATCGATTTGCATCAAATCCCTTCAGACTCCTTGGCTGTAAAGAGGACGAATACAGCTTCTCAATAATCCCTCATCCCTGGAGTGGTTCAAGTAAATTTCTTCTGGTGCCCAGAAATGGAAGAGTCATAGTGGGGATGAACAGTTTACATAGATTCAAGAAAACATTATTGCTGTGACTCTACTTATTAACACAATCAAATGTGTAGGTTTCAATGGAATAGATTTTACAGCAGTGACCTTGTCAGGCAACTGCACACAACTTGGTTGTTCAGATTATGCAAACACCTCCACTTTGAACCTGGGCCTGTCATTTATTTTCACTCTCTGCATAACTTTTATTTTTGAAAGTTTCTGTTTCATTTATAAGGGGTGTGTTTTCATTCTCACTAACTCATTGATAAGGCAATGCAAACATGTAGGAACAATATTTTCTTTTGTGTCCATGTGTGCAATATGTGGAGCTGAAAATGTGTTGCTGGAAAAGCGCAGCAGGTCAGGCAGCATCCAAGGAACAGGAGAATTGATGTTTCGGGCATAAGCCCGAAGAAGGGCTTATGCCCGAAACATCAATTCTCCTGTTCCTTGGATGCTGCCTGACCTGCTGTGCTTTTCCAGCAACACATTTTCAGCTCTGATCTCCAGCATCTGCAGTCCTCACTTTCTCCTGCAATATGTGGACTCAAACAAAATCAGAATTGGAAGAATTTATCATAGCTTCAATTATTAAACTCTGTTAAACTTAAAGTCTCAACACACTAGGGGGATCATTTGTTTCCTAGACACCACAACATTCAAATTCTATATCCCCTGTAGCCTCCTCTCTTTGCCTCCTTGTAAGCAGCTCCCTTCCCCCTTTTAGTCTCTTCCTCCACTTCCCCATCAGCCTCCTCCTTTCTACCAGATCGCCTTAGTCTTCTCCCTTCACCTGCCTGCAGCGTCAATATTTCACTACACTTACAGCCTCTCATTTGTAGTCTCTTTGTAATCTCCACATTGCAGCCTCCTCCTTGTCCCTTCTTACAATCCTTCTTCTCCTTCCACTCCACACTCAGCAGCAAGCAATATTCCATAGAGCCAAGTGACAGCAATCTCTGGACCCGACGCCCAGAAAGTCCCAAAACCTGTGATTGGAAGAGCGGCTCCTCAGAGACATTTTTTTCCTCTCTCTCTCTAGCACCTCCCCCTCCCACCCCCACTACCCCCCACCACTCTCGTTTTCTCTCTCTCTCTCTCTCTCTCTCCTTCTCCCCCTCTGTCAGGCACTGAGCAAATTTGTTCTGAATGGTAACAGGGGTGAGAGGGTGGTAGAAAGGGGGTTTTCAGGGATGGAGGACCAGTGTTCGCTGAACTCAGCGACCACCCCAAAGGCTCAGGCCCTGGTTTGTGGATGACACCAAAATTGGTGGCATAGTAGACAGTGAAGAAGGTTTTCTCAGATTACAAAGGGATCTTGATCAAATGTGTCATTGGGCTGAAAAATGGCAGATGGAGTTTAACCTCAATAAATGCGAGGTGTAGCATTTTGGTACAACAAGCAAGGGTAGGGATTATACAATTAATGGTAGGGCCTTGGGTAAGGATGTAGAACGAAGGGACCAAAGGGTATAGGTATATAATTCTTTGAAGTTTGCGTCACATATAGACAGGGTGGTTAAAAAAAAGCATTTAGCATGCTTGCCTTCAGTGATCAGTCCTTTGAGTATAGGAGTTGGGAAGTCATGTTGAGGCTGCACGGGACACTGGTGAAGCCTGTTCTGGAATACTGTTTCCAGTTCTGTTCACCCTGTTCTAGGAATGATATTATTAAGCTGGAGAGGGTTCAGATAAGATTTACCAGGATGTTGCCAGGTATGGAAGGTTTGAGTTATATAGAAAGGCTGGAGAGGCTGTGACTTTTTTCACTGGAGTGTAGGAGATTGAGAGGTGACCTTATAAAAGTTTGTAAAATCATGAGAGGTATAGGTAGAGTTAATGGTAGTTGTCATTTCCCCAGGCTTGAGGCTTTCAAGACTAGGGGACACAATTTTAAGGTTAGAAGAGAGAGATTTAAAAAAAGACATGACAGGCAAATTGTTTACACAGACGGTGGTTCGTGTGTAGAATGAACATCTGAGGATGTGGTGGATGTGAGTACAATTACAGCATTTAAAAGACATTTGAATAAGTACATGAATAGGAAAGGTTTAGAGGGATAGGGGGCAGGAGCAGGGAGGTGGGACGGGTTTAGTTTGGGATCATGTTAGGCAAAGACGGGTTGGATCAAAGTGTCTGTTTCCATGCAATGACTCTATTACGCTGTGACAAACAGCTAAGAGCTATTTACAACACCCTTTAAGCATTGAGTTCAAAGCTTCATTCCAGGCTGAAGTAGGATCCTCCTGTGTATAAAAACATTAGAAATGCAGATAGGTTGGAAAGTATATTTGAAGTTGGTAAGATAACACTTCATTGAAATACCATGGGCATTAAAATTGAGATTTTAGATTCTCTACAGTGTGGAAACAGGCCCTTTGGCCCAACAAATCCACACCGACCCTCCGAAGAGCAACCCACCCAGACCCATTCCTTTACATTCAGCCCTGACTAATGCATCTAACACCATGGGCAATTTAGCATGGCCAATTCATCTAACCTGAACATCTTTGGATTGTGGGAGGAAACCAGAGCACCCAGAAGAAACCCACGCAGACACGGGGAGAACGTGCAAACTCCATACAGACAGTTGCCCGAGGCGAGAATTGAACTCGGGTCTCAGTGCTACCCACTGAGCCAAGGTGCCACCCTAATTTGACAAAATCTCACCAGTGTCCAATAGTCCAGTGTCATCCATTTCAGGACCTTAGCAAGAGAAAATACTGATTGAGATTTCTTGTGTTGTGACCTATTGTGACATCATATGCTTTCTTTGTAAGTGTCTTTCAGATTTTTAGATTAGATTACTTACAGTGTGGGAACTTGCCCTTCGGCCCAATAAGTCCACACCGACCCTCTGAAGAGCAACCCACAGAGACCCATTCCCCTACCCCTTCACCTAACACTACAGGCAATTTAGATTAGATTACTTACAGTGTGGAAACAGGCCCTGATGTCCAACAAGTCCATGCCGACCTGCCGAAGCGCAACCCACCCAGACCCATTCTCCTACATTTACCCCTTCACCTAACACTACGGGCAATTTAGCATGGCCAGTTCACCTGACCTGCACATTTTTGGACTGTGGGAGGAAACCAGAGCATCCGGCGGAAACCCATGCAGACACACAGAGAATGTGCAAACTCCACACAGTCAGTCGCTTGAGGCTGTAATTGAACCCGGGACTCTGTCTCAGTGAGGCAACAGTGCTAACCACTGTGCCACCAGAATTTAGCATGGCCAACTCATCTAACCTGCACGTTTTTGGACTGTGGGAGGAAACTGGAGTACCTAGAGGAAACCCACGCAGACACGGGGAGAATGTGCAAACTCCATACAGACAATTGCCTGAGGCGGGAATTGAACCCAGGTCTCTGGTGCTGTGAGGCAGCAGTGTTAACCACTGTGCCATCCAGCATTACATCTTGTAAGATGATTGTTTGTGTCATGGTGATCAACGCTGCCTTAAGCATTATATGGTGTGGATGTAGGTTTGCTCGCTGAGCTGAAAGGTTCATTTGCAGGTTCATTACCTTAGTAGGTAACATCTTCAGTGGACCTCAAGTGAAGCATTGCTTTCTCTTGAAATGTTTGGGTTTCTTTGGGTTGGTGATGTCATTTCCTGTGGTGATGTTATTTCCTGTGGTGAAGTCACTTCCTGTGCCTTTTCTCAGGGGGTGGTAGATGGGGTCTAACTCGATGTGTTTGTTGATAGAGTTCCGGTTGGAGTACCATGCTTCTAGGAATTCTCGTGCGTGTCTTTGTTTGGCTTGTCCTAGGATGGATGTGGTGTCTCAGTTGAAGTGGTGTCCTTCTCATCCATATGTGAGGAAACTAGTGAGAGAGGGTCATGTGTTTTTGTGGATAGTTGGTATTCATATATCCTGGTGGCTAGTTTACTGCCTGTTTGTCCAATGTAGTGTTTGTTACAGTCATTGCGTGGTATTTTGTAAATGACGTTAATTTTGCTCATTGTCTATATAGGGTCTTTCAAGTTCATTAGCTGCTGTTTTAGTGTGTTGGTAGGTTTGTGGGCTACCAAGATGCCAAGGGGTCTGAGTAGTCTGGCAATCATTTCTGAGATGTCTTTGATGTAGGGAGAGTGGCTAGGGTTTCTGGACATGTTTTGTCTGCTTGTTTGGGTTTGTTGCTGAGAAATCAGCGGACTGTGTTCATTGGGTACCCATTCTTTTTGAATACATGGTATGGGTGATTTTCCTGCCATTCCTAGATGTCACAGTAAAGCGCACAGCCAGTGGGGAACTTCAAACCTGCGTCTACAGAAAAACAACACACACAGACCAAATATTGAACTACAGAAGCAATCATCCCAACACCCACAAACGAAGCTGCATCAGAACATTATTTCAATGAGCCAACACACACTGCAGCACAGAGGAACTACGCAGAGCAGAGGAAAATCACCTATACCTATATCTGTCCTAAATCTATCAACCCTCAATTTAAAGCTATATCTGTTAGCCTTCACCATCTGAGGAAAAAGGCTCTCACTGTCCACCTTAAACAACCCTCTGATTATCTTATACATCTCGATTAAGTCACCTCTCAATCTTATTCTGTCCAATGAAAAGAGCCTTAGTTCCATGAGCCTTTCCTTGTAAGATCTTCCTTCCATATCAGGCAACATTCTTGTAAATTTCCTCTGAACCCTTTCCAAAGCTTCTAATCCTTCCTATAATGTGGTAACCAGAACTGCATGCAATACTCCAGGTGTGGTCTTATCAGTGTCTTGTACAGCTGAAGCATGACCTCGCAGCTCCAAAACTCAATCTCCTTACCAATAAAAGCCAACACACACCATATGTCTTCTTAACAATCCTATCAATCTGGGTGGCAACTTTCAGGGATTTCTCCACCTGGATACTGAGATCTCTCTGTTCATCTACACTGCCAAGAATGTTACTATTAGCCCAGTACTCTCCTTCATGTTACTTCTTCCAGAGTGAACTACCTCACATTTTTCCACATTAAACTCTATTTGCCACTTCTCAGCCCAGCTCTGCAACTTATCTATGTCCTTCTGTAACCCATAACATCCTTCGCCACTGTCCACAACTCTGCCTATCTTAGTGTCATCTGCAAATTTACTAACACATCCTTCTATGTCAACCTCCAGATCATTTACAGAAGTGACAAACAGCAGTGGCCCAAAAATAGATACTTGCGGCACACCACTGGTAACTGAGTTCCAGGATGAACATTTCCCATCAACCATCACCCTCTGTCTTCTTTCAGCCAATTTCTGATCCAAACCGCTAAATCACCTTCAATCCCGAAACTCCTTACCTTGTGCAATAGCCAACCATGTGGAACCTTATTAAATGCCTTTGAAGTCCATATGCACCACATCAACCACTTTATCTTCATTCACCTGTTTTGTCACCTTCTTGAATAAGGTTAGTAAGGCACATCCGACCCTTCACAAAACCGTGTTGACTATCCTGAATTGAATTATTCCTTTCCAGATGATTATAAATCCTATCTCGTATTACCTTTTCCAACACCCTATCACAACCGAAGTAAGACTCACTGGTCTATAATTATCAGGGTTTTCCTGACTCACCTTCTTAAACAAGGGAACAACATTTGCTATCCTCCAATCTTCTGGCACAACACCTGGTGACAATGATGACAAAGATCAAAGCTAAAGGCTCTGCAATCTCCTCACTGGCTTCCTGAGAATCCGAGGAAAGGGCAAAGCGGTAGGTGTGATCTATATGGACCTCAGTAAGACATTCAACCAGGTTCCCCATGAGAGATTGGTTAGCAAGGTCAGATCTCATGGAATACAGGGAGAACTAGCCATTTGGATACAGAACTGGCTCAAAGGGTGAGGGTGGTGGTGGAGGGTTGTTTTTCAGATTGGAGGCCTGTGATCAGTGGAATGCCACAAGGATCGGTGCTGGGTCCTCATTTATATAAATGATTTGGATGTGAGCATAAGAGGAATGTTTAGTAAGTTTGCAGATTATATCAAAATTGGAAGTGTAGTGGACAGCGAAGAAGGTTACCTCAGATTACAATGGGATCTTGGGGTGTAGGTTTGCTCGCTGAGCTGTAGGTTTGATATCCAGACGTTTCGTTACCTGGCTAGGTAACATCATCAGTAGCGACCTCCAAGTGAAGCGAAGCTGTTGTCTCCTGCTTTCTATTTATATGTTTGTCCTGGATGGGGTTCCTGGGGTTTGTGGTGATGTCATTTCCTGTTCGTTTTCTGAGGGGTTGATAGATGGCATCTAGGTCTATGTGTTTGTTTATGGCATTGTGGTTGGAGTGCCAGCCTCTAGGAATTCTCTGGCATGCCTTTGCTTAGCCTGTCCCAGGATAGATGTGTTGTCCCAGTCAAAAAGGTGGCTTTTTTCATCTGTGTGTAGGGCTACGAGGGAGAGAGGGTCGTGTCTTTTTGTGGCTAGCTGGTGTTCGTGTATCCTGATGGCTAACTTTATTCCTGTTTGTCCTACATAATGTTTGTGGCAGTCCTTGCATGGAATTTTGTAGATGACGTTGGTTTTGTTC
Organism: Chiloscyllium plagiosum; assembly: GCF_037043375.1. Taxonomy (NCBI): domain Eukaryota; kingdom Metazoa; phylum Chordata; class Chondrichthyes; order Orectolobiformes; family Hemiscylliidae; genus Chiloscyllium; species Chiloscyllium plagiosum. The sequence continues at coordinate 67,109,591 of NW_028270154.1, read as the reverse complement.
ATGGGATGTACTGGGTCTTTTAAGTTTTTTTAGTTTTTGTTTGAGAGTGCTGGTGGGTTTGTGTGCTACTATGATTCCGGGGGTCTTAGTAGTCTGGCTGTCATTTCTGAAACTTCTTTGATGTATGGTGACAGGCTAAGCAAAGGGTTTAGAAAAGATTTACAAGGATGTTGTCGGGGTTGGAGGATTTGAGCTATAGGGAGAGGCTGAACAGGCTGAGGCTGTTTTCCCAGTGGGTCGGAGGCTGAGGGGTGACCTTATAGAGGCTTACAAAATAATAAGGGGCATGGATTGGATAAATAGACAAAGTCTTTTACCTGGGGTGCTGAAGTCCAGAACTAGAGGGCATAGGTTTAGGGTGAGAGGGGAAAGATATAAAAGAGACCTAAGAGACAGCCTTTGCACGCGGAGGGTGGTACATGTATGGAATGACCTGCCAGAGGATGTGGTGGAGGCTGGCACAATTGCAACATTTAAAAGACATTTGAATGGGTATATGAAAAAGAAGGGTTTGGAGGGATATTGGCCAGGTGCTGGCAGGTGGGACTAGATGGTGTTGGGATATCTGGTCAGCATGGACTGGTTGAACTGAAGGGTCTGTTTCCATGCTGTACATCTCTATGACTCTATGACTCTAAATCCCATCGAGCCCAGGGGTCTTATCTATTTTCAGATATTCCAAAATTGCTAAAACTTCCTCTTTGTCAACCTCAATCCCATCTAATCTTGTCGCCTGTATCTCCGTATTCTCACTAACGTTGCACTTTTCCAATGTGAGTACTGACAAAAAGTATTCATTAAGCGCTTCCTCTATGTCCTCAGATTCCACATACAACTTTCCGCTACTATATTTGATTGGCCCTAATCTTACTTTAGTCATTCTTTTATTCCTGATACACCTATAGAATACCTTAGGGGCTTCCTTGATCCTATTGCAGTAACCTGGGATAGATCCCATCTGATCCTGGGGTCTTGTCTATCATAATGCAATGTAAGATACCAAAAACTTCCTCCTTCAATACGTCGACATTCTCAAAAGTACTCACACACTCATCCCTGCCATTAACACTAGTCATATCCTTCTCCTTGGTGAATATTCGCAGTGCTCATTAAGAATCTCTCCTCCTTCCTATGGCTCCATGCATAACTTCCCTCCTTTCTCCTTGAGTGGGCCTATTCTTTCCCTTGCTATCTTCTTTCTTCTAATATATGCATGTATATAGCAATGAATGTATTCTGATACACTAAGCACACTTGATCAGGAGCTCTTCAATGATGATATTATCCCTTCCATGAGATGCAGAGGATCCATTTGAAACAGTGAAGTTGGAAACTATTCAATCTTTGCTCCTTCTTTGTGTATGTTATCCATTTCTGCAGAAGAGGGCATTGAGGTTTCAGTTGAGTATTCTCAGTAATGTTGCAGGTGCTTCACATCCTCCTACTCAGTTTGGACATAGCAGCTGCAACTTTTGGGATACACACACTGATTTTGGAATCAAGTGACAGATTACTGGTAGTTGTGAGCCAAGATATGTGAAGCTAACAACAATCTCCAGTGTGACATTGTCAATACTGATAGACAACAACCACGATGATCATGTTGACATTTTGATTGTGACTTTTGTCTTGCCTGATGCTAATGGTGAATCCAAACTCCTTACAGTCATGAGTGAGTCAGTCCATTTGCCACTGAAGGTGTTTGTCAGTATCAAAGATTTGTAGTCAGAAAATTGTTAAGGAAAGTCCATGAAGGAAAATAGAATACAAACTTTCAAATGAGATCCTAAAAATTAAAATGTGCAAGTCTTCCACTTATTTGAGTTGCTCACAATAACCATGCTCCCAGCCCATATCTGCAATGAAGGCCATAGTGTCTCTGACAACTCAGCTGGATAAGAAATTAACAAACCATTGAATGACTTAAAGGTCAGTCAACACATCTATCTCATGAGAGAATATTTAGTTCTGTAAATCATTGTCAGTTTTAAAACCACACAACACACTGGGATATATCTAAACTTGTGATTTTCTTTTTTAGAACCAGACAAATAAATTTTGTACACTTACATAGACATATAATGCATTTTACCAATTTCTTAGCTTCAGTGTTGTCAAAAGCATTTCATTTTTCTAAATTTGAGAGTCTGTTCAGTTGAGGAGTGTAAGGTACATATTCCAACTGATTACAAACAATCTCTAAACTTAGTTGGCACTTTGAAACAAGAATGTCACTGATATGATGTTGAAGGTTAAAGTTTGATTGAGTTACTTTTGATCTATCTTGTCTGCTTGATTCCTGATGATCCACAATCTTAACTGTACAAGTCATTTATACTTGCTCAACTATCTCCCTTGAAACATATAGGCAATAAAAATTGTGATGTCTAGGATTTATTGCTGTTTGAGGCTGTCAGTTGCTCTCATAGGGAAGATAAATCCAGAAACAACAAAAAGGCTAAAGATGTTCACAAACCCAATGCTGATGAACAAACATGGCTCCATCTGGACTGACACAAGTTCCTTTTCTGAACTGAGGAGAAAGATGAGCTCCTGTTCCTGTCAGGAGCATAAATCTTGCAAATTAACCCACCCAATATTCACACCTCCAGTAACTCCAGCTGGCAACACAGTATGTCAATTTGTGGACTTATTTTGAGCCTTGTAATCTGTGGAGGATCTGTATCTTTCGTGATGTAAGGAGCACTCCTATTTCCAGAAGTGTCTGTGTCCAGTCTTTCATTGACTACGATAGCATTGGGTGTATCAGGCTGCCAAATGCAGGTTGCAGGTTACATCTGGTGGTCCTTGCTGGAATCAGGTAGTTGGACTGTTAGAGCTAATAGCTACATTCGTTTATATTCCTGTCAGGGTGAAAGGAAAGGCTGGTAGGTATAGGGAATAATGGATGACTAAAGAAATTGAGGGTTTGGTTAAGAAAAAGAAGGAAGAATATATAAGGTATGGACAGGATAGATCGAGTGAACCCTTAGAAGAGTATAAAGGAAGTAGGAATATACTTAAGAGGGAAATCAGGAGGGCAAAAAGGGGACATGAGATAGCTTTGGCAAATAGAATTAAAGAGAATCCAAAGAGTTTTTACTAATACATTAAGGGCACAAGGTTAACTAGGGAGAGAATAGGGCCCCTCAAAGATCAGCAAGGCAGCCTTTGTGTGGAACCGCAGAAAATGGGGGAGATACTAAATTAGTATTTTGCGTCAGTATTTACTATGGAAAAGGATATGGAAGATGTAGAATGTAGGGAAATAGATGGTGACATCTTGCAAAATGTCCAGATTACAGAGGGAAAAGTGCTGGATGTCTTGAAACAGGTAAAGGTGGATAAATCCTCAGGTCATGATCAGGTGTACCCAAGAACTCTGTGGAAAGCTAGAGAAGTGATTGCTCGGCCTCTTGCTGAGATATTTGTATCATCAATAGTCACAGGTGAGGTGCCGGAAGACTGGAGGTTGGCAAACGTGGTGCCACTGTTTAAAAAGGGTGGTAAGGACAAGCCGGGGAACTATAGACCAGTGAGCCTGACATTGGTGGTGGGCAAGTTGTTGGAGGGAATCCTGAGGGACAGGATGTACATGTATTTGGAAAGGCAAGGACTGATTCTGGATAGTCAACATGGCTTTGTGTGTGGGAAATCATGTCTCACAAACTTGATTTAGTTTTTTGAAGAAGTAACAAAGAAGATTGATGAGGGCAGAGCTGTAGATGTAATCTATATGGACTTCAGTAAGGCGTTCGACAAGGTTCCCCATGGGAGACTGATTAGCAAGGTTAGATCTCATGGAATACAGGGAGAACTAGCCATTTGGATATAGAACTGGCTCAAAGGTAGAAAGGTGGTGGAGGATTGTTTTTCAAAGTGGAGGTCTGTGATCAGTGGAGAGCCACAAGGATTGGTGCTGGATCCTCTACTTTTTGTCATTTACATAAATGATTTGGATGCGAGCATAAGAGGTACAGTTAGTAAGTTTGCAGATAACACCAAAATTGGAGGTGTCCTACCGCCTCCTCAACCATGACCCCACTCCCCATCACCAAACCATCATCTCCCAGACCATACAGAACCTCATCACCTCAGGAGATCTCCCACCCACAGCTTCCAACCTCATAGTCCGGGAATCCCGCACTGCCCGGTTCTACCTCTTTCCCAAGATCCACAAGCCTGACCACTCTGGCCAACCCATTGTATCAGCATGCTCCTGCCCCACTGAACTCATCTCTATCTACCTCGACACTGTCCTAACCCCCCTAGTCCAGGAACTCCCACATACGTTCAAGACATTACCCATGCCCTCCACCTCCTCCAAGACTTCTGTTTCCCCGTGCCCAACACCTCATCTCCACCATGGATATCCAAACCCTCTACACCTCCATCCGCCATGACCAGGGCCTCCAAGCCCTCCGTTTCTTCCTCTCCTGGCATCCTCAATAGTACCTTTCCACCGACACTCTCATTCGTTTGGCTGAACTGGTCCTCACCCTTAACAAAATAAAAGCAAATTACTGCGGATGCTGGAATCTGAAACCAAAAGAGAAAATGCTGGAAAATCTCAGCACTTTCGAGCTGACGTTTCGAGTCTAACTGACCCTTTGTCAAAACTGTTTTGACAAAGGGTCAGTTAGACTTGAAACATCAGCTCTTTTCTCTCCTTATAGATGCTGCCGACCTGTTCACCCTTAACAATTTCTCCTTCGAATCCTCCCACTTCCTCCAGACCAAAAGGGTAGCCAAGGGCACCCGTATGGGCCCCAGCTATGCCTGTCTCTTTGTTGGCTACGTAGAACAGTCCATCTTCCATAGTTACACCGGCACCATTCCCCACCACTTCCTCCGCCACATTGATGACTGCATTGGCGCCACCTCGTGCTCCCGCGAGGTGGTTGAGCAATTCATCAACATTCCACCCTGACCTTAAATTTACCTGGACCATCTCTGACATCTCCCTCTCCTTCCTGGACCTCTCCTTTCCACCTATCCACTCCACCCTCCTCTCTGACCTATCACCTTCGTCCCCACCCCCATTCACCTATTGTGCTCTATGCTACCTTCTCCCCACCCCACCCTCCTCTCATTTATCTCTCCACCCTGCAGGCACTCTACCTGTATTCCTGATGAAGGGCTTTTGCCCGAAACTTCGATTTTCCTTCGGGATGCTGCCTGAACTGCTGTGCTTTTCCAGTACCACTCTAATCTAGAATCTGGTTTCCAGCATCTGCAGTCCTTGTTTTTACCCAGCGAAGAGGGTTACCTCAGATTACAACAGGATCTTGACTAGATGGGCCAATGGGCTGAGAAGTTGCAAATGGAGTTTAATTCAGATAAATGCGAGGTGCTGCATTTTGGGAATGCACTTAATGGTAAGGTCCTAGGGAGTGTTGCTGAACAAAGAGACCTTGGAGTGCAAGTTCATAGCTCCTTGAAAGTGGAGTCACAAGTAGATAGGATAGTGAAGAAGGCATTTGGTATGCTTTCTTTTATTGGTCAGAGTATTGAGTACAGGAGTTGGGAGGTCATTTTGCGGCTGTACAGGACATTTGTTAGTCCACTGTTGGAATATTGCGTGCAATTCTGGTCTCCTTCCTATCAGAAAGATGTTGTGAAACTTGAAAGGGTTCAGAAAAGATTTACAAGGATGTTGCCAGGGTTGGAAGATTTGAGCTACAGGGAAAGGCTGAACAGGCTGGGGCTGTTTTCCCTGGAGCATCGGAGGCTGAGGGGTGACCTTATAGAGGTTTACAAAATTATGACGGGCATGAATAAGGTAAATAGGCAAAGTCTTTACCTTGGTGTTAGGGAGTCCAGAATTATAGGACATAGGTTTAGGGTGAGAGGGGAAAGATATCAAAGAGACCTAAGAGGCAACTTTTTCACACAGAGGATGATACGGGTATGGAATGTGCTGCCAGAGGAAGTGGCTGGTACAATTGCAACATTTAAGAATCATTTGGATAGGTATATGAATAGGAAGGGTTTGGAGGGATATGGGCCGGGTGCTAGCAGGTGGGACTAGATTGGGTTGGGATATTTGGTCGGCATGGACGGGTTGGACCGAAGCATCTGTTTCTATGCTGTACATCTCTATGACTCTAAGTCTGTTGTGTAAGACAGAATCAAAAACAATTGTTATGTCACAGCATGAATGATGGAACATACATTTTATAGTGAGCACTTATAGAAGAGAATCCAAAATACCGAGTATTAATTTCAATTGATCAATATTATATGCTGATATATCATTATTTCAAGACAACAAGTAATCTTTCCTAAAGATAAGAGGTGACTTATCTGAATAGATATGACCATATGGGTTAATGGTCATTTGGGTTAATGGCCATTTGGTTAACTTCAAACTGCTCTCAGAGTGAATGCTATTATGCCATCTGAAAAATTCCTTGGTTGAAGAGATTGAAACTACAACTTTGAGAGAGAACTGTAATGTTCAGGCAGAACACCACTCAAGATCAACAAAATTCTGAGATCATTTTTAAAATATAAAGACCATTACAATATGAGAAAAGTGTACATCATCAGAAATGATGCTTTACATTTATGGCACAAATATTGCCTTAAAATTATACAGTATGTTGAAAAACTGAACTAGTTCAAAGGCCAAATATTGAGTGATCATCCTCTTTTCATCACAAGAAGAAGATATCAATCGGTCTCAGGAGATTGTTCAATGAATCTAGGAGAAAAAAATATTCAACTCAAGATTAACTATGTCAGTGTCCAAAACTCTTACAACTGTGAGATCAGATGATACAACCGATTTCACAAGTTTGGAGGAATTAGTTTGCCTTCCAATCTCAGATGAATCTTCAAAATCTGTTTATTAGGCATCTTTGACACTACAATGGCAGCAAGTGAGCTCTGGTGCAGAATTCAGCTGTTCATAAGAAGTGATACCAAAACAGCAAAACCAGCTTTGATGTTGGTGATTGAATCAAATGAGATGCCAATTTTTTCTGAAAGAATACCAGCAAGGATCAAAGGATCATATGGGTATATCTCATTACTTCACCAACAGGAGAAGTTTACTTCTTATGAAACACAACTATCTTCTCTGACACAATTTGAAGAAATTTAAGATCCTCCAAGGAAAGAAAAAAATCAACAACAACATTGATGCCAGAAAACATGCTCTGCAAAGGACATTCAAAAAACCAAAGATCTACTGAGGTTCCAGTAGAACAATGAGTTGCAGCTGAATGTTTCATCTTCAAACAGCAAGCTTTTACCTGAACCAAGTCATCATAAGATCAAATACTTGGGAAAAGATTTATTGGAGTTAAATAATCAGAATAAAGCTTGGGGCGAAATGTTGTATAAGGTGGTTCATTCCTTAAATAGTTAGCCAACATCATAAGATTAGCTCTGATCGTCAGGATATATGTAATTGTGAGAGCACTTGTGGTGCAGTGGCCATTTCCTAGCTCTGAGCCACGAGGCCTGTGTTCAAATCCTATCTGCTACAGAGGTGTAATTTGTCACCTCTGATCAGGTTGATAAAAAAAAACTTATACAATGGACCGAGAGATGCTTCTCCATTTCCAGGAAACATTCAGTGATTTTTCTTAGGGTTAATAGCATGTAGCCAAAGGAGTAATATCAATTTACACTTAAGTTGAGACTGATAACTCTCAAGAAAAAAGACATACATCGCTATTGTAGATAGCTAAGTAATATGCAATAATCCTTTAAAGGTTAACAAAGACCAAGTTTATTTTCTGCCTAATGGGCCATCTTTTCTCTTATGGGACCAGTGCCCGAGACTAATGCTAGCAAGAAGGATTCGTGGCTGTGAATCTACCCAAGAAATCCCAGGTCAAAATCAATATTATTGAGGACTTTGAAAATTATAAGATGTTGGCAGTAGTAAACACCATTAACTCCCATTTCGAGTCCATCACAAAAGGGCATTTTTGGCTAAGTCAAAATTGAATCATAATTTTTTTCAGGTTTGTCATCACAATGCCCAGCAGGGTCTCTTGCCATACCTTACCAAATCATGTCATTGATTACCTACAAGCTCCTATGACATTTCTCAGCATTTTATCTGGAATGTACGAGCATCTCTTGCAACTATGGCACCTTTAAAAGTTTATTACATACCAGGCCAGGTACTGTCAGTCTGAATCATTCCGTACAGTTGTTGATATTTGTCCCAGATAAGGCAAACAGTGATTAAACAACGCCTTATTTTATGCCAGCCTCGTCCAAGGGTTGCCACCTAACATAAGACAGTGTCAACAACTGGAGAAATGCCCAACACTGTGGAATGAAGCTCCACTATACTTCTCCACTATACCAGTGCAAATGCCATCATCTTCTCTTTGATAGTTTACTCATTCCATCTTTGCTATTGCACCTACCTCCTGCCAAGACCAATGTTCTATCACTCTCAGAGTTGCCTGCAATATTTTACCCACTCACTCTCATTGACCCTAGCCCTCAGCACCAATATTCCTGCATACCCACGGTGTAGCCTCCTCACTTGTACCATAGAAATAGCTGTGCCACTCACTTTCATCTCCCATAATACCTACCTTTTTCCAAGAAGGAAGTATGCCATAATAGAACAGAAAGATTCAATATGGATGATGGATTGCCCAACATTCAGCTCCTCACCCCTTATCAGCAAAGTACCCTGATCTGACCACCCTAAACAAAACCTGAACTGGTATCAGAGACTGCCCATGACTTACTATTCTGGGAGGCCGTGTGTGAAGGCTATCCCTCTTGATTTGATTGCTTGCTGCTCTTGGGCCTGCACTAAATCAAAGGTGAGGCAGCCTACTATCTCTGGAGAAGGGGTTAAAGTGGAAGAAAGTAAGACAAGATAAGGCCTGGATGTTGCGAGTGTCCAAGTGGGCAGAGACTGAATGAGCACTATGACAGTGAGCGAAGAGCCTAGAGTTGCAGCTTGGTTCTGTCCATAAACTGAGTATGTGTCCTTGAGTGCACAGTGTCCTTTATCACTGCATCATTACAATGATCGTTGCTGGTGTAGCCAAGGAGAAGCATTGAACTGCAGAAACACACGGCAAGTGGATTGCAGATTTGCCATGGAGTTTCTTAGAGGTTGGCACATGTCAGCTGCCAATGTCCATAGATTTGAATGCATGTGGCTGGTTCCCATAGATAGTTATCTGAGATGCTGGTGTCCATTTCCAACATAGACTGCCTTCAGTAGCAAGCTGAATCTGCCAGGTACTCACTCTGCTTTCCTTGCCATATCTTCCTGATGTTGAGTTTGGTAATTTGTTATGGACAAGGCAACACCCCCACAAAACATTTCAAGAAAGTAGCACAGACTAAAACTTTGCTACTTGTTTTAAGTAGGTGTATGCAGATATTCCAGGAGAGTTGCAGCTTGTCAAGCCACATGTTCTCTCCTGGCTCTTCTTAGCACTCTCTTTCCATCTTTCTGGTTAATTTGTAACTCTCAATTGCCCTAACTGAGCCGTCATGTCTCATCGTAACATAAATCTTCTTCTTCCTCTTGACAAGAGATTCAACTTCCTTAGTAAACCACAGCTCCCGCACTCGACAACTTCCTCCTTGTCTGACAGGTACATACTTATCAAGGACACGAAGTAGCTGGTCCTTGAATAAGCTCCACATTTTAACTCTGTCCATCCCCTACAGTTTCCTTCTCCATCCTATGCATCTTAAATTTTGCCTAATTGCATTGTAATTGCCTTTGTCCCAGCTATAACTTTTGCCCTGTGGTATATACCTATCCCTTTTCATCTCGAAAGTAAACATAACCAAATTGTGGTCACTATCACCAAAGTGCTCACCTACCTCCAAATCTAACACCTGGCCAGGTTCATTACCCAGTACCAAATCTAATGTGGCCTTGCCCCTTGTTGGCCTGTGTCAGGAAACTCTCCTGCATGCATCTGACAAAAACTAACTCATCTAAAATACTTGAATATAATATATATTTGGAAAGTCAAAGCCCCTCACAACAACTACCCCTGTCACTCTCACTCCTATCGAGGATCATCTTTGCAATCCTTTCCTCTATATCTCTGGAACCACAGAGGAACCTCAATTATCCGAAATAAATGGGCGGACAATATTTCGTTCAGATAATTGATTATTTGGTTGATCAATTCAATGCCTTTCCTCTGGGCTCTGAGTTTTCTGTAAAGTCTGCTCCCTGTTCAGGAGACTAGCAGCAGCATAGGGAGTGCAAGCCCTTGCCCACCCCCCAACACCGCCCTCCCCATCCTCCCCCAACACTGCCTCCCATCTGCCCCACCCTGCCTGCACTCAACACCGACCCCACTTGAGAGAGTGAGATATATAGAGAGAGAGATATAGAGAGATAGAGAGATCAGTCATTTAGAGACGGTGCTTGTGCTCCCATCAGTCCAGGACTGTTCTTGGCAGCACTTTTAATCACTGCAAACAAAAGTTGTGATCGGTGTTGGACACATGTCTTTGATGCAATGTTTCTGTCGGGACCTCGAGATCTCCTTCGGATAATCTCATTTTTGGATAATTGGTATTCAGATAATCGAGGCTCCCCTATATTCAGAGGCCTATAGAAAACTCCCAGCAGGGTACCCTCTCCTTTCCTGCTTCTAATCTTAGCCCATACTACCTCAGTAGACGAGTCCTCAAATGTCCTCTTTGCAACCGTAATGCTGTCCTTGACTAACAGTACCACACCATCCCCTCTTTTACTATTTTCTCTGTTCTTACTGAAACATCTAAATCCTGAATCTGCAATAACCATTTTTGTCCATGCTCTACACATGTCTCTGAAATGGCCACAACATTGAAGTCCCAGGTACCAACCCATGTTGCCAGTTCACCCAACTTATTCTGGATGCTCCAGGCATTGAAGTAGACATACTTCAAACTAACTTCTGCTTGCCAGTGTCTTCTTGCAATCTTGAAATCTTAGTTCTGACTCACTACTCTCAATCTCCCATATACTCAAACTACAATTTCAGTTCCCATCCCCTTGCTGAATTAGTTTAAACCCACCTGAAGAGCATTAGCAAAATTCCACACCAGTATATTGGTATCCTTCTGTTCAGCTGAAGACCATCCTGTTTGTAGAAGTCCCACCTATCTCAGAAAGAACACCAGTTATCCAGGAATCCAAAACCTTCCTTCCTGCACCAGCCCTGTAGCCACGAGTTCAACTCATCTCTCTCCCTATTTCTCGCCTCGCTAGCACGTGGCAAGGGCAACAAACCAGAGAACAACAATGTTTGTTCTAGCTCTAAGCTTCCACCCTAACTCCCTGAACTTCTGCCTTAAATCCCTATGTCTTTTCCTACCGATGTCACTGGTACCTATGTGGACCACAACTTGGGCCTGCTCCCCTTCCTCCTCAAGGATCCCGAAAACATTATCAGAGACATCACAAACCCTGGCACCTGGGAGGCAACACAGGTGCCTCTCTCATTCCCACAGAACCTCCTATCTGTCCCCCTAACTATAGAATCCTGAATGCTCTGCTCTTCTTCCCCCTTCCTTTCTGCACAACAGGGACAGACTCTGTACCAGAGACCTCTGACCCACTGCTTACTCCTAATAAGTCATCCCCTCCAACAATATCCAACAGTACAGTTGTTGTTGAGAGGAACTGTCACAGGGGCATCTCTGTACTGCTTGCCAGTTCCCTTTCCATCCCCTGACGGTAACCAATCTTTTAGGAGAAAGTGAGGACTGCAGATGCTGGAGGGGGATGCCCCGAGGATGAGCTACCTTCTTCTTTTACCTGAGGTGTGACCACCTCCCTATAAATCCTCTCAATAACCCCCTTCACCTCCCAAATGATCTGAAGTTCATCCAGCTCCAGCTCTGGTTCCTTCACATGGTTTTCGAGAAGCTGGAGTTGGATGCACTTCCCAAAGATGAAGTCAGCAGGGACACTAGTGGTGGCCCTTACCTTCCATATTCTACAGGAGGAATATTCAACTGCTCTAACCTCCATTCCCACTATTCTCAATTCCCAACGAGACTACTGAAAAACTAAGAAAAGAAATAATTCCAGCAGCTTGGCCTTAATCACATTTTGCAACACCTCCAAAACGCTTCCAGTCCCAGAACACTCTTGTTGACTAAAAGAGCCATTGTATTCCAAGTTCTGTTTAAAAATATGGTGCTAGAAAAGCACAGCCAGTCAGGCATCATCTGAGGAGCAGGAGAGACGACGTTTCAAGCATAAGGTCTTCATCAGGAATGTGTGTGTGTGGGGTAGGGTGGGGGTGGTGGTTGTCAAGAGGGATGAGAGATATATGGGTGGGGGGGTGGGGCTAGGGGGAAGGTAATTGGGAATGCGATAGATAGATAAAGGTAGGGGGTGATGGTGATCGGTCAGAGGGGAGGGTGGAGTGGATAGGTGGGAAAGAAGTTGGACAGGAAGGACAGTTCAAGAGGGTGGTGCCAAGATGGAAGGTTGGATCTGGGATAAGGGGGGGAGGCGGGGAGAACAGAGATGAGGAAACTAGTGAAATCAACTTTAATGTGCGTGAGTGGAGGGTCACCCGATGCCCTGAGGATGAATGCCTCATCTTCCGTCTTGGGAACCTCCAACCACATGGGATCAATGTCGATTCCACCAGTTTCCTCATCTCCCCTCCCCCCACCTTATCTCAGATCCAAACCTTCAACTTGGCACTGCCCTCTTAAACGGTCCTACCTGTCCATCTTCCTTCCCATCTATCCAATCCACCCTCTTCTTCGACCTAAACCTTCACCCCCACCTTCATCTACCTAACACATTCTCAGCTATCTACTCCTCAGCCCCACCCCCATCCATGATTTGTAAAAGGGACCAACTTTAGTATTGTCAGTGCCACAGATCTCAGGTAGGACATCTTGGTAAGTTGAGACCATTGCAGTCTCAGGCAACATATTTTAAATGCAGAAATGGTGTCTTGATATAACTGTTTATGTATGTTTCTATTCCTTCTGTAGAAAATGCTGTTATAATAGATTACATATTTGTTCAATTACACAGGCAGTTCAATATTACTTTCCCCTCTCATTTTGCAACAAATTTACAGTGGTGGCACAGAAATATAAATAGTGTGGTCTTTTGCACCCAACGTAATTGAAGGTACAGTGATAATGTTTGCAACTCAGTTACCATTCTGAAATTCTGTGTATTTCATTTCCTGAAGTCTCCGCTGCTTAGAATGCTGAACATATAGTGTTCCCACTGTGGCCTCTGTCATTTCCTGAGTCAAATGCTGCATTTACGGTTGGAACTAATAGCTTAGAACATAGAACAGTACAGCACAGAACAGGCCCTTCAGCCCACGATGTTGTGCCAACTACTGATCCTCATGTATGCACCCTCAAATTTCTGTGACCATATGCATGTCCAGGAGTCTCTTAAATGTCCCCAATGACCCTGCCTCCACAACTCCTGCTGGCAACGCATTCCATGCTCTCACAACTCTCTGTGTAAAGAACCCGCCTCTGACATCCCCTCTATACTATCCTCCAACCAGCTTAAAACTATGACCCCTCGTGTTAGTCATTTCTGCCCTGGGAAATAGTCTCTGGCTATCGACTCTATCTATGCCTCTCATTATCTTGTATCACCAGCTTCCTGGTGATATAAAGAAAATGTTTTGATAAAATCCTTAAAATATTGGCCAGATCTGGTGATGGCAGGACTGACGTTCAAGGAAAGATTGACTAGGTTAGGGTTATTTTTACTGGAGTTCAGACAAATGCGCGGAGGGTGGTGGGGGGCAGACGGTGAGAATATCATACAGACTTATAAAATTCTAACAGAACTAGAGAGGGTAGATGCAGGAGGGGGATGTTCTCAATGGTGGGTGTGCCCAGAACCAGTGATCACATTCTGAGGATCCGAGTAGACCATTTAGGGCAGAGATGAGGAGGCATTTCTTCACAAAAGAGTGGTGAGCCTGTGGAATTCATTATCACAGGAAGTAGTTGATGCCAAAACATTGAATGCATTCAAGCGGAGCTAGATATAGCACTTGGGACGAATGGGATCAAAGGTTATGGAGAGAAAGCAGGATTTGGCTATTGAGTTGGATGATCAGCCATGATCGTGATGAAGGGTGGAGCAGGCTCAAAGGGCCAAATGGCCTCCTCCTGCTCCTATGTTTCTATGTAGATCCAGTCAAAGGTCAACATTCAACATTTTTATTCCATTTCCCCAACCCCCAAAAAATCTGATCTCAAAAAGCATTTTTGTTTTTCTCAGAGGATGTGTGGGACAAAGCATTCTCTCCCCTTTTCATACAAAGAGTGAGCATATTGGTGGTTAGAAAGGAAGGTCATTGGGCCGAAAAGATCTCTGGTGTTTCTACAACATGTTGATCGGTTTCCTTTGTGTTCTCTAGCTGCCATCTGTACATACCAACAAATCCTCACCACTGAAAATTAACATGAGCCAACTTTGACATAACAGTCTCTTTCTTTCCGGTTAGCTTCTTACCAGCTATTTGAAGTTTTGGTACTTTGCCTTGATTCACCTTTTCTAAAGTTTGAAAATTTTCTCCGAATATATCAAGCTCAAATTGATACTGTCTGCACACAATTGCAAAGATTTGTTGCATACAATAATGTTCCGTCATCTTTCCATCTTGAATTTGGTTTGAAGTTCTGAGACTTCGAGACGCTTAACAAGTTCCTTATTGCTCTATAATTGTAGATGTTACAGATTCTACAGTCACTTTACAGGCTGTAGAAATATGTATATTTTCAGCTGTAAATGAAGTAATACAAGGTCATCTGTTTGTATACCAGCAGTCATGGGGGGTTCTAACTGTGACAGTAACCACTTGTTGCTGTATCTCTGGCTCATACTGTGCAATAAGTAGATGACGTTAGCTCTTTTATGTCTTCTTCACAAAAGGACTGAAGAGGTAGTTATATTTTTAAAGAACTGTGTTGCCTAAACCAAAAAGTACAAGGAAGTCTAAAGGTGCATATTCAAATAAATTAAAAGCTTACATACTAGGTCCCTTCTCTATGGCTGTATTCTGAAAGACAAAACCATTGTCCTGAATGCTTTCAGTTGGCTTGATCCCTATTTCTTTGGTGCCTTGTTACGTTTCACTGGGGTAGTGTAGTGGAAATCAAGCCTCACTATTTCAGAGTCATCACAAAAGTTAAAGATTTTGAAAATCAGATTAAGAGTCATATCAGATAGAAAATGTTAACTCTGTTTCTCTCTCACCAGATCCTGCTAGATCTGCTGAGTTTCCCCAGCATTTTCTGCTTTCATTTCAGATTTCCAGTATCTCTCTGAACTATGGTACGTGAAGTCAGAAGATTACCACCTATTTCTATTTTAATGAAAAGCCAATCCATCACTGACACTGTCTTTTGAATTTGCCTATAATACTGATCTGAATGCTCAGTGTCTGCTTAGGCTATTTATTTTTCATCATTAAATCCTTCTTCAGAAACATCGATTCTCCTACTCCTTTGATGCTGCCTGACCTGCTGCGCTTTTCCAGCAACACATTTTTAATCACTGTTAAACTCGACCTCAAGTTTCAGTTACTAATCATTTTTCCAGATTTCTCTCTGCCATTACCAAAAGTAAAAATTTATTGATCTCAGTCCTGTAAGCACCAAATAGAGTCGTAGAAATGTATAGCATGGAAACAGACCCTTTGGTCCAACCCGTCCATGCCGACCAGATATCCCAACCCAATCTAGTCCCACCTACCAGCACCCGACCCATATCCCTCCAAACCCTTCCTATTCATATACCCATCCAAATGCCTCTTAAATGTTGCAATTATACCAGCCTCCACCACATCATCTGGCAGCTCATTCCATACACGCACCACCCTCTACGTGAAAAAGTTGCCCCTTAGGTCTCTTTTATATCTGTTCCCTCTCACTGTAAACATATGCCCTCTAGTTCTAGACTCTCCAACTCCAGGGAAAAGACTTTGTCTATTTATCCTATCCATGCCCCTCATCATTTTGTAAACATCTATAAGGTCACCCTCAGCCTCCAACATACCAGGGAAAACAGCCCCAGCCTGTTCAGCCTCTCCCGGTAGCTCAGATCCTCCAACCCTGGCAATATCCTTATAAATCTTTTCTGAACCCTTTCAAGTTTCACAAAATCTTTCCGAAAGGAAGGAGACCAGGATTGCATGCAATATTCCAACAGTGGCCTAACCAATGTCCTGTACAGCCGCAACACGACCTCCCAACTCCTGTACTCAATACTTTGACCAATAAAAGAAAACATACCAAACGCCTTCTTCACTATACTATCTACCTGCAACTCCATATTCAAGAAGCTATGAACCTACACTCCAAGGTCTCTTAGTTCAGCAACACTCCCTAGGACCTTACCATTAAGTGTTTAAGTCCTGCTAAGATTTGCTTTCCCAAAATGCAGCACCCGCATTTATCTGAATTAAACTCCATCTGCCACTTCTCAGCCCATTGGCCCATCTGGTCAAGATCCTGTTGTAATCTGAGGTAACCCTCTTCGCTGTCCACTACACCTCCAATTTTGGTGTCATCTGCAAACTTACTAACTGTGCCTCTTATGCTCGCATCCAAATCATTGATGTAAATGACAAAAAAAAGAGGGCCCAGCACCGATCCTTGTGGCACTCCACTGGTCACAGGCCTCCAGTCTGAAAAACAACCCTCCACCACCACCCTCTGTCTTCTACCTTTGAGCCAGTTCTGTATCCAAATGGTTAGTTCTCCCTGTATTCCATGAGATCTAACCTTGCTAATCAGCCTCCCATGGGGAACCTTGTCGAACGCCTTACTGAAGTCCATATAGATCACATCTACTGCTCTGCCCTCATCAATCTTCTTTGTTACTTCATTACAAAACTCAATCAAGTTTGTGAGACATGATTTCCAACGCACAAAGCCATGTTGACTATACCGAATCAGTCCTTGCCTTTCCAAATACATGTACATCCTGTCCCTCAGGATTCCCTCCAACAACTTGCCCACCACCGAGGTCAGGCTCACTGGACTATAGTTCCCTGGCTTGTCCTTACCACCCTTCTTAAACAGTGGCATCACGTTTACCAACCCCCAGTCTTCCAGCATCTCACCTGTGACTATTGATGATACAAATATCTCAGCAAGAGGCCCAGCAATCACTTCTCTAGCTTCCCACAGAGTTCTTGGGTACACCTGATCAGGTCCTGGTGTTTTATCCACCTTTAACCATTTCAAGACATCCAGCACTTGCTCCTCTGTAATCTGGACATTTTGCAAGATGTCATCATCTATTTCCCTACAGTCTATACCTTCCATATCCTTGTCCACAGTAAATACGGATGCAAAATATTCATTTGGTATCTCCCTCATTTTCTGTGGCTCCACACAAAGGCCGCCTTGCTGATCTTTAAGGGGCCCTATTCTCTCCCTAGTTACCCTTTTGCCCTTAATATATTTGTCAAACCCCTTTGGATTCTCCTTAATTCTATTTGCCAAAGCTAACTCATGTCCCCGTTTTGCCCTCCTGATTTCCCTCTTAAGTATACTCCTACTTTCTTTATACTCTTCTAAGGATTCACTCGATCTATCCTGTCTGTACCTGACATATGCTTCCTTCTTTTTCTTAACCAAACCCTCAATTTCTTTAGTCATCCAGCATTCCCTATAGTTACCAGCCTTCCCTTTCACCCTGAGAGGAATATACTTTCTCTGGATTCTAGTTATCTCGAATGCAACCACCCCAACACACACAAAAGGAGTTGCATCAAGACATTATTCAAAAGGGCCACAACACACTGCAGCACACCAGAACTGCAAAAAGAGGAAGAACACTTATAATATGTATTCACCAAAAACGGATACCCATGGAATTTCATCAACAGATGCCTAAGGGAAAGACAACAGAATGAGGACATGCCACAACCCAAAGGACTGGCCACACTACCATACATCAAAAGAATTTCTGAACTGACAGCCAGACTACTGCGACCACTAGGACTCAGAACAGCACACAAACCAACGGCCACTCTCAGACAACAACTCACCAGAACGAAGGACCCGATACCCAACATGAGCAAAACCAATGTAGTATACAAAATCCCATGCAAGGACTGCACAAAACACTACATAGGACAAACAGGAAGACAGCTAACCATCCGCATCCATGAACACCAACTAGCCACGAAACGACATGACCAGCTATCCTTAGTAGCCACACACGCAGATGACAAGCAACATGAATTCGACTGGGACAATACTATTATTATAGGACAAGCCAAACAGAGAACAGCCAGGGAATTCCTAGAGGCATGGCACTCATCCACAGATTCGATCAATAAGCACATCGACCTGGACCCAATATACCGACCACTGCAACGGACAGCTGGAACTGACAACCGGAAGCGGCAGATTCAAACCACTACAAATGGCGGAGGAAAGATCACAGAAGCGCTTCACAGGAGGCTCCCAAGCACTGAGGATGTCACCTAGACAGGGGACGAAACATCTGCAACACAAATTCCCAGCTCGGCAAACAGAACCACAACAACGAGCACCCCAGCTACAAATCTTCTCACAAATCTTGTTATCTCATTTCTGAAGGCTTCCCATTTTCCAGCCGTCCCTTTACCTGCGAACATTTGCCTCCAATCAGCTTTTGAAAGTTCTTGCCTAATACCATCAAAATTGGCCTTTCTCCAATTTAGAACTTCAACTTTTAGATTTGGTCTATCCTTTTCCATCATTATTTTAAAATGAATAGAATTATGGTCACTGGCCCCAAAGTGCTCCCCCACTGACACCTCAGTCACCTGCCCTGCCTTATTTCCCAAGAGTAGGTCAAGTTTTGCACCTTCTTTAGTAGGAGAAAGTGAGGACTGCAGATGCTGGAGATCAGAGCTGAAAATCAGAGCTGAAAATGTGTTGCTGGAAAAGCGCAGCATCCAAGGAACAGGAGATTTGACGCTTCCGGCATAAGCCCTTCTTCAGGATGTACCTTCTCTAGTAGGTACATCCACGTACTGAATCAGAAAATTGTCTTGTACACACTTAAGAAATTCCTCTCCATCTAAACCTTTAAATTATGGCAGTCCCAGTTGATGTTTGGAAAGTTAAAATCCCCTACCATAACCACCTTATTATTCTTACAGATAGCTGAGATCACCTTACATGTTTGTTTCTCAATTTCCCTCTGACTATTGGGGGGTCTATAATACAATCCCAGTAAGGTGATCATCCCTTTCTTATTTCTCAGTTCCACCCAAATAACCTCCGACGCTCCAGGGAAAACAGCCCCAGCCTGTTCAGCCTCGCCCTGTAGCTCAAATCCTCCAACCCTGGCAACATCCTTGTAAATCTTTTCTGAACCCTTTCAAGTTTCACAACATCTTTTCGATAGGAAGGAGACCAGAATTGCATGCAATATTCTAACAGTGGCCTAACCAATGTCCTATACAGCTGCAACATGACCTCCCAACTCCTGTACTCAATATTCTGACCAATAAAGGAAAGCAGACCAAACGCCTTCTTCACTATCCTATCTACCTGTGACTCCACTTTCAAGGAGCTATAAACCTGCACTCCAAGGTCTCTTTGTTCAGCAACACTCCCTAGGACCTTACTATGAAGTGTGTATGTCCTGCTAAGATTTGCTTTCCCAAAATGCAGCACCTCGCATTTATCTGAATTAAACTCCATCTGCCACTTCTCAGCCCATTGGCCCATCTGGTCAAGATCCTGTTGTAATCTGAGGTAACCCTCTTCGCTGTCCACTACACCTCCAATTTTGGTGTCATCTGCAAACTTACTAACTGTACCTCTTATGCTCGCATCCAAATCATTTATGTAAATGACAAAAAGTAGAGGCCACAGCACCGATCCTTGTGGCACTGGACTGGTCACAGGCCTCCAGTCTGAAGAACAACCCTCCACCACCACCCTCTGTCTTCTAACTTTGAGCCAGTTCTGTTTCCAAATGGCTAGTTCTCCCTGTATTCCATGAGATTTAACCTTGCTAATCAGTCTCCCATGGGGAACCTTGTCGAATGCCTTACTGAAGTCCATATAGATCACATCTACTGCTCTGCCCTCATCAATCTTCTTTGTTACTTCTTCAAAAAACTCAATCAAGTTTGTGAGACATGATTTCCCACCCACAATGCCATGTTGACTATCCCGAATCAGTCCTTGCCTTTCCAAACAAATGCACATCCTGTCCCTCAGGATTCCCTCCAACAACTTGCCCACCGTTGAGGTCAGGCTCACCGGTCTATAGTTCCCTAGCCTGTCCTTGCCACCCTTCTTAAATTGTGGCACCACATTTGCCAACCTCCAGTCTTCCGGCACCTCACCTGTGACTATTGATGATACAAATATCTCAGCAAGAGGCTCAGCAATCACTTCTCTAGCTTCCCACAGAGTTCTCAGGTACACCTGATCAGGTCCTGGGGATTTATCCACCTTTATGCATTTCAAGACATCCAGCACTTCCTCCTCTGTAATCTGGACATTTTGCAAGATGTCACCATCTATTTCCCTACAGTCTATATCTTCCATATCCTTTTCCACAGTAAATACTGATGCAAAATATTCATTTAGTATCTACCCCATATTCTGTGTCTCCACACAAAGGCTGCCTTGCTGATCTTTGAGGGGCCTCAAAGTTACACTTTTGTCCTTAATATATTTGTAAAACCCCTTTGGATTCTCCTTAATTCTACTTGCCAAAGCTATCTCATGTCCCCGTTTTCCCTCCTGATTTCACTCTTAAGTATACTCCTACTTTCCTTATACTCTTCTAAGGATTCATTCGATCTATCCTGTCCATACCTGACATATGCTTCCTTCTTTTTCTTACCCAAACCCTCAATTTCGTTAGTCATCCAGCATTCCCTGTACCTACCAGCCTTCCCTTTCACCCTGAGAGGAATATACTTTCTCTGGATTCTTGCTATCTTATTTCTGAAGGCTTCCCATTTTCCAGCCATCCCTTTACCTGCGAACATCTGCCTCCAATCAGCTTTTGAAAGTTCTTGCCTAATACTGTCAAAATTGGCCTTTCTCCAATTTAGAACTTCAACTTTTAGATCTGGTCCATCCTTTTCCATCACTATTTTAAAACGTATAGAATTATGGCCACTGGCCCCAAAATGCTCTCCCACTGACACCTCAGTAACCTGCCCTGCCTTATTTCCCAAGAGTAGGTCAAGTTTTGCACCTTCTCTAGTAGGTACATCCACATACTGAATCAGAAAATTGTCTTGTACACACTTAAGAAATTCCTCTCCATCTAAACCTTTAACAATATGGCAGTCCCAGTTGATGTTTGGAAAGTTAAAAATCCCCAACCATAACCACCCTATTATTCTTACAGATAGCTGAGATCTCCTTACAAGTTTGCTTCTCAATTTCCCTCTGACTATTGGGGGGTCTATAATACAATCCCAGTAAGGTGATCATCCCTTTCTTATTTCTCAGTTCCACCCAAATAACTTCCCTGGATGTATTTCCGGAAACATCCTCCCTTAGCACAGCTGTAATGCTATCCCTTATCAAAAATGCCACTCCCCCTACTCTTTTGCCTCCCTTTCTATCCTTCCTGTAGCATTTGTATCCTGGAACATTCAGATGCCAGTCCTGCCCATCCCTGAGCCATGTTTCCGTAATTGCTATGATATCCCAGTCCCATGTTCCTAACCATGCTCGGAGTTCATTTGCCTTCCCTGTTAGGCCCTTTGCATTGAAATAAATGCAGTTTAATTTATTAGTCCTACCTTGTCCCTGCCTGCCCTGACTGTTTGACTCACTTCTGTTCTCAGCTGTACCCGTCTCGGATCAATCTCTTTCCTCACTATCTCCCTGAGTCCCACCCCCCCACCTTACTATTTTAAATCCTCCCAAGCAGTTCTAGCAAATCTCCCTGCCAGTATATTCGTCCCCTTCCAATCTAGGTGCAATCCGTCCTTCTTGTACAGGTCACTTCTACCCCAAAAGAGATTCCAATGATCCAAAAATGTGAATCCTTCTCCCATTTCCCAGCTCCTCAGCCATGCATTCATCTGCTCTATCCTCCTATTCCTGCCCTCACTAGCTCGTAGCACTGGGAGTAATCAAGATATTACTACCCTTGAGGACCTCCTTTTTAAAATTCTACCTAACTCTCTGTAATCTCCCTACAGAGTCTCAACCTTTTCCCTTTCAATGTCATTGATTCCAATGTGGACAATGACCTCCTGCTGGCCCCTCTCCCCCGTGAGAACATTCTGCACCCTCTCTGAGACATCCTTGATCCTGGCACCAGGGAAACAACACACCATTCTGCTTTTTCTTTGCTGGCCTCAGAAACGTCTGTCTATACCTCTGACGACAGAATCCCCTAACACAATTGATCTCTTGGAAGCCGATGTACCCCTCGTTGCATTAGAGTCAGTCTCAATACCAGAAACTTGGCTGTTTGTGCTACGTTCCCCTGAGAATTCATCACCCCCTACATTTTCCAAAACAGCATACCTGTTTGAAATAGGTATATCCACAAAAGACTCCTCCTCTAGCTGCCTACCTCTCTTACCCTTCCTGGGGTTAACCCATCTATGTGACTGTATCTGAGACATTCCCACCTTTCTATAACTGCCATCCATCACATACTGTAGCTGTTGCAAATTCCTCATCGCTTCTATTAGTCTCTCCAACCAATCCACTCGATCTGATAAGATTCGCATCCAACAGCATTTATGGCAGATATAATCCGCAGTAACCCTTAAACTCTCTTTAAACTCCCACATCTGACAAGAAGTACATATCACTGAAAAGGCCATTTTTGCTCCTTCACAATCTACAGACCCAGAAAATAACACCGTCTTATTCCTCTACAAACACTGCCCCAGGTTAAATTAATAGCTATGGCTTATATTTTAAGTTTAATCAAGAGACTTATCTCCAAAAACATATAATCAAGAAAGAATCCACTGTACCCGCTACTGCAGCCTTTCTATTGGACAGACTTAAACCAACAATTAACTTATCTGCTTCCGTGCTGTGAACTTCACCCAACAGTTTCTCACTGTTTGTTAATTTTCCCAGATGCACTCCAGTGTCCAGCGATACACGAATTCAAACAGCAACGCCAGTAACTGTTCGTGTTTTTTTCTTTTTTTCTCTCTCTCTCATTCTATCTCTCTCTTGCACTGACCTCACCATGTGCTTCTATTGTCTGCTCTTCTCCCTTTTAAAACTGCTGTTATTTTGACGTTTTTTTCAAAGTTCCAAAACAATGCAACAGCATATTGCTGCTCCGGAATTCGAGGAAATCACCTCCAACACCTAACATACCTCAAAAAAAGGACCAGCTCTTACAGCCAGAAATTTTTCCCATCCTCCATCTTGAATTACCCAGAATCCTTCTGTACCTAGCATCTACAGCCATTTTGCATGAGAGGTCTTTGCATGAAAAGAAGTGTTTCCTAATTTCATTCTTAACTGAATTAGCTCTCATTTTAGGATGAATCATTTTTGGCTTAGATTTCCCCAGAGAAAATGATCGTATCAACCCAATCAATTGTAGTTCTCAGTAGCTCAATTGAGTCATTCCCTTAATTTTCTAACTTTAACGTGATACAAAACAAATTTACAACCCGTCTTCACTTGTTATACCCTATATCATTCCAGCGAATCTGCACTACTCCTTCTGCATGGCTCAACCTTCTTGAACTTGAGTATCTAAAATTGAATTGTAGTGGTCTTTTCTTAATTCTGTCATCAATTTCGATATTAATTTACAGCTTAATGTCCTCATTCTGTATTTGTTCCAGTCTGCTCCTTCACAATATCTTTCATAAGCAGAACATCTCAAAGAGGAGTATCTTTACATTATTTTCCACCTTTAATGTCACTGACTCAGCAATAGAGAGGATAATGGGAGATGTAATGTTGATAAAATCTTAATTTCACTGGTACAGTTATCACTTTTGACTTCCAGATTGTAAGCAGCTAATGCAATTGTCCTGATGCAATTGAAATTTTCTGCTTGATGTCTCCTGAGCATTCATTGTACAGGTAAAGCTGATACACATAGTTTATCATATGCTAGTTCTGTGTAGCTGTGAAGTAAGCAGAGTCAAATTGTAAGGTAAGGTTGCACATGTCTCTTCAACTGAGTCTCATAGGAAGAATGGGCTTCCGAAATGTTTGTTGGTGTGGAAATTTACGTGAGAAATATTGAAAAAGGAGAAATCAGATTCAAGCATTTTAAGTAGAGTACCCCATAATGTTAGATGGTTTGGGTTTTAAAATTTCAAAATTGAGCCCAACCCGCCCCTTGTTTTGGGAAGCAAAACAAAGAGCTGGAGAAACTCAGCAGGTCTGGGAGATAAGCAAGTTTACATTTTGAATCCAATGATCCTTCATCAGACCCTTCTGACAAAGGGTCACTGGACTTAACATTAACTCTATTTTTCTCTCTACAGTTGTTGAGTTTCTCCAGAACTTCCTGTTTCTCTTTCAGGCTTCAAGTACTCTCAGTTCTTTGTTTTATTTTTCTTGTTTTGAGAAAGTTGGCAGCAGAATTAAGGTGATGCCAGCTTTGAGTAAAAGATTGAATGTGTTGCTTGTGAACCAGGGGAATAGAGGTGCTTTTGACAACCACCAGAAATCTGATCCGTGCTCTCACATCCCCCTCCAGATATCTCATTCATTTTAAAATAGATTCTATTCTCTTCCCATGCACCAGCCCCCTCTCCTCTCCTCCCCTTCCACCCCACCCCACCACCCCCCACAATACACACACACGCATGTTCACATATCACTATCACCACCACCATCCTGCAATCCATGTACGGGACCAGACTGCCATTAGCGTTGAATCAGAAATTTCATAACCCAGACTAAAACACAGGTTTAAGCTATCCAGATATCCAGACATCAGATATCCATCTCGACCCACTCATTCACCTTGCCCACCTACCTTGGTTCCACATGCTCCAAGTGTAGGTGCAGGCTCCTACATGCTCCACGTCCTACTCTGGAGTATTCCCTCGTCAACTGGAAGTGATAAAGCCTGAGTGAAAAAAGAGAAAGAGAAAAGGTTCATGCTTTGGACAGGTTCAAGCATTCAGAGAATCCCATAATCCTGAATCTCATCCCCAGAAATCTATTTGCCCCACTTAAATTGATATCGGGGTCAATGGTCATCTCGTAGTATAGCTTGTGATAGTGAACAATCTTATGCTTTAAGTGTCTTTTAAGCAACTGGGTAATAACTGGTTACAATGGATTTGCAAACAACTTTTGCAGAGGACATAGATTCAGCATAAAGCTGACTGAATAAAATATCTCCCTCCAACGAGCTGAAGAATATGATGAGCTTACATAACATACAGATAGTATCATTAGCAAAAACATCACTTTTCCTAATTTTTGGCAAAATGTTTTCCTCAATGACAGAGGCATTGAAAATGGAAAAGTGCATTTGATTCTCTGCTCAGATTCTGGGAAGCAAAAACTGTAATTGCTTATGCAAATCACATTCCAACACCCACTGAGGCAAAATGATCTACTTGTGACACAGAGTGGTATGTGGGCTGTCAGGCATTTCTGGTTAGTTTTAGGTGAACATCCAGTGAGAATTGTTATGTAACACAATTTTCAGTGAATACAGTACTAATAAATGGACAATGAGATGGCCAATTAGATTTTACTTTTGCAATGTTTCATATGAATCATGTTCCTTTAAAAGACATAGAACAGCACTACCTTCCAATAACCTGAGCAGTTCTAATATATATTTCATCCCTTGTGTATATTAGCAGCAAACAAGTTGATTAAAAATAGACATTACACTCTATGGGCCAATTTATGAGCTAGCAGTCTCTTTGGTCCATTGGGTGTCATTTTTCATTTCTGCTTATCAATCCTAATCACAATAGAATTAGACAAATAAACATAATCTAATGAAAAAGGTATTGAATATTTTAGGGGACATTGTTAGCAGGACATGTAAGGGCAAATCAGCAGAAGGTTTATATTTGGATTTTAGAAATTGTTAATAAGGTGTCATACAAGATGAGAGCTCATGAAATTGGGGATTGTATATTAACCTGGATTAAAGATAGAAAAGAGAGAAATAATAAATGGTTAAACTCAAAATGGTATTTTGTGACAAGTAGGGTGTCACACAGATTAATGCTTAAATTTCAGCCGTTTAAATTGCATTGCAAGGACCCAAGGAAGAGGACTGTATAGGAAATAGTCAAGATTGCTAGCTAGTTGTATGCTTCCAGCAAAGTTGTAGTAGAATGAGGTTCATGTAAATCATGACAATGTAACTGTACACATGACACTAACATCAATGAGAAAGCAGACAGCCTAGATTGAGCATATGAAAACACTTGGAGTTTCGTAGACACTTTGAGCTGCATTTGACAACCTATGTGAAGATGTAAACAAAGGAGTGTTACTGTACAGAGTTGAAAAGTCTTATTATATGATAAGGAGAAAGCAGCCTCAGGCAGAGTGCATGTGCAGATACCAATGACTTGATACACTCTACACAATTAGCTCAATTAGCTCCATATACAGATGTTAGTATTAGCACAAGATAAAGCAAAAATAGGCTTTGAGGAGTTCATAAATAGGTTGTGAAAGGCTTTAAAGTGATTAGGTGATTCAGGCATGAAGACAACATTGAGCAACTATGGGGAGTATAAATATTGGTCAGAAGGATAGAAAGGGAGAACAGTTTTTAAAAAGGTGAGAGACCTGTAATTAGGAGACAGTAAGGTCTGCAGATGCTGGTAATCAGTGTCGATAGATGTGAAGACGGAAGAGCACAGCAGGTCAGACAGCATCCAAGGAGCAGGAAAGTCAATGTTTCAGGCTGAAACTCTTCACCAGGATTGGAGAGGAGAGGGAGCCCAGAAGTATATAGATGGAAGGGAGTGAGTCTGAGGGAAGGGTAGGTGGGATGGTGATAGGTGGATACAGGTACTGGGTTACTGCAATGGGAAGGGTGGAATGGATAGGTGAGTAGGAAGAGGGACAGGTTAGGACAGGTCAGGGAAGAAAGGAGGAGGGATGGGGCTGGGGGAGGAGGGACATTGAAGTTGGTGAAGTCAATGTTGGGGCCATTGGACTGTAAGCTTCCTCGGTGAAATATGAGGTGTTGTTCCTCCAGTTTCTGTTTGGCCTTATTCTGACAGTGGAGGAGACCAAAAATAGACATGTCACCAGAGGAGGGGGGTGGGGGTGTAATTCAACTGAATGGCAGACAGAAGGTCTGGTAGGTTAATGCATGCAGAATGCAGATGCTGTGCAAATTGGTCCCCAAGATTGCATTTGGTTTCCCTGATATACAGGAGACCACATCGGGAGCAATGGATGAGGTTGGATGAAGTGCAGGTGAATCTCTGTCAGATCTGAAAGGATTGTTTAGTGCCTTGGATGGAGTTCAGAGGGGAGGTATGGTGCAGGTGTCATAGCTCTTACAGTTGCAAGTAAAGGTATCGAGTGTGGGAGAGAATTTGGCAGGGAGTGTAGAGTTGATGAGGGAGTCACAGAGCGAGTGGTCCCTGTGGAAAGCAGACAAGGGTGGAGAAGGAAATACCTTTTTGGTGGTGAGGTCTGATTGTAGGTGGTGGAAATGTTAGAGGTGGATGCGTTGTATCCGGAAGTTTGTGGGGTGGTATGCGAGGACTAAGGGGACTCTATCCTTTTTGTTGTTGGGGGAGGAGGTTTGAGAGCAGAAGTGTGGAAGATGGAGGAGATGTGGTTGAGGAATCCTTAATTACTGAGGAGGGGAAACTACAGTCTCTAATGTAGGAGGATACCTGAAGTGAAATGCAGATGTGCTAGAGGCGAAGGGTTTGGGAGTATGGGATAGCATTTTTGTTAGAGGGTATGTGAGAGGAGGTGTAATTGAGGTGGTTCTGGGAGTCAGTGGGTTTAAAACTGCAGGGACTGCTCACTCCATGATCTTACTTGCCCTACCATACCTGGTACCCTGCCCTGCAACCGCAAGCGGTGCAATTCCTGTCCCCACACCTCCCCACTCACGTCCAACCAAGGCCCTAAACAATCCCTACAGTGTGGAAGCAGGCTACTTGGATCGTCAAATCCACACTGATCCTCCAAAGAGCATCCAATCCAGATGCACCCATATACCCTACTCCGTATTTTTTGTGGCTAATCCACCTAGTCTGCATGTCTGCATACCGCTGGACACAATTTAGCATGGCCAATCCACCAAACCTATACAACTTTGGACTGTGGGAGGAAACTGGAGCAACCGGAGGACACCCACACAGAGAATGTACAAACGACACATAGACAGTCACTTGAGGGTGAAATTGTCCTTGAGCCCTTGGAGTTGTGAGGCAGCAGTGATAACCACTGAGCCTGTGTATTTGACATCTTTAACTTATATTATGATCCCAGGTGATGGTAATATTGAATAAGTTAGATCCCAGAGTGAAATCTGCTAGATTGACCACAAATTTTAGTTCCGCAATTTGGTTACCATGGCAGTCAGCAACTAAACAACATATCTACATGAGGCTTGTACCTTTGAACAAAAGAACAAAATCTTTATGGATACAAAGAGCCCCATTTGAGATTATTTGAAAGATCTTACAAAACTCAATAAAGATTTCAATTATGTTTGCGTGTGCATGTGTTTGTGCATGTGTATATGTGCATGTGTGTACATGTTAGTTCATGCTTTTACTTTAATTCAAGATGACTTGCTTGATTGGCTCTTTATTGCACAGAAAAAATGTTAACTACATTTTAATTAGAAAGAATTCAACATTTTATGTTAAATGTGTGTTGGAGCTAATTGAATAGACTGAAAAGAAGGAAGCCAGTTCATTCCTCCTCACCATATCATAACACACAGAATGGTAACATGGATGCTTGGCAAACAATTAAACAGATTATTTGTTTAGGTATTATTTGGGTACCTCATGAGGAGGTAATAGACAAGATTACATCATCCTATCTCACCATCATCATTTTTATCATTTTTTTTCATTCACAGGATGAGGGTATCACTAGCTAGGCCAGCATTACTTGGCTATTCCTAATTGCCAAGGGGGCAATTAACCGTCAAGCTAGAGTGGGGCTAGAGTTACCTGTAGGCCAGACCACACAGTTTCTTTTACTAGGACATTTGTGAACAAGATGATTGACAATTCATGGTCATCATTAGTCTTATAATTTCACATTTTTTATTGAATTCAAATTCTACCATTAGCCATTGCAGGATTTGAACCTGGGTCTCTGAATTAACAGCAATAACACCATTAGGCTGTCACCTCCCCAGAAGGAGAGTTTAATCAACTCTGTTCTCTACACTATCACAGTTCTGTTTTCTTAGTATCATTTTCCTTGAACCCTATTTTTCCTTAACTCTGCATATGTTTAAAAACTGCATCTCTAACTTCTTTCAGTTTCAATTCATGGAATTGTCATTAATTCTACTCTCTCTGCACATGCTGCCAAAATTACTAAGAAATCCCAACATTTTCTGTTTTTATCTCAGATTTTCATAAAAGCATTTTGTATTCTTCATAGTAAAAGCTACGTGAATTCTGTTACATGAACAAAACAGGATCATCATTCCAAATTTAGTTATGTCTCTACGTTTAAACAGAAACAGGAGCTTACTCTGTTGCCTCTTGGACTTCTAATACTGCACAACTGAATTCTAATAAAAAGTGACTGTGTGACCTTTCAGGTCATGTGTGATTTTATGTTGCATTGCATTCATGCCACATTTAATAGGGGATTTATCCAATTTCCTTTACCTAGTTTGTTAATGTACAAAAATGTGTTTCTCTGTTCTATTGATACCTCATCCTTGCTGACATTGCAGTGTACTCCAATGCTCAACAAACACAATAAATATAAATTTGTACTTTGGAATTGATGATCGCACCAGATTTTATAACTATTACAATTTCTCAAAAATGTCACACTCAACCACATTCTTGATTGGCTCTGTGGCTAATGAGACTTGATATTTCATGTGAGTGCATCTTTAAGGTATGATGAGCTAGTTTGTTTCCTAATTAAAATTGACTGCTGTACTGCCCATAAAATGGAATGTGGGTCATTAAAATGCTGGCTGTAAAACCTTATTAACCTCCAGTGGAATAGTCTTCAGTTTGTAGGATTTACAACATCATAAACTGAGCACGCATGTTTATAATGTAATACACAGTGTTGACTAATATTGAAAGTTATTCATCCTAAAATCCTCCATGTAAAAGTAGTGAAAAATAAGACATAAAAACAGTGCTTTACTTCATAATTATGCACCATTTTGAGTTTAAAAAAAGTTAAAATTCAGGTTACTTTATGTAAACACAGTTAGCATTTTTTAAAGCAAGTGGAGACTATTTAATTATTGGAACAATTTTAACCACACAAATTGGGGCCAAGGCTGATGACAAACAATTCTGCTCTCTGTTGGTTAGGGTTCAGTAGATCTTAACACTCAGAATCACAGCTGCAAAGAGCCATTAGTTTTCTACTCAAGCTTACTGCGAAGTGCTAGCTAGATACCCAAACAACGGGAACTGATGACAGGAGGCTGCAGTCAAAGACCCAAGGAAAGTCAGGATTAGAGGGTGTAAGGATAGTAAGAGCATCACTTCTGCTCCTACTGGTCCTGTTGTTAATTTTTTTAAAAGAATGTAAACCTGAATTTGCCTTTCATGCACCATCTCTAAATGTTGATGTCAGGTTAAGTTTGTGGTGAAGACGTCTACACTATGATGAGGCCATCTAACCCTGATCTGCATGTTTAAGACTAGATTAGGTTCCCTAAAGTATGGAAACAGGTCCTTCAGCCCAACAAGTCCACAATGACCCTCTGAAGAGCAACCCAGGTCCATTCCCCCACTCCAGATTTACACCTGACGAATGCACCTAACACTATGTGCAATTGAGCATGGCCAATTCACCTAATCTGTACATCTTTGGATTGTGGGAAGAAACACACGCAGATATGGGGAGAATGTGCAAACTCCACACAGACAGTCACCCAAGGCAGGAATTAAACTCAGGTCGCTGGTGTTGTGAGGCTGCAGTGCTAACGACTGAGCCACTGTGCTGCCCTTAATGCTGACTCTTTCCTGTTCCACCATCTAAATCTACATTCTTATGAGTGAACAACAACAGGCTTTTCTGTGAGTAACTATAAACAGAGGATAATAAGAGAGGAAGTTTATGTGGAACCCCAAAAAAACCAGGCTGCAATTCCATATTATCTGATGTCACTGTGGTAAGGTTCCTTTGGACTTGCTCAGTACCTTTACCTAAATTAAAAATAAAATTCCCTTGACTCTACACAGTACTCCTTTGATGGCAGATGCAGGTTAGATTGAGAGAGAGAGAGAGAGAGAGACAGTTGAGTGTGCGACAGAGATGTTTCATTTTCTGATTGAATTCATAGGAGCTCTTGTTATCATTTAAATCACTCTCCAATAATTGGCTACATTTTAACTACAGCCTTTTATTTAAAAATTAACATTAATATATTAATGGATCTAATAAGGAATCTCTTGTTCCAGTTATCTCTTGGTTATGTGATATTACATCATTATTAAATCTTAGTCCTTTAAGGTCACAGTATTCAACTATTTGTCCACAAGAGTTATTGAGAGGGACCAAGAAAGTAACTGTGAGTGAGTGTGAGAGTGAGTGAGTAGGTTAAATGAAAGAATGAATGAGACAGAACCTGAAAGAATGAATGTGACAGAACGAGACAGCAAACATGAAAGAGTGAGTATGACGGTGGGAGAGTGAGTATGAAGTAAATATACAGATTGCTGTACTGAGACACACACCGTACACATCTTCCACTCCAAAAATCTAAGTATGCATTGAGCTGAGAGAAGAGGAACTCTGAGGCTGGAAAACAACCCACTTCTGACCACTGCACTTGCATCAAATCTGCATCAAGGCCAGTTCAGACTCTGCACCGCCAGAGGTGAACACAAGGCCAGTGTTAGTTAAAGCAAACTTCTTAGCTCGGCCCTGCCACAGTCCCCTTCCCTGGTGAATTTGGGATTTCTTTGTGGGAACAAATTACTGCAGATGCTGGAATCTGTACTAAAAACAACAAACACTGGAGATCACAACAGGTCAGGCAGCATCCATGGAGAGAAAGCAAGCTAACATTTCAAGTCTAGATGAATTTTCATCAGAGCCACCTAGACTCAAAATGTCAGCTTGCTCTCTCTCTAGAGTGCTGCCTGACCTGCTATGACCTCCAGTGTTTGTTGTTTTCAGTTTGGGATTTCTCTCTCTCTCTCTCTCTGCATCTTAAATGAAAATCCTGACCTATTGATGGGTTTACCAATAGATAGATGGCCTGGATTCTATTGACCAGTCAGCATTAAAATTGGCCTTATTAACTCCAGACATTACTGTTAAATCTAAAATATAAGCCATGAGAATATTTCAAATTATTACAAGCAACTCTCATGTTTAAACAGCTTTTTTCCTCGTATGCAATTTTTTTATCATATTAATTTTTTTATTATTGAGTATCCAAGTGAAAGGTCAAGAATCTTAGTTAAAATGCATTCATCTAAGCTATTGATAGATGGCTGTCTTATTCTGTTCTTTCTACTGTCTAATGGAAACAGTGTAAGAACAAGCCTGAGATCATAAAATAATACTTCTGTCTATCAGTCTGAGGCCTGCACATTGCATTGAGGATCATTTGACTGAGAAATATATATAGCAGTTGTTTCTCAGATCAATTTAAATATGCAGAAATGGGAGATTCAAAGCTTGACAAATGAGAGGATCATTGACTAATTCTATTTAGTACAGCCATTTTTTTTCAATTCTGCCTTAACTTCTTTTTAATATACAATTGATATAGAAGGAACTGAGGAGCGGAGTGCATAGAAACATGAATAATCCATTTGGCCTCTCAAGCTTGCTCCAACTAGATCATGCCTAATCTCTTACATCAACATCATTTTCTCACACTATTGTCATATTCCTTGATATCTTTAATATTGAGGATTCTACCAATCTTTGTCTTGAATATGTTCAATGACTTGGTCTCCCCAGCCTTTTGGATCAAAGAATTCCAAAGATGCACTACCCTCTGCACGAAGAACCTCCTCCTCATCCCTGTACTAAATGGCCTACTTTTAAATTCTGAAATAGTGTCCTCTGGTTTGGACGCCTGTAGGGACCAAATCCTACATCTAATATGTTGAGCTGTCTATAAATTTTATATGTTTCAATTAAGTTACTATTTGTTCTTCTAAACTCTGGAAAATACAGGTTTCATCTTCTCAATCATACCTCATCGAACAATTCTGCCATTAAGTCTAGTGAACCATTGCTGCAATGTCTCTATGGCAAGCATATTCCTCCTTAGGAAGATAGGAAATAAGAGCATCAGTAGGCAGTTCAGCCCTTCGAGTCCACTCCACCATTTAACATGATCATGGCGGATCTTATCTTGGTCTTAACTCCACTCTCCTGACTGCTCCCCATTGCCCTTATCCCACTTATCCTCAGAAACATATCTATTTCTGAATTGAATCTGTTGATTGGTTCTGCTTCCACTGCACTCTGTGGCAATGAGCTCCACAGATTCACAACCCACCAAGAGAGGTAGCTTTTCCTGACCTCAGTTTGACCCCACCTTCTTTCACACCGTGTTTATGCCCCGTTGTTTGAGACTGTCCCACAAGGGGACTCATTTGCTCAAAATCCACCTTTTCAATCCAGATCCTCCACATTCTTCTGAACTCCACGAGTAAAAGCCTAAGCTATTCAACCACTCCAAGTACAACCTTTCAACCCTGGAATCAACATTGTGAACCTCCTCTGAACTGCCTCCAGTGCCACCACATCCTTCCTCAAGTAAGAAGACCAAAACTACACACAATATTCCAGATTTGGTCTCACCAATGCCTTATGTAATTGTAACAATAATTCTTTACTTTTATATACCAGTCCTTTTGCAATACATGCCAGGATTCCATTTGCCCTTATTATTATAT
The DNA here is from genome assembly GCF_037043375.1 of Chiloscyllium plagiosum. NCBI lineage: Eukaryota > Metazoa > Chordata > Chondrichthyes > Orectolobiformes > Hemiscylliidae > Chiloscyllium > Chiloscyllium plagiosum. Next base: position 67,075,590 of record NW_028270154.1, on the reverse strand, counting down.
GCTGCACCTGCGGTTCATGTGCAAAGAAGGACTTTGAATCTTCTTCCATTTTAAATAATGATTTGCCCTTTTATTTTTCTGGCCAAAATGGACAATCTCACACTTATCCACATTAAACTCCATTCTCCTTGCCTATCAATATCAATCTGAAAGCTCTTTCTCTCCTCATCACTGTCTGCATTTCTATCTACTTTAGTATCATTTGCAAACTTTGCTATGTTACCACTTGCAAAGCATTTGTATGGATTGTAAAATAATTGAGGTCCAACACCTGAACCCTACAGCGCACCAATTCGCTATCCAGAGATGGGCCCATTTATCTCAACTTCTGCTTTCTATCAGTCAGCTAATCCCCAATCCAAGCCAATACTGAACCCATATTCCCCTGGGGTCTGACCTTCTGGATCAGTGTTTGTCAAATACTTGTCAAATGCCTTCTGGAAGTCTCACTAGCTGATATCCCCATTGCTGGTTACATCCTCAAAGAACTCTAGCACGTTTGTCAAGCACCACTTGGCCTTCATGAAACTATGCTGACACTGGTGAATTAAGTTTTTCCAAGTGTTCATAATCTCTTCCATTATGATCGACTCCAACAACTGAGGTAAGGAGATCAAAACTGTACACAGTAGTGTAAAATGGTAGACCATTGGTGAATATTTAAGCCCCTATGTGCATTCAAGGTTATTCAAAGGTCATACAACACCAGGTTATAGTCCAACAGGTTTATTTGAAATCACAAGATTTCACCATTTGATGAAAGGGCCAGGCTCCAAAAGCTTGTGATTTCAAATAACCCTGTCAGACTTTAATCTGGTGTTGTGTGATGTCTAACCTTGACCACTCCAGTCCAACATCTGCACCTCCACATCAAGGTTTTTCAAGATCAGGTATGATGCTTTCTAACAGCAGGCACTGTATAAAAGAGTATCAAGTGTCATTTAACTAGCATTCAGTAAATCCTGACCCCGAAGTACGTAGAACATGGAGATATCAGAGTGATTTGAAAAGCTTAGAAGGACATATGTTTAACATGTGCTTTCAGGAGGGGACAAAGTGTAGTTTTGTTAATACTGTAAGAGATTGTGACGCTTTGCTTGTCTGCCTGTACTGCTTCTATGTAGCAATGCAGGTGAGCACTGCAGTGAGATTTTACAGTACACAATCATTGCAGACTTCCACTGGCGATCTCTGTATCAGCCACACTGCAGCAGAAGCATCATGGCATCAAGGACTGAAGAAACTGACAGGGAATCTGGGGAAGAAATCCAACCTGTTTTCTACACAAAGCTACCATAATGAAAGTGATACTCATCCAGTTTTCACTCTATCATACAAAGCCATTGTGTCATAACAACAGGATTAGACATGCTGGATGTTAGTGACATGCTGCTTAATTATTCCATAAACTGCACCAGAACAAATAGCATTATATGGTTAATACCGTGACTTTCAGGTAACTTTGGAGCTATAACTGCCCAGGTTGTCTCACACACTCATCAGAGACAAAAACACCCTATTTTAGCAAGAAACAAAATCAGTTAAACAAACAAAATATTCCAAGGATCTATTTCAAAGCCAAACTGCTGTCATCAATATTTTCTTCAGCAGAATGAAGCCAGTAAAGTCTAGCTCCAATAGGCTATATCTCTATTATAGCAGTATTCCTCAAAAACATGCTCTCCAGTAATGATTGCTTTAGAATTTGCAAAGTCAAAGACAGGATGTCAAACTTACCTGATGTGAATAGGCAACAAGTCATGAAGAGACCATCTTGCTTCCTTGCAGCTGGAAAATCTGATGCCTCTCTCCCTGGCAATACAGGGATTCCTTTGCATTTATCCAAGAAACCAAGGTTTCACCTTGGTTCAAAGATAAGATGACCAATTCACAGTTTTTAAAAGAAATCAACAACAACATCTTCAGAAAAACAGGTGTCTTCTATTATTTAAATACCCTTACTGAGGCCCACTTGCTTGTATCTGAAAGACAGATACCAATTGATGGGAGTGGGTTCTGGGGCAGAACAGAAGGGATAACTTTGAGTTTGGAAGAGGCAGCCTCTAGTGGTTAGCATGGATTATTTATTTATTTATTTAGCCTTTCATAGGGTGGGGGCAAGATCTGTGATTGCTCGAACTGAAAGGCTTACTAGGCTTTTTCAGAAGGAAGTAGTCAACCTGGTCTGGAATCACGTGTTGGATAGACCAGCTAAGTATGACATATTTTCTCTTCCAAAGTGATTGGTGAAATAGCTGCATTTTTAAAAAAAAAGTTGGCAATGGTTTCACAGCCATCAATCCAGGGAATAGCTTTCAATTCCAGGTTTCAATTAATTGAATTCAAATTCAACTGCTGTGGTGGCATTGGAACCCAGTACAAGCCTGGATGTCCAGATTTCTCACTACAGAACTGTTTCAACCTCCAGTTGGATCTTATATGGATGTATGGTAGGCATGAAGAAATCTCCGGAAGATATTTAATTTATTCCCTTTAGTCACCATGTTGAATTATGAGCATACACATCTAGAAAGTTAGAATGATATATGAAATGACTCTATAAAGGCTGGTATCGTCAAATAGTCAAACCTTATTTCCACATGTATAGTATAAAACACTGACTCAGCTAGCAGAAAATGAGGACTGCTGATGCTGGAAAAGTCAGAGTCAAAAAAGGGTGGTGCTAGAAAAGTATAGCCGGTCAGGCAGCATCTGAGAAGGAGGAGAGTTCATGTTTCGAGTATAAGCTTTTCATCAGGCATTGGACTCTGACTCAGCTAGCTCAAAGCCAGCTCCTAGAGTGAACAGAAACCCTGACACTCCTGTTTATATCTGTCAGCCAGGATTCCCTGATTGGGCAGGTTAACAGCCCCATTCAGGGAATTCATATTATATGAGGTCAACCTGACTGACTTTGTTCTAATTACTACAACACAAATGCTTTCTCTTCCATAATGTTTTCCACTCCATATGCAATTGCCTGAATTTTTGTTATGATCTGAAATTAAATCATCAATTTACCATCACAGAAAACACAAATTATAGAGTCATAATACCCGGTCTCCCCAATTTATTTACAAAGCAATAAACCATTTCAACATATAGCAATATTCATATTGACAGAGATTACTATTACTAAGATAACTTTGGATGACAAGATAATATGCAGTGTCGGCCTAGCATTGTATTTACCTTTAACTTGCACACCTTCCCTTCTCTTGACTTTGTGCATCAAATGCCTCAGGCAACTTGTCTGTGTGGAGTTTGCACATTCTCCCCGTGTCTGCGTGGGTTTCCTCTGGGTGCTCCAGTTTCCTCCCACAGTCCAAAAATGTGCAGGTTAGGTGAATTAGCCATGCTAATTTGCTCGTAGTGTTAGGTGAAGGATGGGTCTGGGTGGGTTGCTCTTCGGAGGGTCAGTGTGGACTTGTTGGGTCGAAGGGCCTGTTTCCACATTGTAAATAATCTAAGTCGAAAAAAAAACCACAGTGAGCCCATGAAAATTGTAGTACCTGTCAGTTATTGAGTTGAAACATTAAACTCATGCTCCACAATTAAATAATTAGCAAAAACTGTAAGCCTTTCAATTAAAAGACCATCATCAAAGATTTCAAATGAAGTAGAGGATCTTAACCATTAAAATAATGGTTTCGTCTCTAAATAAAATAATAAGCACTTATTTTTGATTCTACAGATAACGTACTAAAACAGAATATAAAAAGCATAAATACCTTTAATATAAGAAAGGGAGATCGTTTCAATTTATAGCTTCAACAATACTTTGATTTCAGATCCAATTTGACCTCTGAACAAATTAGAATACATGCAAGCGTATAATCGTTAGTGACGGAAAGACTTATAGAGTCATAGCGATGTACAGCATGGAAACAAACATCTTCAGTCCAACACGTCCATGCTGACCAGATATCTCAACCCAATCTAGTCCCACCTGCCAGCACCTGGTCCATATCCCACCAAACCCTTCCTATTCATATACCCATCCACTTAAATGTTGCAATTGTCCCAGCCTCCACCACTTCCTCTGACAGCTCATTCCAAACACGTACCGCCCTCTGTGTGAAAAGGTTGCCCCTTAGGTCTCTTTTATATCTTTCCCCTCTCACCCTAAACCTATGCCCTCTAGTTCTGGACTCCCCAACCCCAGGGAAAAGACTTTGTTTATTTACCATATCCATGCCCCTCATAATTTTGTAAACCTCTATAAGGTCACCCCTCAGCCTCCGATGCTACAGGGAAAACAGCCCAGCCAGTTTAGCCTCTCCATATAGCTGGCAACATCCTTGTAAATCTTTTCTGAACCCTTTCAAGTTTGTGGGCGGCACGGTGGCACAGTGGTTAGCACTGCTGCCTCACAGCACCAGAGACCCGGGTTCAATTCCCGCCTCAGGCGACTGACTGTGTGGAGTTTGCACATTCTCCCCGTGTCTGCGTGGGTTTCCTCCGGGTGCTCCGGTTTCCTCCCACAGTCCAAAGATGTGCAGGTCAGGTGAATTGGCCATGCTAAATTGCCCGTAGTTTTAGGTAAGGGGTAAATGTAGGGGTATGGGTGGGTTGCGCTTCGGCGGGGCAGTGTGTAATTGTTGGGCCGAAGGGCCTGTTTCCACACTGTAAGTAATCTAATCTAATCTTTTAAAAGAATGGGATAGTTCAGCAGGTGCAGCAAAACAATAAGAGGGATAGAAACAGGCAGTATGGGAAGGTATTTAATTGAGGGAGGGGAAATTACACTGCTATTAGACAGGAGCTGTGGAGTATAAATTGAGAACAATTGTTCTACAGGAAATGCACAACAGGAATGAGGAGGCACTTTAAGGAGCAGTTGTTGCGAGTGTTGGATAACTTTGTCCCACTGAGACAAGCAAGGAATGGTAAGGTGAAGGAGCTTCTCATCAAGAGGAAGAGGGAAGCTTATTTAAGGTTGAGGAAGTAAGGCTCTGGCACAGCTTTAAAGGAATTCAGGGTATCTGGGAAAGAACTCAAAAATGGACTGAGGAGAGCTAAGAAGGGGCATGAGGAAACGTTGGTGGGAAGGATTAGGGAAAACCCAAGATGTTCTACACTTATGTGAGGCATAAGAGAATGATCAGAGAGAGGGTAGAGGTAATTAGGGACACTGGAGGGAACTTGTGCCTGGATCTGAAGAGGTAGGGGAGGCCCTACTTGCTTTTTTTGCTTCAGTAGTCACAAGAGAAGAGGGACCTTGTCGATAGTCAGAACACCGTGGACCAGGTTAATAGGCTTGAACAGATTGATATGAAGAAAGTGAATGTGCTGTAAATTCGGGGAAGCATCAAGATAGATAAGTTAACAATGGCCGGACCAGATATATTAACGAGTTCAACACGCGGCGCGGGATTAACGAGTTCAACACGCGGCGTGACATTGAACAATTCTTCCGCCGCCTTCGCCTCCGCGCCTACTTTTTCAACCAGGATTCTCGCCCACCCTCTGACGACCCCTTCTCCCACCTCCAACACACCCCATCCACCTGGACACCCCGTGCTGGCCTCTTACCCGCCCTCGATCTCTTCATAGCCAACTGCCGCTGCGACATTAACCGCCTCAACTTCTCCACCCCTCTCACCCACTCCAACCTCTCACCCTCGGAACGTGCAGCCCTCCACTCCCTCCGTTCCAACCCCAACCTCACTATCAAACCGGAAGACAAGGGAGGCGCGGTAGTAGTTTGGCGCACCAACCTTTACACCGCTGAGGCTAAACGCCAGCTCGCGGACACCTCCTCCTACTGCTCCCTTGACCATGACACCACCTCCCACCACCAAACCATCATCTCCCAGACCATCCATAACCTCATCACGTCAGGGATCTCCCATCCACCGCCTCCAACCTCATAGTCCCACAACCCCGCACCGCCCGTTTCTACCTCCTGCCCAAAATCCACAAACCTGACTGCCCCGGCCGACCCATTGTCTCAGCCTGGTCCTGCCCCACCGAACTCATCTCTGCATACCTTGACACGGTCCTGTCCCCCTTCGTCCAAGAACTCCCCACCTACGGTCGGGACACCACCCACGCCCTCCACCTCCTCCATGATTTTTGCTTCCCCGGTCCCCAATGCCTTATCTTCACCATGGACATCCAGTCCCTGTCCACCTCCATCCCCCATCACAAAGGACTCAAAGCCCTCCGCTTCTTCCTTTCCCGCCGTACCAACCAGTACCCTTCCACTGACACCCTCCTTCGACTGACTGAACTGGTCCTCACCCTGAACAACTTCTCTTTCCAATCCTCCCACTTCCTCCAAACCAAATGAGTAGCCATGGGCACACGCATGGGCCCCAGCTATGCCTGCCTCTTTGTAGGATATGTGGAACAGTCCATCTTCCGCAGCTACACTGGCACCAGCCCCCACCTTTTCCTCCGCTACATCGATGACTGTATTGGCGCTGCCTCGTGCTCCCACGAGGAGGTTGAACAGTTCATCCACTTTACCAACACCTTCCACCCCGACCTCAAGTTCACCTGGACAGTATCAGACTCCTCCCTCCCCTTCCTAGACCTTTCCATTTCTATCTCGGGCGACCGAATCAACACAGACATTTACTATAAACCGACCGACTCCCACAGCTACCGAGACTACACCTCCTCCCACCCTGTCCCCTGTAAAAACGCCATCCCATATTCCCAATTCCTTCGTCTCCGCCGCATCTGCTCCCAGGAAGACCAGTTCCAATACCGTACAACCCAGATGGCCTCCTTCTTCAAAGACCGCAATTTACCCCCAGACGTGGTCGATGATGCCCTCCACTGCATCTCCTCCACTTCCCGCTCCTCTGCCATTGAGCCCCGCCCCTCCAACCGCCACCAGGACAGAACCTACCACCCCACCAACCTCCATATACAGCGTATCATCCGCCGTCATTTCCGCCACCTCCAAGCGGACCCCACCACCAGGGATATATTTCCCTCCCCTCCCCTCAGCGTTCCGAAAAGACCACTCCCTCCGTGACTCCCTCATCATGTCCACACCCCTCACCAACCCAACCTCCACTCCCGGCACCTTCCCCTGCAACCGCAAGAAATGCAAAACTTGCGCCCACACCTCCCCCCTTACTTCCCTTCAAGGCCCCAAGGGATCCTTCCATATCCGCCACAAATTCACCTGCACCTCCATACACATCATTTATTGCATCCGCTGCACCCAATGTTGCCTCCTCTATATTGGGGAGACAGGCCGCCTACTTGCGGAACGTTTCAGAGAACACCTCTGGGACACCCGGACCAACCAACCCAACCACCCCGTGGCTCAACACTTCAACTTCCCCTCCCACTCCACCAAGGACATGCAGGTCCTTGGACTCCTCCATCACCAGACCATAGCAACACGACGGTTGGAGGAAGAGCGCCTCATCTTCCGCCTAGGAACCCTCCAACCACAAGGGATGAACTCAGATTTCTCCAGTTTCCTCATTTCCCCTCCCCCCACCTTGTCTCAGTCAAATCCCTCGAACTCAGCACCGCCTTCCTAACCTGCAATCTTCTTCCTGACCTCTCCGCCCCCACCCCCACTCCGGCCTGTCACCGTCACCTTGACCTCCTTCCACCTATCACATTTCCAACGCTCCTCCCCCAAGTCCCTCCTCCCTACCTTTTATCTTAGCCTGCTGGACACACTTTCCTCATTCCTGATGAAGGGCTTATGCACGAAACATCGATTCTCCTGCTCCTTGGATGCTGCCTGACCTGCTGCACTTTTCCAGCAACACATTTTCATATCCAAGGTTACTACAGGAAGCGAGGAATGAGATTGCTGCACCTCTGGCATTGATCTGTGTATCATCGCTCTCCACGGAAGTAGTGCCGGATGATTGGAGGGAGGCCAATGTTATTCGCCTCTTCAAGAAAGGGAACAGGGAAATCCCTGGGAATTACCGACCAGTCAGTCTTACATTTGTGGTAAACAAGGTATTGGAAAGAAATCTGAGAGATAGGATTTATAACTATTTGGAAAAAGCATAGTTTGAATAAAGATAGTCAGCATGGGTTTGTGAGGGTCATACCTCACGAGCCTTATTGAGTTCTTTGAGGATGTTAAGATGAAGGTCGAGCAGCGGATGTGGTGTATATGGATTTCAGTAAGGCATTTGATAAGGTTCCCCATGGTCGGCTCAATCAGAAAGTTAGGAGATATGAGACACAGGGAAATTTGTCTGTCTGGATACAGAATTAGCTGACCAGAAGTCAGCAAGTGGTAGTGGATGGAAAGTATTCTACCTGGAGGTCGGTGACCAGTGGTGTCTCTCAGAGACCTGTTCTTGAGACTCTAAGCTTGCTAGATTTTATAAATGACCTGGATGAATAAGTGGAAGGGTGGGTTAGTAAGTTAACACAAAGGTCAGTGGTGTTGTAGGTAGTGTTTAGGGCTATTTCAGCTATAACAAGACATTGACAGGATGCTGAGCTGGATGGAGAAGTGGCAAATGGAGTTCAACCTGGATAAATGTGAAATTACTCATTCTGGTAGGTCAAATTTGAATGCTGAATACAGGATTAAAGACAGGTTTCTTGACAGTGTGGAGGAACTGCAAGAGCTTGAAGTTCCCTTAAAGCATAGATCCCTTAAAGTTGCCACCCAACTTGATAGAGCTGTTAAGAAGGGATATGGTGTCTTGGCTTTTATTAACAGGAGGAGGGACTGAGTTTAAGAGTTACAAGGTTTTGCTGCAATTCTATAAAATCCTGGTTAGACCACACTTGTAATATTGAGTCCAGTTCTGGTCGCCTCATTATGGGAAATGCTTTAGAGAAGGTGAAGAGAAGATTTACAAGGATGCTGCCTGGATTGGAGGGCTTGTCTTATGAAGAGAGGTTGAGTGAGCTAGTGCTTTTCACACAGGGGGAACGAAGGAAGAGAAGTGACTTGATAGTGGTGTACAAGGCAATGAAAGGCATGGATAGAGTAGATAGCCAAAGGCGTTTCCTCAGGGCAGAAATGGCTATCACGAGGGGTCATAATTTTAAGGTGATTGGAGGAAAGTGTAGGGGCGATGTCAGAGGTAGGTTCTTTATGCAGAGAATGGTGGGTGTGTGGAATGCACTGCCAGTGGTGGGAATTGAGTCAGAGACGTTAGGGACATTTAAGCGATTGCTGGACAAGCACATGGATGGCAGTAAATTGAGGTGTGTAGGTTAGATTAATCTTAGATTAAGATCTGTGTTGTGAGCTGAAGGGCCTGTACTTGTACATTGTTCTATGAAGACTTACAATTAAGTACTGTATTGTATGCAGTAATGCGATAAAAATGGCACAGATCTTTTTTAAACATCTTGTTTTCCATAAAATAGTCTGAGAATACACTATTGAAACATGGAGGAAATCATTAATTCCATAAAACACTATTTTATCCATACCTTCAGCAATATCATAGATAATCTGTCACAGAAAATAATGCCGACAAGTGTTAGCATTTGATAAGCTTGAGTCTTTTGAAAAGCTGGAGAAAATTCTAATTATGATTGACAGAAAAGCAAAGTGGAGTCACAACCTCGATAGCTATTGTACTTATATTTCCAGAACTAAATCTTGATGACTTGCAAAACACCAATACCAACTTTAGACGTGTCTGTCTTTCTAAACTGTCACTGAATACAGGCTTATCTCTACAAATGAAGAATGGATACACAGTCTACTCAACAGAATCAGTAGTCAATAAGACAATTCTCTTCAAAGATTGTATGGGCTCCATTTTACCTATAGTTTTAACACCATGAGGATGCTAATTCAGTACAAAATGGTATTATTGCTACAAGCATTCAGATCCAACACAATCTTGGTGAACTCATTAGCGTGTATATTAGAAGTGTGCACCAGAAATGTGCAGAGTAGCAGAATGTGCTGTAAGCAATGTGTAACACTGACTTGACACCTGTGTTGCCATTTTCAACCGTTCGCCTTAGCTATCACAGTATTATGTTCACACAGCTGAGCAACCACAGCAGGAAGGACCCCACAGCCTCCAACAACACTGTTTAAAGTGATCAACAAAACTCGCAGGTTATTTGCTGATTACTCTCAGTTGGCATTCTTTGAGTTTGCAAAAGTGATTAGTGTTTTAAGGAGTTGGTGAAATCTGTCGGAAGTCACTACTGCATGTGAAAAAGGTTGTGATTTTAACTGTAAAGGTTCACCCCAGACCACAGCGAGAGTACTTGACATAGATGGTGTTGTAAAATGAATGGTGAATAAATGTACCCTGACTAATCTTGACCAAGGTTAAAAATCACACAACACCAGGTTATAGTCTAACAGGTTTAATTGGAAGCACACTAGCTTTCGGAGCAACGCTCCTTCATCAGATGGTTGTGGAGTACATAATTGTAAGGCACAGAATTTATAGCAAAAATTTACAGTGTGATGTAACTGAAATTATACATTGAAAAATACCTTGATTGTCTGTTGAGTCTTTCATGTGTTCGAATACCATGGTAGTTACACTTCTTTCATGTGTAAATCACGAAACCTTTTTTTAAAAGTTGCACTATCAGGTTGACTGTAACAATTGGTGTTCACTAGACAATATGTTGAAGGTATTAGCCCCCTGTGTACTCTATCTATGCTATGATGTTTAGATTGATTCTAATCTGTGCTGTGTGATTTTTAACTTTGTACACCCCAGTTCAACATTGGCATCTCCAAATCATAATCTTGACCAGTTTGCAGTAACTCTTTTCAACTCAAGCATGTTATGTAGTGAGATAAGACAAAGGAGACAATAGTCGGGGAAGGATAACAAAACATTCTGAATATTTCATCAAGTAAAAGAAATCAGGCTCTACTATTGTATTTTAATCAAACTCTAGTAATCTCTTTACAGGACTTTACAGTGAACAGTCTTAAATCTCAAATTTGCAACAGTTACCTACTTCTGGCATAAGCCTCTGAGGATTCACTACACCTTATTTAAAGGTCCCTACCACTGTATTTGAACTGTTTGCCTAAAAAGACTGGTAATATCCACTCATTAGACAGGGACATGTTGTTTGTAGGTCTTTAGGTTTGGCTGATTTTTCAGCATCTGCGGTTGTTGATTTGAGTTTCAACCTCTCGTCTAGGTCTTCGAATCTCTGACAGAGATGGTCTTTCTGGAGATGCTACTGAAGAAGGCGAACAAGCCAAAACAGCTGGACCTCCAGATTGTCCTTTTTATCCTGCTCTTGGCAACATTCTCAAAGATTGTGTGGTCTGTTTCCAATACTAGAGTTGGGTTAGGCATATTTGGAGGTTACAGAATGTGGTTTTGAACTTCAAGCTGTCAAGTACTGATCTTAGCACACTATGCCTCTGGCTTTCCACTGAGTTGGGTGCAACCAAGTCTGTGTAGCATTCTGCTAACTAAGAAGGCTCACTGAAAGTGTATACGGTACATTCGGAAACAATGTGACCATTAACACCAAGCTAGGCAGTTCCAGGCCTTTCTGGTTTTGACACAAAGTTGATTGCCCAAGTCTGGCTGCATGGATACTGTCTGTTCCAGCTCTGCAGAGTTCAGCTAGGTTTAAACTTGGCTTCCATGTTTTGAGTTATTTTAAATCTATGCCATGAAAGGGAATTAGTATTTCTGCAACAATCCAAGTGGTCATAGATCACCTGACCACAATGGTGCTACAACTGTAATACCCTGGAGACTGCATCATGTGAGAGAGATGGACCAGAAACATCAAAGAGGAGAAAACTTGTTGTGGAAGATGTGCTCTTACCAATAGATTGTCTTCATCTTGGACTGTATGAAGCACCTATTTCACCTTGAATGCATTTTTGTTACCTGTACATTGCAAAAGAAAGTATTCACAGAAATCGGTCACCTCTTGCAACTCTCACCCGTAGGTGTTCACTTTGAACACACACCTCTTGCAACCTCAGACCAGAATGGCACAAAAGTGGCTGAGAAGATAGTCATAAATTTTTTCACATTGGTATTATTCCTGGCTGGAGCAGACAATATAACAAAACTCTCCCCAGTTTGCTGTCCACATCTCCATCAAAGAGATGACAGATACTTTTTTATGCCAAAAGGATATATTGTTTCTATCTGTTCAGAAAAAAATGCAATCATGGAGTTATACAGATGTACAGCACAGAAACAAACACTTTGGTCCAAATTGTCTATGTTGACCTGATATCCTAACCTAACCAATCCCATTTGCCAGCACTTGGCCCATATCTCTCGAAATCCTTTCTACTCATATCCCATCCAGTCTCCACCACATCCTCTGGCAGCGCTTTCCACATATGCATCACCCTCTGTGAAAACCACTTGCCCCTTAAGTCCCTTTTATATCTTTCCCCTCTCACCCTTAACCTATGCCATCTAGTTCTGGATTCCCCCACCCCACAGAAAAGACTTCATATACCTTTATTACATAAAGTTACCCTCCGACGCTCCAGGGAAAACAGCCCCAGCCTATTCAGCCTCTCCCTATAGCTCAAATCTTCCAACTCTGGCAATGTCCTTGTAAATGTTTTCTGAACCCTTTCAAGTTTCACAACATCCTTCTGATAGGAAGGAGACAAGAATTGCACGCACTATTCCAAAAGTGACCTAAACAATGTCCTGTACAGCCGCAAGATGTTGTCCCAACTCTTATACTTAATTCTCTGACCAATAAAGGAAAGCACGCTAAACGCATTCTTCACTATCCTACTTTCCGGCAACTCTACTTTCAAGAACAATGAGCCTGCACTCCAAGGTCTCTTTGTTCAGCAACACTCCTCAGGACCCTACAATTAAGTATCTAAGTCTGTTTTGATTTGCTTTTCCAAAATACAGCACCTCGCATTTATCTAAATTAAACTCCATCTGCCATTCCTCGGCTCATTGGCCCATCTGATCAAGATCCCTTTGTAATCTGAGGTAATCTTCTTCATTGTCCATGACATCTCCAATTTTGGTGTCATCTGCAAACTTACTAACAATATGTTCTATGTTCACATCCAGATCATTTATATAAATGATGAAAATTAGTGGACCCAGCACCGATCCTTGTGGCACTCCACTAGTCACAGGCCTCCAGTCTGAAAAGCAACTCTCCACCACCACCCTCTGTCTTCTACTTTGAGTCAGTTCTGTATCCAAATGGCTAGTTGTCCCTATATTCTATGAGATCTAACCTTGCTAACTAGTCTCCTATGGGGAACCTTGTTGAACACTTTACTGAAGTCCATATAGATCATGTCTACCACTCTGGCCTTATCAATTCTCTTTGTTACTTCTTCAAAAAACTCAACCAAGTTCATGAGACATGATTTCCCACGCACAAAGCCATGCTGAATATCCCTAATTGGTCTTTGCCTTTCCAAATACATGTAAATCCTGTCCCTTAGGATTCCCTCCAATAACTTGCCTACCACCAATGTCAGGCTCACCAGTCTACAGTTCCCTGGCTTTTCCTTACTATCTCAACCCTGGTTCAATAGAAGGCAGAGGAGCATGTCAGGAACAACACTTTGCATACCAAAACATGACGTGTCAATCTCAAGAAGTTACTAAAAAGGACTATTTGCATGTCAAACAGCTTAAGCAGCAAGTGATAGAGAAAGCTAAGCAATCTCACAATCAATAGATCAGAGTTAAGCTTTGCAGTCCTGCCACATCCAGTTGTAAATGGTGGTGAACAATTAACTCACTGGAGGAAGAGATTGCACAAAAATCCCTGTCCCTAATGAAGGAAGACACTAACACATCAGTACAAAAGATAAATGTAAAGCATTCACAACAATATAAAGCCAAAAATGTCAAGTGGATGATTTATCTCAGCCTCCTCCAGTTGTCCCCAACATCACTGGGGCGGCACGGTGGCCCAGTGGTTAGCACTGCTGCCTCACAGCGCCTGTAGACCCGGGTTCAATTCCCGACTCAGGCGACTGACTGTGTGGAGTTTGCACGTTCTCCCCGTGTCTGCATGGGTTTCCTCCGGGTGCTCCGGTTTCCTCCCACAGTCCAAAGATGTGCGGGTCAGGTGAATTGGCCATGCTAAATTGCCCGTAGTGTTAGGTTAAAGGGGTAAAGGTAGGGGTATGGGTGGGTTGCGCTTCGGCGGGTCGGTGTGGACTTGTTGGGCCGAAGGGCCTGTTTCCACACTGTAAGTAATCTAATCTAATCTAATCACATTTCAGTCTTCAGACAATTCAATTCACTCCACACGTTATCCAGAAAATAGTGGAAGGATTGCATACTGCAAAGATCATGTGCCCTGACAACATTCTGACAATACTACTGAAGATTTACGCTCCAGAATCATCTGCTCCCATAGTCAAGCTCTTCCAGTGCAGTTACAACACTAGCATCTACCTGACAATGTGGAAAATTGCCCAGTTATGTCCTGTACACAAAAAGCAAGATAAATCCATCTCAGCCACTTACAGTCCCATCAGTCAATTTTCAATCATCAGTAAGGTTATAGAAGGTATCCTTCTCAGTACTATCAAGCAGCAGCTGCACAAGAATAACCTGCTGATGGATACCGAGTTTCTACTCTGCCAGTACTACTCAGCTCCTAAGCTCATTACAGCTATGGTGATGTAATTACCACAAACGTGTGATCATCTGACTGCATCCATGAATATGATGTGCCCAGGGTCACCGACCAAACTTCCGTGGCCAATGGTTTCCACCGTAGGGCAGGCTCCCTTGTGATATAGGGAGGGAGGAAAAGTAAATGCAAAACATTGATAGCACAGGTGATTATGTGCAATATTTAATGCTCAATGTTGTCATTACCTGTTCCACATAACTTGTTCACTTATGTCCCTTTGTAACAATTACTATAACATTTACTCAATGAGTCTAGCCAGCTTTGCAGATACATGATGTATCATAGACCAATGTCTAACTCAACAAGCTGCTGCACCATGTGCAGTAAAAGTGTACTTCATATTTGAAAATAATTCCAGCAGTTTGGCATCATTTCTCCAGATGGACATTCATTGCAAATACAGCACATTGGGCAAAGATGTTGATATTCATGAAATGCTCAGCAATGTTTGAGGCAGAGAGGAGCACTACATACAGGAAGGCAATGCACAAGGTTTGCCAGGGATTGGGAGCCCACAGACATGTTTCCTCTACAATGTATGAGTTTATAGCTAATACTTTTGCCCTTTGAAATATGTCGATCACTGGATTTTGCAGCCTCTCCCTCACAGGTGGATGATTAATACTATGCTGGGTGTTGTCATGGACAATTTCTTTCCCATTTTGCACTTCCAATTTGAATGATGATAGAATATGATGGAGAGTTAACAATAAAAGCTTGGGGTGGCAATTGGCAAGTAACCTTTGTGAGATGAGTGCAAGGCAATGACCATCTCCGACAAGACAGACTCAAACAAACATCCTTTGACATTCAATGCCATTAATATCAGTAAATTAATGGACATTGAGACTACAAGAACAGTCAGAGACTGTGAGTCATTAAGTAAATAAGTCACTTCTGACTTCCCAAAGCCTATACATCATCTAAAAGGTTTGCACCAGAGGATAATGGATACTCTCCACTTTCCTGGATGAGTGCAGCTCTAATAATGGTCAAGAAACTTGATAGCATCCAGAAAAAGCAGTTGCTTGACTGCCACCATATCTGCAAGCATTTATTCACTCTACCACTGATGCTTCGTGGCAGCAGAGTATGGCATCCAAAAAAATGTAGATATATATTTGCAGATATACTCTATTTTGTTCAAAAAGCACACAATCTGTAGGCAGTCAGTCCATGTGACATTTTATAAATTCCTACTTGAGAAATAGAACCAATCTGACTCAAAGTTGGAATACAGACAGACTCTAACCTCACACCTTTAATGTATTGTCACCTTTTTTTAACCTTAAGTTACCTCAGGAATGTGACTTGAAAGAAGTTCTGGGATTTACATATTAATGAATTGAAACTTACACCCATTCTAAGTGATCAAGACTTAACAGCAATCTAGGTTTGTTCAATACAGTTGTGTGACAGTTTGATTTTTTACTACAAATTCTGAGTCCTATAATCCTGGCTCCACCAGCTACCTGATGAAGGAGCAGCACTCTGAAAGCCTGTACTTCCAAATAGACCAGTTGAACTATAACCTGTGTTGTGTGATTTTTAACTATAAAAAGTAGAAGTTTTCTACTTCAGTTATACAGGCCATTGCTGAAAACACATCTTGAATACAATGTGTAGTTATGATCTCCTATTTAAGACTATAAATGCATTGTAGGCTGTTCACTTGAAGTTTATTAGATTGATACACAGAATGAGTGGTTTGTCTTATGATGAATGGATGGGATAGGATGGGATGGGTTTATTTCCACTGGAGTTTAGAACAGTAAGGAGTGACTTTGAAGTGTATCTGATCCTGAATCGTATTGACATGGTGGAAGTGGAAAAAAAAATCCTTTTGTGGCTCAGTCCAGAACCAAGGACATTTTTTTTAAATTAAGGATTGCCATTTCAGGACAGAAGTTTATTTCTCCAAGATTGTGCAATTTTAGAACTCTCTTCCTCAGAGTGTCGTGAAAGCCAGGTTATTATTTATTTTTAGGCGGATAGACTCTTGTTAGGCAGGGGAACCAAGGGTTATCAGGGTAGATGGGAATGTGGAACTTGAATCACAAGAAGTTCAGCCATCATCTTTTAGACAGCTGAGTAGGCCTGAGGGACAGGATGGTCTAGTTCTACTGATGTTTCACATGTTTTTATCTGAATGACAGCAGCAACAGAAACCTTGGAGCACTACCATGGGCAAGTTCTCCTCCAAGCCATTCACCAGCCTGATCTGGAAATATAGTGTCATTACTTCAGTCAAAACCCTTGAATTCTCTCCCTAACAATATTTCTATACCAACACAAAATGGACTGCAGCAGTTCAAGAAAGCAGCTCCCAACATCCTTTTCAAAAGCAATTAGGGATGAGCAATAAATGCTGGTCCAGCCAGCATGAACCACTTATCCAGAATGAATAAGTGTGTTGTGTGAGGTTTTTCAGGTTACCTTTATGTCAGAGTGGGATAATTGTGCTGTGCAGTCTGTTTTAGCTCTATGTAAGTCTGTTAGCTTGTACAGAAAAACACATTTATATTGTACTATTCAACTCAATGAACTGACTTACTTACCTTTCCCACTGCACTGCCACAGATCAGACTCTTCCCCCTCCCAACAGACTGTCAAAACACCCCTATTAAACTACAATACATCAAGGAATCACCCTACAATTTAAACTGTCATACGATCATTTAACTCAACCTCCCCTTTACAAATTCTGTCAGGAATTAATGCCCTGCAAACCCCAACCACACCCCACCCCCACCCCCAAAGAATCCTGTTCAATCATGAAGGAAAATAAATGCCAATTCTATAGAAACTTGATATGCTTTAAATTTTTTAGAAATAATTCTTCAACATGGTGCAGACCATAAAGATATAAAAATTAAGTTATCCACTTAATTCTCACAGTGTCATTCAGTAATGCCAAACCTTTTCTTCCTCTGTTTGAGAGCCACGAATTGTATTAAATTGAAGGCTTTTCCTACAGGCAAAATATTATTAGAAGCTGCCCATAAATTATCCTGAGGTTTAGTGCTTCAAACTGAAGAGTGGATTTTATTTTAAAGTTTTTATTAATCTTTCCAAATCCGATTGAATTAAATTTACTCTTTCGTAATTCTTTTTTTTAAATCAGTATGCACAGTTTGTCCTATACTACTCCTTAGATTCACAGTAGCATATTTATTGTTAACTTCCCATCTCTTCTATGAATTTATTTGCATTCTGTTAATCACATGCAATACTTTCTACACTTTACATTGAAAATAATGGATGTCTGGGAATGATACCAAGGCATTCATCTCATCAACCATTTCAGCTGATGTCACATTGTAATAGGATAAAACCTGATTGATTTTTAATTATTATTTGGCCATAATAAAGATATACAATTATAAAATTATAAAATTGTATTTCTTTTCTAAAGGAATTTGTGCATTTAATTTGCGAAAAACAGCCTCATGGGCTCTATCATTCCTTGCACTGTGATAGGCGTGAGACTCATTTCCACCTGGAGGTGGAGAGACAGGCTTTGGGTTAAATCCCAGCATGGCAAGAATTAATTTTATTTGGACTAGGCATTTAAACTCTGACCCAATCAGCTAATCCTTCACCTGACAAACCCCTTCTCAATCTCAATGGGCCATGTCTTGGGCAATTCACTGACATTCTCAAAATATTTTTTTTCTGATTTGCCCCGAGATAGCTTGATTAGAATTCACAATTAATATAAATTGATCAGTCTCAAACCAGGTTAATTACTTTCTGAGCTCATATTGGCTCTGTGAAAATCAATTAATTTAACTTTCTTGACCCTGTTTGGACTCCCAGAATCCACATTACAAGGAAAGATCAACTCACCTAGGTTATCCTCCATTAAATATACTGGTGGGCTTCCTGAGCAAAGATAACAACCCAATCTTTGGAAACTGGGATCGATCTATATAAAACAGCTTGCAATCCTACCACGTAACATTTATTGTGTAAGGACTAAGAATTCCCTGTCCATAGAATGGCACAACCGGAAATCAAAACAGCTGTTTTACCATTTGTACCCTCGTGTTGCTTGAAATTTGCAGCAACTAATATAATCCCACAAGCTCACTTGTCCTCAACTCTTTGTAATGCTTCCTTTATTTCAAACAACAATCTAATTTTCTTTGAAAATGTATGCTCCTTGTAGGTGGCTTGTAAAGAGAACATCACTGCTGTATCTGTTCATCAGCTTACTGTTACCATTCAAAATTTTAATGTAGTGATAAAAATATTTCTTCTCAAATCTGTCTTCATAGCTGTAATCCCTCATCTTTTAGTAACATCCTCATGGCATTACAATGCACCTTTCCAATTCTTAGTGTAACAGGGTAAATTATGACAAAAGATTCTCTTCCAAGGCAAAGTCTACCCATTTATAGACTTGCACTTGGCAGAGTAAACTCTGATTTGTAATCTGTCTGAATCAAGACCTTCTACAATTTAACATAAGATGAAACTATACAATTGCATCCGGTGTTTTCCAATAATCTGGAATGTAGGGACTCCTGCATTTCACTAGATTTGCAGAGGTATTGGATACATGAAAGTATTCTCCAATTTGCCAGCCATGTTGAATCAGTTTAAAGGTATCATCAAATGGCATTGAAGGTAAATATCTAGTATGAAAGCTTAACCTAACACATCAATGATCTCTAATAATTAATGTGGTAATATCAAAGGAAAGAAAATCAAGGCTATCTCAATGATATACACATGAGGTTTCTCACATTTGATCCATTTACAACATGGTGTTCAGTTTCAGAAAAGCTCATCTATTCACAACCGCCTTCTGTCAAAATTTCACTCCATCTTTAGAAAATGTCAAAAAATAATTCCATTATTGCCATAAAAACAAATTGTTTCTTTGGACTGTGCAGTTAGAAATGGATTCAGTGACAAAGAGAAATCAGATGAAGTTATGATGGGAAATTGGAAATGTTTTATGAAATAGTTGTGTCAAAATACCTAAACAATTTAGCTATTTTGTTTTAATACATTAATTGGTGATTCTTTACCAATTTCCTCATTTAAAATATGGCTGTTTTCACACAACACAGAATTATTACAAAGAAGAAAACATCTGCTTGGTCCACTGTGCCTTCATCAAATCTGATGCAGTATCTCATCACCTTTTTGCTATAATCCTTTTCAAATTCCCTTTCCAATGCTTAAACTGAGCCTGCCTGTACAGTTAGGGAGTACCTTCTAGACTCCAACTACTCCCTGCATGAAAAATGTTCTCTCATGTCACTTTTGTTTCTTTCACTAATCCCTTTAAACCTGTGCCCACTTGTTGTCAATGAGTGGAAACAGTTTCTCCCTGTTTACTCTGTCCAGACCCCTCAATGAATACAAATCATTGTAACAAATCATCCCTGTGAATATTTCTGAGATCATTCTGCAACATTATATGAACATAAAGTGTTGGCTTTCCTTTGTGTCTCGCATATCCTTGTGCAGTGCAGCAGCCTACAGAAGAAACACAATGGATGATAAATCATTTACAACCAATAGCAATGTAAATTAATCACAAGTTACATGAAAATATCTCAGACAGATATTCTCTTAGTTTTTCCCTAGAGTGCTGTATTCAAGAGTCAGACCTGGGAGGAGGAATTGAAAACTGAATCTTTGCGTAGAAACATGCTTAGTTGCTCTACTGTGCCGCAACACTTGAGACATATCAAGGATTGTCATATGGAGTGGGTAATTGCAGAATTACATAAGAATTAATATCAGTGAATGACAAACATGATCTAATTTAGTAAAGCAAAAGGTGGCACCAATCAGAATAGGCTCCTAATAGAAATATGTAAAATT
Organism: Chiloscyllium plagiosum; assembly: GCF_037043375.1. Classification (NCBI taxonomy): domain Eukaryota; kingdom Metazoa; phylum Chordata; class Chondrichthyes; order Orectolobiformes; family Hemiscylliidae; genus Chiloscyllium; species Chiloscyllium plagiosum. Next base: position 67,055,172 of record NW_028270154.1, on the reverse strand, counting down.
ATGCAAGGCATGGCTAGAGTGGATAGACAGTCTTTTTCCTCCAATGGAAATGTAAAATATTACAGGACATAGGCTTAAGGTGAGAGAAGAAACATTTAAAGGAGATGTGCAAAGAAGGATTTTTACAGAGGGTGGTAGATAACTGGATTGCAGTGCCAGCGAGGTGGTAGAAGCAGATATTTTAGCAAAGTTTAAGAGGCATTTAGACAGACACATGAACAGGCAGGGAATAGAGGGACATGAACCACATGCAGGCAGATGGGATTAGTTCAGAATACATCATGGTTGGAACAAACGTGTTGAGCTGAAGAGCTTGTTCCTGTATTGTCCTGTATGTTCTAATAGTGTAAGATCACAAAGGAAATGGTTAAAGTGGAAATTAGCAAAATATTGATTTGAAAATCTTAAATTGAAACAGAAAGTTTAGGAAATATCCAACTCCTATGAAAAGATAAGTCAATGGCCTTTTTTCAGAACTGGAAGTAAGTTGGAACTGTAACAGGCTTGAAACAAAGAGAAGCAGCAGAAAGGAGGTGTTCTCTGTTTATGCTCTGATAGATAACAGGAGCAAATACATGACGAAAGAGGTCATGTTACCAGACAAAAGGAGATGTCAATGGTACAAATAAAAAAGGAAAAGATGTATCTGGAGGAGTTGTAAATGGCAATTTAGGACCATTATCAGCACTCGCTGTTGGAATAAATGGAGCAAAGTCCAACAATTTCAAATCGTGACCATTATTTCCATCTTTCTACAGCAGATGATAATGGTTTTGCTCTTGCCATCACAGCTCCTCTGAAACACATCTTATATTTCCTTACTGTTCTCATTACCATTTCCTTTTGTTTGGCATCATCATCCCTTTAGTCATTTCAACATCCCTACCTTGCAGCATATCACAAGTCTTTTGTCATGTCCTTCCCCCTTTCTTCCTCCTTTCTCTGCATCTGCACATGCTCAAAATTGGTGACATTTTACACTTTGAATGGTCATTGACCTGAAACATTAGCTCTGTGAAACTAAATGGTTCACTGACCGAGAATTACTAGTCTGCAGGAGGCTGGTGTATTTCTTTATAATTTTTCTGGCATTTTTCAGCTCTGTATGTTATGTGGAATATAATACATTTACGAAACCACTTTCAAGTTCACTTTTCTTGTTTTTACTGCACACCATTTATATTAATTACTCATGTTTATCTCATTGCAACAAATCTTGGACAGGGATATTTTAATACTTATACTTTATTCACTTGTTTAAATACAGGTTCTTAGTCATTTCCACCTGTACAGTAGTCCAGTCAGTAAACACTGAAGAAGGACTGGGGATTATATCTAACTATATACATTGTTTTATTCAATAATAAGCTAATGGCACAATAACAAAGCAATTGTGCTGCAGAAAGGGCTAAATTTAAATAGTTGTTCTTTTTTGTTGTGTGTTTTCTAACCATCAAACTAGACGATGCCTAAACTGACACTTTGTAATATAATATTGCATTGCCATTCATTAGCAAGGATGTTAGATTACATGCCAAAAATGAGCTAAACTCAATAAAAGACATTCATGTCTCAAATGAAGCTATGTAATATCATCATTAAAACAATCAATATATGCAAGGATCATTCATTCACTATTTTCATGGAAGTGTTAATCCCAATGGTTAAAACAAACAAATGGTTAAAATAACATCTAAATGTTTTTTGGAAATCACAATGCTGATTTTCAGGCACTTTTATGTCTTTAAAGTAATTTCATCCAAAGAATTAAATATTAGAGTCATCATTATGTTAGGTGATCATTTAAGGAATGCTAGTATTTTACATAGTAGCACTTTTTAATTCTGGGCAAAATTCTGAGAGAATTAGTAAAATGTGATGGAAGCAAATATGTTTGAGACACCTCATTTACACAACATAATGATTTACAAAGCGAAGTCGAACAGAGTTGCATGCAACAGTACATCCCCACTTGAAGAGCTCAATGCATTCTATGCTTGTTTTGAAGAGAAGGTCAGTGAAACAATGTCACTTATCCCAACAGCTTCACATGCACCAGTACCCACGGTCACAACTGCAGATGTTTGATCGGACTTCTGGAGTGCGAAGCCCACTGAAAGCAACTGGCCCAGATGGAGACCCCAGCCATATGTGGTCCAACTGGCAGGAATATTCATAGTGTTATGATGTTGAAGGTGTGTATTGTATCTGTAAGAGAGAGTGAATGGTATTCTGAACTAAGAGTTTACAAGCATTGTATGATATGACGAGATGGCAGTCTCAGTCTAGAAAATTGAAAATGTGTAACATTTGGCTGTGAAAACAATACCTGAGTTGGATGCTGTTTTGACAACAATTTGAATTTAACCTATCAGTTTAAATTATGCTGCAGGATATTAAAACCCAATCAAGTTGAGTTTATTGTTTTCCCAACATCAAACCAATAAGACGACCTGATGTTGGGAATATAAAAAAGACAGGTATTTCAAAAATTGGAGACAGAGCAACTGCTATCAACACACATCCAAGAAATTAGGAAACATCAAAGGTACCTTTTCATATGAAATATATTCACAGTAAAATACAAGAAGACGACCCAGGGAGATCTACAGATGGAAGAAGACAGACACTGAAGATGACAGCTGCTGTGGAGTTCTGAAATGAAGTTGATGTAATTTTAATAAGTGTCTTATCGGAATAGTATATTGTTATAAAGTTGGAGGCAAGTAATGGGCAGTTAAGAGAAAAGGGGGCTTAGAGTTGTGAATGGTTGTTGTTTAATGCTCACTTTTAGAGTTAAAGAATAAATTGATATTATTTTGTTTAAATAGTGGAATTTGAGAGTGGTCTGTCAATCATATTTCAATAGATTACAAGGTGAGGTGAGCTTTTCTGGTTGTTTGGTTTATTTAACAGAAGGGTTCACTGCTGTGTCGTAACCATAGACATCTCTAGCCTCTCCTTACTATGATCTGAAGTCCCCACTTGTTTCAAAAAGACCACCATCATTCTCTTCCCAAAGAAAAATCATGCAATGTGTCTCAATGACTACCACCCAGTGACTGTGACCGCAATAATTATGAAGTGCTTCAAGAGGTTAGTCATGGCTCAAATCAACTCTGGCCTACCAAATTGCCTTAATCTTTTGCAATACACCGACTGGTGCAACAGGTCCATGGCAGATGCCATATCCCTGGCCTTACACTCAACCCTGGACCATCTGGATTCCAACAATACCAACATCAGGCTCCTACAGAATGAGGTGCTATAAGCAGAAATGAGTGAGTTAGAAGCTATGTTAAAAACTAGGACCTCAGAGATAGCAATTTCAGGATCGCAACCAGGGCCACATGCTAGTCAAAGTAGAAATGAAAGAATAGGTAAGATGAATGAGTGGTTTGAGAGGTGGTGCAGGAGGAAGAGGTTCAGATTTTTGGGACATGGGGACCGGTTCTGTGGGAGGTGGGACTATGACAAATTGAACAGTCTACACCTGGGCCGTACTGGAACCAATGTCCTAATGCTGTTAGGGAGGGTTTAAACTAATGTGACAGGGGGATGGTAAACAAATGAGGAGGTTAGTTGTCAGTAAGAAGGTAGTTACTAAACCTGTAAGGAACAAGATAATGAAGTCAGTGTTACTAAGGAGAAGAGCAGACAGGGAGCAGATGATGAAAACAAAGGGACAGGCAAGCTGAGGTACATTTCTTTTAATGTGAGAAGTGCAGTAGGTAAGGCAGGTGAACTTAGGGCTTTGATTAATACCTGGGAGTATGATGTTATTGCTAATACTGATTCTTGGTTGAGGGAAGGGCAAGACTCGCAACTAAATATCTGAGTATATAGATGCTTCAGGTGGGATAGAGGGGGAGATAAGAGGAGTGGAGGAGTTACATTACTGGTCAGAGAGGATATCACAGCTGTGCTGAAGGAGGGCACTATAGAGAACTCGAGCAGTGAGGCAATATGGGCAGAGCTCAGAATTAGGAAGAATGCGGTAACAATGTTGGGGCTGTACAACAGGCCTCCCAACATCGAGTGTGAGATAGAGGTACAAATGTGGAAACAGATTATGGAAAGAAGTAGGAGCAACAGGGAGGTAGCGGTGGGAGATTTTAATTTTCCCAACATTAACTTAGTGTTAGAGATTTAGAGGGAGCAGAATTTGTAAGGAGCATCCAGGAGGATTTTACAGAGCAGGATGTAAATAGTCCAACTCAGGGAGGGGCTATACTGGACCTGGTGTTGGGGAATGAGCCGGCCGTGGTAGAAGTTTCTGTAGGGGATTACTTTGAGAGTAGTGATCACAATTCCATAAGTTTTAGAATACTCATGGACAAATGCAAAAGTAGCAGGGTTGTTGATATGGGTGATTTCAACTTTCCCAATATCGACTGGAACCTCCTTTGTGCAGATGGTTTGGATGGAGCCGTTTTTGTCAGGTGTGTTCAGGAGGGTTTCCTTACTCAGTATATAGACAGACCGACGAGGGGAGAGGCCATTTTGGATTTGGTGCTCGGCAACGAGCCAGTACATAGGTCCCTCAAAGGTGCCACCCAAGTGGAAAGGGTTGTTAAGAAAGCATATAGTGTTTTGGTTTTCATTAACAGGAGAATCGAGTTTAAGAGCCACAAGGTTTTGCTGCAGCTCTCCAAGTCCCTGGTGAGACCACGCTTGGAATATTGTGTCCAGTTCTGGTTGCCCTATTATAGGAAAGATAGAGGCTTTGGAGAGGGTGCAAAGAAGGTTTACCAGGATGCTACCTGGACTGGACGGCTTGCCTTATGAAGAAAGGTTGAATAAGCTCAGACTTTTCTCTCTGGAGAGAAGGAGGAAGAGAGGAGACCTGATCGAGGTGTACAAAATTATGAGAGGAATAGAGAGAGTCAATAGCCAGAGACTTTTCCCCAGGGCAGGATTGACTGGTACGAGGAGTCATAGTTTGAAGATATTAGGAGGAAGGTATAAAGGAGACGTCAGAGGTAGGTTCTTTACGCAGAGAGTTGTGAATGCATGGAATGTGTGCCAGTTGTGGTGGTGGAAGCAGAGACATTTAAGCAACTGCTGGACATGCACATGGATAGCAGTTAGTTGAGGGGTGTTAAGTTATTATATTTTACATTAGGATTAAATCTCGGCACAACATCGTGGGCCAAAGGGCCTGTTCTGTGCTGTACTTTTCTATGTTCTATGACAAAGATGAGAGTGGTCCTAAAGGAAGAGTGCTAAATTGGGGAAATGCCAGCTGTATCAAAATTTGGCAGGAGCTGGGGATGTGGATTGGGAGCAGCTATTTGAAATGTGGGAGGCTTTTAAAGAGAGGTTAATTAGAGTGCATTGGAATACAAAAATATCCCTGTGAAAATGAGGGACAGAAATGGCAAGATTAGGGAACCATGGATGACAGGTGAAATTGTGACACAGCCTAAGAGGAAAAAGGACGCATACATAAGGTCTATGTGACTGAAAACAGACAAAGCTTCAGGTGAATAACAGGATAGTGGGACCAATCTGAAATGAGGAATTAAGAGAGTTATGTAATAAATTTAGAATCCTAGAATCCCTACAGTGTGGAAACTGACCCTCTGAAGAGTAACCACCCACACCGATTCCCCCACCTTATTTCACTACATTTACCCCTGATTAATGCACCTAACCTATACATCTCTGAACACTATGGACAAGTTAGTATGGTCAATTCACCTAACCTGTGCATCTTTGGACTGTGGGAGGAGACTGGAGCACCCAGAGGAAACCCACGCAGATACGGGGAGAAAGTGCAAATTCCACACAGTCACACAAGGCTGGAATTGAATGCTGTCAGGCAGCAGTGTTAACCACTGAGCCACTGTGCCACGATATATCATTAGCAAACTGGGTTAAGCAAAATCCTATCGCTTTTTATTCATATATACGGAGCAAGAGGGTAACTGGAGAAAGGGTTGGCACACTCGAGGACAAAGGTGGGAAGTTATGTATGGAGTGAGAGAAAATGGGTTAGATTCTTAATGAGTGCTTTGTGTAAGTATTCACCAAGGAGACGGACATGATGGATGTTGAGATTAGTGATAGGTATTTGATTAGTATAAAAGGCATTAAGGTGGACAAGACCCCAGGTCCGGATGGGATCTATGTCAGGTTTAAGGTATAGGTTTGCTCGCTGAGCTGTAGGTTTGATATCCAGATCTTTCATTACCTGGCTAGGTAACATCATCAGTGGCGACCTCCAACTGAAGCAAAGCTGTTGTCTCCTGCTTTCTATTTATACGTTTGTCCTGGATGGGGTTCCTGGGGTTGGTGGTGATGTCATTTCCTGTTCATTTTCTGAGGGGTTGATAGATGGTATCTAGATCTATGTGTTTGTTTATGGCATTGTGGTTGGAGTGCCAGGCCTCCAGGAACTCTCTGGCATGTCTTTGCTTAACCTGTCCCAGGATAGATGTGTTGTCCCAGTCGAAATGGTGTTTTTTTCCATCTGTATGTAGGGCTACAAGGGAGGGCGGGTCGTGTCTTTTTGTGGCTAGCTTGTGTTCGTGTATCCTGGTGGCTAACTTTCTTCCTGTTTGTCCTACCGTAGTGTTTGTGGCAGTCCTTGCAAGGAATTTTGTAGACGACGTTGGTTTTGTCCATGGGATGTACTGGGTTTTTTAAGTTTGTTAGTTTTTGTTTGAGAGTGTTGGTGGGTTTGTGTGCTACTAGGATTCCGAGGGGTCTTAGTAGTCTGGCTGTCATTTCTGAAACTTCTTTGATGTATGGTAAGGTAGTTAGGGTTTCTGGCTGTGTTTGGTCTGCTTGTTGTGGTTTGTTCTTGAGGAATCTGCGGACTGTATGTTTTGAGTATCCATTCTTCTTGAATACATTGTATAGATGGTTCTCCTCTGTTTTCCGAAGTTCGTCTGTGCTGCAGTGTGATGTGGCTCATTGGAATAGTGTTCTGATACAGCTTCGTTTGTGTGTGTTGGGATGGTTGCTGGTGTAGTTAAGTATTTGGTCAGTGTTTGTCGGTTTTCTGTATGCGCAGGTTTGTCGTTCTCCGTTGTCCGTTCTTTCGACTGTGACGTCCAGGAATGCGAGTTTGTTGTCAGTTTCTTCCTCCTTGGTGACCTTTATGCCTGTGAGGGTGTTGGTGATGATGTTAAATGTCTCTTCTATCTTGTTTTGTTTTGTGATGACAAAGGTGTCATCTATGTAGCGGACCCAGATTTTTGGTTTGATGGTTGGTAGGGCTGTTTGTTCTAGCCTTTGCATTACTGCTTCTGCTATGAATCCTGATAGTGGGGATCCCATGGGTGTGCCATTGGTTTGTTTGTAGATTATGTTGTTGAAGGTAAAGTGGGTGGTGAGGCACAGGTCCACTAGCTTCATGATGTTTTCGTTGGTAATGTGATTGATGGTGGTTGGGGTGTGTGTGATGGTCTCTTCTAAAAGTGTTTCCTTTGCCAGGTCAATGTTGATGGAGGTGAACAGTGCTGTTACATCGAATGAGATCATTGTTTTGTCTTCCTCTATTTTGGTGTTTTTGATGATTTTTAGGAATTCCTGGGTGGAGTGGATGGAGTGCTGTGACTCTTCTACTAGGTATTTCAGTCTTGCGTGTAGTTCTTTGGCCAGTCTGTAAGTTGGTGTTCCAGGTAGTGAGACTATGGGTCTGAGGGGGGCTCCTGGTTTATGGATTTTTGGTAGTCCGTAGAATCGTGGGGTGTTAGTTTCATATTTTGGAATTCCGTCTTGTTTAATTGTCTGGAACTGTGTAAGTTTCTTCGGAGATATGTAATTTTGATTCCTAGTTGTGGGGTCAGGTCTAGTGCCACCTATTGGTGTCTGCGAGTAGTGCATTGGCTTTCTCTATGTAGTCCCTTCTGTTCAGGATGACTGTGAGCCGACCTTTGTCTGCAGGTAATATAATGATTTTGTCTTTTTTGGAGTTTTCTCGGGCTTTCTTGTGTGTTCAGTTTGTTTCCTTCCCTCTTTCGGCTCAGAGTAGGTGCAACTGTCTGTCTGATCATTTGTTGTGTTTCTTCCATGAGTTTGTTGTCCTTCAATGTGGTTTCTAATGCCACTAGGAAATCCTTCTTGTCAGTGTCTCAGTAATTGAAATTTAGTCGTTTTACTAGTACCGCGTTTTCTGTGTCTGATAGGGTTCGGTCTGATAAGTTCTTTATCCATGCCCCTGTGTTATCGGTTTTGTCTTTGTGAGTTTGTCAAGTTTTTTCTTCAGGCCCCGATTTTTCTTTTTCTGTGTTTGTCGTTGTTTGGTGTTTATGGCTCGTTCTACCACGTCTGCCCATTCTTGATTTGTTGCTTGTTTGAATAACGGTTTTTGGCACGCAATTTCCCAGTTGTATTTTCGAGTCTGTGGTGGGTGTCATTGATTAGTTCTCGAAGAATTCTGTGGCCATTTTGTTCTGTTAAATTTCTGGCTTGAGGTGTTTATATCGGCAGTTTATATTGGAGACATTTTGGCAGTACCTGTTTTCTCAAACATTCATGCAGGAAGTACAGTTGTTCGCGGGTGGAACTCTCTCGGATAGCATTCCTTTCCCATCTTCGGGCAAGTTGTAGCGTGTTGCGCTCATAGGTTTTTTGCAAAGTTTGTGAAGGTTTGTAGCTCAGGTTGAGGTTTAGCGTGTAGGTTTGCTCGCTGAGCTGTAGGTTTAATATCCAGACATTTCATTACCTGGCTCGGTAACATCATCAGTGGCGACCTCCAAGTGAAGCGAAGTTTTTGTCTCCTGCTTTCTATTTATACGTTTGTCCTGGATGGGGTTCCTGGGGTTGGTGGTGATGTCATTTCCTGTTCATTTTCTGAGGGGTTGATAGATGGTATCTAGATCTATGTGTTTGTTTATGGCATTGTGGTTGGAGTGAGAGAGGAAATAGCTGAGACTTTAACAGATATCTTTGCATCATCCTTGAACATCCTTGAACACAGGTGAGTTCTGGAGAACTGGAGAATTGCTAATAATGTCCCCTTGTTTAAGAAGAGTAACATGGGTAAACCAATTAATTATAGACCGGTGAGCCTGATGGTAGGGAAGCTGTTGAAGAAGACAGTGAGGGACAAGATCTATTTACATTTGGAAGAAAATGGTGACCGGCAGCATGGTTTTGTGCAGGGAAGGTCATGTCTTACCAACTTAATAGAATTCTTTGAAGAAGTGACAAAGGTGAGTCATGAGGGAAAGGGCGTATGCATGGACTTCAGTAAGGCATTTGATAAGGATCCCATGGTAGGTTGATAGAGAAAGTGAAGTCGTATGGAGTCCAGGGTGGACTAGCGAGATAGATAGAGAACTGGCTAAGCAGCAGGAGACAGAGAGGAGTAGTGGAAGGGAGTATCTCAGAATGGAGAACTGAGACCAGTTGTGTTCCACAGGGATCCATGCTTGTGATATGCATAAATGGTCTGGAGGAAGGTGTGGGTGGTTATAGAGTCACAGAGTCAGAGAGATGTACAGCATGGTCCAACTCATCCATGCTGACTAGATATCCCAACCAATCTAACCCCACCAGCCTGCACCCAGCCCATATCCCTCCAAACCCTTCTTATATATATACCTATCCAGATGCCTTTTAAATGTTGCAATTGTACTAGCATCCACCACATCCTCTGGCATCTCATTCCATACATGTACCACACTCTTCATGAAAAAGTTGACCCTCAGGTCTCTTTTATATCTTTCTCCTCTCACCCTAAACCTATGGCTTGCAGCTCTGGACTCCACCGCCCCAGGGAAGAGACTTTGTTTATTTATCCTATCCATGTCCCTCATGATTTTATAAACCACTATAAGATCACCCCTCAACCTCCAATGCTCCAGGGAAAACAGCCCTAGCCTATTCAGCCTCTCCCTATAGCTCAAATCTTCCAACCCTGGCAACATCCTTGTAAATCTTTTCTGAACCCTTTTAAGTTTCACAACATCTTTCCGATAGGAAGGAGTCCAGAATTGCATGCAATATTCTAACAGTGGCCTAACCAAAGTCCTGTACAGCCGCAACGTGACTCAATACATTGACCAATAAAGGAAAACATACCAAACGCCTTCTTCGCTATCCTATTTACCTGTGACTCCACTTTCAAGGAGCTATGAACCTGCACTCCAAGGTCTCTTTGTTCAGCAACACTCCCTAGGACCTTACCATTAAGTATATAAGTCTGCTAAGATTTGCTTTCCCAAAATGCAGCACCTCACATTTATCTGAATTAAACTCCATCTGCAACTTCTCTGCTCATTTGCCCATCTGATCAAGATCCTGTTACAATCTGAGGTAACCGTCTTCACTGTCCACTACACCTCCAATTTTTGAGTCATCTGCAAACTTACTAACTATTACCTCTTATGCTCACATCCAAATCATTTATGTAAATGACAAAAAGTAATGGACCCAGCACAAATCCTTGTGGCACTCCACTGGTCACAGGCCTCCAGTCTGAAAAACAACCCTCCACCACCCCTCTGTCTTCTACCTTTGAGCCAGTTCTGTATCCAAATGGTGAGTTCTCCCTATATTCCATGAGATCTAACCTTGCTAACCAGTCTCCCATGGGGAACCTTGTCGAATGCCTTACTGAAGTCTATATAGATCATGTCTACCGCTCTGCCCTTATCAATCCTCTTCATTACTTCTTCAAAAATGCAATCAAGTTTGTGAGACATGATTTCCCACGCACAAAGCCATGTTGACTATCCCTAATCAATCCTTGCCTTTCCAAATACATGTACATCCTGTCCCTCAGGATTCCCTCCAACAACTTGCCCACCACTGATGTCAGGCTCACTGGTCTATAGTTCCCTGGTTTGTCCTTACCACCTTTCTTAAACAGAGGCACCACTTTAGCTAACCTCCAGTTTTCTGGCACCTCACCTGTGACTATCGATGATACAAATATCTCAGCAAGGGACTTAGCAATCACTTCTCTAGCTTCCCACAGAGTTCTCGGGTGCACCTGATCATGTCCTGGGGATTTATCCACTTTTATCCATTTCAAGACATCCAGCACTTCTTCCTTTGGTTACCTTTGGGAATCATGAGTCCACTGTCCAAAGCTTAGCTACAACACAAGTACCTGGTGAGGGAAAGAAAAGAACTGGCATTGATAGCTGCACCAATAAATTACTAAGGGGGTCCTAAAAGACATCACAGTCAAATGATTGGTTTTGGTATGTCTTCACCATTGTATTGTGGATAAACATGGCAGTTAATTTGTGCACAAGGAACAATGGGCTAAACAGTTACATTGTTTTCTTGGAAGTTTCAAATGAAAGTTTTGATATGAGTGAGGACACTATGAGAATGCCCCTAGTTCTCTTTGAAAAGTGCTGTGGGATATTCTGCATGCATCTGAATAAGCATATGGCATCTCAGGAGGACCAAACAGACCAAAGAAATAGCTACTTACAACAATCAGTGCAGGCTAATCCATCTATCCCACTTGGAAATCTTTACTCATTTCCCAAAAATCTCCTGAAAGCATATCTCCACTATACTCACTGTAGTTGGCATCCTAATTGAACCTGCAATAAGCTCCCTACCACAAATCTATATTTTTAAAAAATTCATTCATGGATGAAGGCATCACTGACTAGGCCAGCATTTATTGCCCATCCCTACCTGCCCAGAATCAACCACATTGCTGTGGAACTGGAGTCAGACTAGGCAAGGATGGCAGTTTCTCTCCCTCAAGGACATTAACGAACCAAATGGACTTTTCTGACAATCGACATTGGATTCATGGTCATCATTGGACTCTCAATTCCAGATGTTTTTATTGAATTCAAATTCCACCATCTACTGCTACAGGTTTCAAACCTGGGTAACCAGAACTTAACCTGGGTTTCTGGATTAACAATTCAACAATAATGCCACTAGGCTCTCACTTCCCTATTAACTCCAGTAACAACACAGTCTACTTTCATTTCTATGATATCAATCTTATCCCTCACTCAGCTTATCCACTGTTCAAACAATTATCAATGTCTTTGTTACTTTTACACATGAACTATTAAAATGATCTCCTAGTCAGACTCTCATTGTCCACCATCTGGAAGCTTGAGCTTATCTGATCACATCTAAATGTCTACTGCCTCTTTCCTAACTCATACATATGCGATTCCCACAGTGTCCTACAGTGTCACACAGTGCAGTAACGCTTCAGGTTTAAAACGTCAATGTCCTCATAGTTAAAGACTAGTCAGATGGATTAATGGAAATGTCATTTAAATTTGTGGATATTTGTGGAGAACTTCCTATGGAATAGACTATTTTACTGTGTTACTGCACCATACTAGCATCTGCTGCAACTGTATGGGGGTGGGCCACAAAAGGACAGCAAGGCACCACAAACCAGCAAGGGAATGGTGTCCAAGGGTACACAAAAGAAAGGACAGGCCGGAGCAGAGCAGATGACAGCTACTGGAGAGAGATAGCTGCCGAGCGAAGCTCCGACAGGACAGGTGGAGGAGGTGGAGAAGGGAGAGAAGGAGGCAGAGGAATGGACCTTGGTGCAAAAACAAGAGGAAGAAAACCACACCCGGCTGCCAAAACCTCCCAGCAAAAGGGGAAAAGGCAGCTGCATGGGGAAGACACGGACAGCTCTTCGGAGGGTGAGGAAGGGCGTAAGGAGGGTTGTCACCAAAGAAAGAGGCAGAGCGCTGCGGGGAGAAAGGAGAGCAGCAACTGCCAACCAAGGGACGAACCTCCTGACGCAATGGGAAACTACCACCCACCACTGGGTGAAAGCCAGGAGGGCCCCGCCGCCACACAGCTCCAGGTCACTGGGAGCAGCGACCCTCTGACAGCCCCGCTGTCAGATATAGAAACAGACAGCGTGGACCCTGGTCCCAGCCCGATGACACCGGAGCGGGCAAATGGACCGAGTGAGGAGCTGGACAGCTACCTCAGCCCTGCAAGGGTCCAGCAGTTCGTGTTCTGCATGGGGATGCAGACAGCTACCCCAGAGGGGCAGGACCAGCGGCAATCGGACACGTGCAACCTCACATCTTGTTAAAAAAAAGGGGATAAAAATTGCAAGTATTAATGTACGCAGCATAAAATCTGCTGTGCGATGTGTTTCAACACTGGCCTTCCTGGCCAACGCCAAAGCCGATGTCCTGTTTCTGCAGGAGTGTGGGATACCGCACCTCAGCAGCTACAGGAGATGGTCGATCTTGTGGGCCCATGGGCTGTCAGTGTGGTCGGGGGACAACGATAACCGCTCCTCAGGCCTGGGTATCCTGTTGCGGGGAGGCAACTTCACCATCTCCGAGGTTAAGGAGGTGGTGGGCGGGCGCCTCCTTGTCGCGGATGTTACATACAGAAACACGCCCATGAGACTAATCAACGTGTACACCCCAGCGGGTAAGAGTTAATGGTTGGCCATCCTGCAGCAGCTTCCACTGTTGCTGGCTACGTCCAGGCCGGTCATTCTGGCCGGAGACTTCAACTGCATCATTGATGCAGATGGACAATCCGGCGGGGGGGAACAGTAAACTGGATGCCAAGTCCAGAGCCCTGATGGACACGGTCAAAGATGCCAAGCTGCACGACGTCTTCAGCACCCCTGCAGACGGAGTGCAGCGTAGATACACCTGGTCACGGGCAGACGGGTCTATCCGCTCAAGGATAGATTACCTGTTTGTGTCCCGAACGCTCTCAGTCAGAACCATCGACGTCAAGCCGGTGTTCTTCTCTGAGCACTGCTTCCTGCTGGCCAACTGTCACCTACAGGACGAGCAGCGGGCTGGTGAGGGAACGTGGAAGCTGAACACTAAACTGTTGACCCCGGGAAACATCGAGGAGCTCAAGAGGGATTACACAGGTTGGAGAACCGTGAAGCCCCTATTTGAGTCTCCAGCGGACTGGTGGGAAACAGTTAAAGGGAACATCAAGAGGTTCTTCATCCTCAAAGGTGTTCAGGAGGTGAGAGAGAGAGGCGGGGAAAACTGTCCCAACTCCAGGAAAGTATGCTCCTGCTCCTGCTGCAGACGTTGGGGGTCGATGTCACGGAGGACCTCCAGGAGGTGAAGGGCCAGCAAGCCTCGCTCTTTGCCTCGGAAGCCTCCAAGATAATCTTCCGGTCCAGAGTCCGCTCCGTGGAGCAGGACGAGACGTGCTCACATTTCTTCTTCCAGAAGGTGCACAAAGAGAGCTCCGTGCTCAGCAGCCTGAGGGAAGAAGATGGCTCGGTAATGTCATCTCAAGCTGACATCATGAGGATCAGCAAATCCTTCTATGCCAGTCGGTATGACTCGAAGCCGACCGACAGCACGGCCTCCCAGTCGTTCCTGTCCTCTATCACGGAGGTCCTTGACGACGGAACACGAGAGAGGCTGGACCAGCCGCTATCTCTGGACGAGCTGACTAAGGCCCTCGAGTCCTTCGAAAAGAAGCAACGGTTTACCGGTCAAGATCTATTCTGCTCTTTGGGACTTGATTGGCCGGGACCTGCTGGAGGTGTATGTCAGTATGCTTCAGGCAGGTACCATGAGTGAATCCATGAGGAAAGGCATCATCACCCTCATCTACAAGCAGAAGGGGGAGAGAGAGGAAATTAGGAATTGGAGACTAATCGCACTGTTAAACACAGACTACAAAATCTTGTCAAAGGTCATCGCCAACCGGGTCAGGTCTGCTCTGGGGTCGGTGATTCACCCTGACCAAACCTGTGCTGTACCGGGCAGGAAGATCGCTGAGAGTCTCGCACTCCTCAGAGATACGATTGTCTACGTGCAGGAAGGGGGGATGGACACCTGCCTCATCAGCCTGGACCAGGAGAAAGCCTTTGACAGGATATCGCATACATATATGAGGGATGTCCTCTCCAAAATGGGCTTCGGGGAGGGAATCAGTAATTGGATCAGACTGCTTTACACCAACATTGTCAGTGCAGTCTCAATCAATGGGTGGGAATCAGATAGCTTCCCAGTCAGATCTGGAGTCAGGCAGGGCTGCCCTCTCTCTCCTGCCTTGTTTGTGTGCTGCATAGAGCCATTTGCCGAGTCCATCAGGAAGGATGCGAGCCTGAGAGGGGTGACTATTCCTGGCAGCGGGGGCCTGCAGGTTAAGGCCTCCCTGTACATGGATGACGTCGCCGTTTTCTGCTCGGATCCGCTGTCCGTGCACAGACTCATGTGCATCTGTGACCAGTTCGAACGGGCCTCGGGGGCCAAGGTAAACCGAGGCAAGAGCAAGGCCGTGATCTTCGGGAACTGGGCTGACCAATCCTCTATCCGCTTCACCATCAGGACTGACCACCTGAAGGTGCTGGCTATTTGGTTCGGGGGGCTGGGGCATGCGCCAAGACCTGGGAGGAGCGGATCAGGAAGATGAGACAGAAACTAGGCAGATGGGAGCAACGGTCGCTCTCCATCGCCGGGAAAAACCTGGTCATCACTTGTGAGGTGCTCTCAGTATTGTTATATGTGGCACAGGTCTGGCCTATCCCCAGTACCTGTGCCGTCGCAGTCACCTGGGCCATCTTCCACTTCATGTGGAGATCAAAGATGGACCGGGTCCAAAGAGACACAATGTACAAAGACCAGTGCAATGGGGGAAAAAACACGCCCAATGCCACCCTCACCCTGATGGCCACTTTGTGTGTGGCTACATCAAGTTGTGCGTGGATCCCCGTATGCAAACACCAAGTGTCACTACGTACTGAGGTTCTACCTGTCCCTGGTGTTGCGAAGTATGGGCCTGGCCTCGCTGCCGCGGAATGCTCTGAGTAGTTGGACTGTTCCGTACCACCTGTCCTTCGTGGAGAAATTTATGAAGAAAAACACCTTTGACCACAAGTCCATCAGGAAGTGGTCAGCACGTAGTGTCCTTGAGACCCTTCGGGAAAAGGAGAGGGCAGATCCTGTGGAGCGGTTCCCTGAGCAGACTGTCAAAGCCATTTGGCAGAATGCCTCATCGCCAGAACTTTCCAACAAGCACCAAGACATGGCTTGGCTGGTGGTGAGAAGGGCTCTGCCTGTGAGATCCTTTATGCACGCCCGGACTCTCAGCTGCACCGCACGCTGCCTCGAAGCGGCTGCGGGGGGGACGAGACTGTCACACACCTCCTTCTGGAATGTCCCTATGCAGAGGAAGTCTGGGGAGGAATGCAGTGGTGTTTGTCGAGATTCGTCCCGAGCAGCGCCGTGACGCGGGACTCCATGCTCTACGGCCTGTTCCCCGGGACGCACACCGAGACGAACATCAACTGCACCTGGAGGATCATCAACTCGGTGAAGGACGCTCTCTGGGTGGTCCGAAACCTGCTGATCTTCCAGCTGAAGGAGTTCACCCCGACTGAGTGTTGCAGACTGGCACATTCCAAGGTCCAGGACTACGTGTTGAGGGACGCGCTGAAGCTTGGGGCAGTTGCCGCCAAGGCGCGGTGGGGAAAGACCACCGTGTAACATCTGCCTGCCTAAGAAGAACAGGGGGCCCACGCAGTCATTTGGGCTCTGCTGGCACCTCAGCTCAAAATGTAATCGTACCAACCTGTAAATAGGAATGATTACTCTGTTTCATACGCAAAGAAATGGAATGTTTACATATGTATGGCATGTCCAGTTGTATAGATCAAAGTATTTATGAATAAAGTATATTTTTCAAATAAAAAAAAACTGTATATGGGGATACAGTCAAGGGAAGAAGAAGCAGGTTGCACACAGTCGAGTTGTGAGTGGCCTATGAGGAAGTAAAGCCTCTAAGGAGTCTGCAATGTCTTCACCTGTCCCTAAGAGTTCAGTGATACTGAGCCATCTTTCATAGGGGCAGTAGTCATATGTTATACAGAATTTTGAATTTGTGTTGCAGACGTTTTGTCCCCTGTCTAGGTGACATCCTCAGTGCTTGGGAGCCTCCTGTGAAGTGCTTCTGTGATCTTTCCTCTGCCATTTACAGTGGTTTGTATCTGCCGCTTCCGGTTGTCAGTTCCAGCTGTCTGTTGCAGTGCCCAGTATATTGGGTCCAGGTCGATGTGCTTATTGATTGAATCTGTGGATGAGTGCCATGCCTCTAGGAATTCCCTGGTTGTTCTCTGTTTGGCTTGTCCTATAGTAGTGTTGTCCCAGTCGAATTCATGTTGCTTGTCACCTGCGTGTGTGGCTACTAAGGATAGCTGGTCGTGTCGTTTCGTGGCTTGTTGGTGTTCATGGTTGCGGATGGTTAGCTGTCTTCCTGTTTGTCCTATGTAGTGTTTTGTGCAGTCCTTGCATGGGATTTTGTACACTACATTGGTTTTGCTCATGCTGGGTATCGGGTCCTTCGTTCTGGTGAATTGTTATCTGAGAGTGGCTGTTGGTTTGTGTGCTGTTCTGAGTCCTAGTGGTCGCAGTATTCTGGCTGTCAGTTCGGAAATGCTCTTGATGTATGGTAGTGTGGCTAGTCCTTTGGGTTGCGGCATGTCCTCGTTCCGTTGTCTTTCCCTTAGGCATCTGTTGATGAAATTGCGCGGGTATCCGTTTTTGGCGAATACATTGTATAGGTGTTCTTCTTCCTCTTTTTGCAGTTCTGGTGTACTGCAGTGTGTTGTGGCCCTTTTGAATACTGTCTTGATGCAACTTCTTTTGTGTGTGTTGGGGTGGTTGCTTTCGTAGTTCATAGAACAGAACATGGTTCATGGAACGTGGTTCGTAGAACAGAACCACAACAACGAGTACCTGAATTACAAATCTTCTCACAAACTTTGAACAGAATTTTGAAGTTCAGAACTCACATTCAAAGCTGCAGATAACAGTTTATTGCCATCTTGATGCTGGTCAACAATAAAGCCAAATAAGCTTTGGTCATTCAACAAAAATGGCAGCTGAAATGGGATTTACATCACACCTGCTCAGGATCAACCTCACTCTGGCCTAATTAAGGTCCTGGGAGTCTGAAAAATTGCATTGTCCACAGTCTGAGAAAGAGGAAGGAACACAACTTGAATTTAGCCCCAATTCTCAGTTCCTGCTTTCCTCACAAAAGTTGGGACTCAGTTTGACCTGCAGTCATATGTATGGAGACCAAACCATCTGATTACTCTTTAAATATGAGGACATCGATATCCAACTTCCAACTTCACATCATTCCAATGAAAGTGTATACATCAAGGAAATGTGGGTGGCACGGTGGCACAGTGGTTAGCACTGCTGCCTCACAGCGCCAGAGACCTGGGTTCAATTCCCGCCTCAGGCCACTGACTGTGTGGAGTTTGCACGTTCTCCCCATGTCTGCGTGGGTTTCCTCCGGGAGCTCCGGTTTCCTCCCACTGTCCAAAGATGTGCAGGTCAGGTGGATTGGCCATGCTAAATTGCCCGTAGTATTAGGTAAGGGGTAAATGTAGGGGTATGGGTGGGTTGCGCTTCAGCGGATCGGTATGGACTTATTGGGCCGAAGGGCCTGTTTCCACACTGTAAGGTAATCTAATCTAATTTAGGCAGTGAGTAAGTGAGTTGAAGTATACCAGCCTATGGTTCACACATAATACCCTTCTGGAGCAACTGAACAAAGTCAGGAGCATGATCTTGGATCACACAAACAACACCCTGCATAAGCTCCAAAAGTCTCATCTTTCCCTCCCAGCTCATTGGAGAGTGCATCAACAAAGAACACACTCCAAAATTTTCAGTTCATGTATTGTGGCTAGCTGTTCTAAATAGGAAACTACCGGGATCTTAGTTGGTCTTATCATTGCTGTCCTTCCTGGGGTGTATCCCTTGATAGAGGTGGAATCTTCCCAGTGGTCAAAGCATTTCCATCTCCCAGTAATCTTCCCAAAGACAGGTCAGCACTGGAAAAATCAATCCTATTGTGTAGACAATCTCTGAAATTAAATGTCCCTGTGTGGGCTACTTAGATGCACTCCAGGATCCTCCTCTGGTGATGTGGCTGTGGAACGAATGAGGATGGCAAACCTAGAGGTTGTATTTTCATTGTCCACCTCTAGGAAGTTTTCCCAAGAGGTTGCACTAATAGGCAGCACAGAGTTAGGGCATGGAAATAATACTATTGTTGGTATTATTGTTGGAATGTAAGAAACCAACTTGAGTGTTATCTCAGTCAAAAAGAATTTAGTCAGAAGTCACCTGTCACCAGGTTATAATCTAACAGGTTTATATGAAATCACAAGCTTTGTCGACACTGCTCCTTCATCAGGTGAAGAAAATGAACTTCACCAGCTCTGTGTCTGGGAGTTTTTTTTGTGAGGTTCCTCTTGTTCTGTCTGTGTACTGATACATTGTGACCTAATTATATAAATGACTGAATGTGATCAAATTATTCAGTTTGTTCATTGGGTAGCATTGAGAAGTACCAAGCAGGTTTGGTTTTGTATCTCGAGGCATATTTACCTGAAACTTCAGAAATGTTCGGGGAATGGCTGAAGGAAATATTCATTATTGTAATATTACTATTCAAATAACAAGGTTGTTACAATCTATTAATAATGTGTTAAACACTCATGCCCTGATTTTAATCCAAATTACTCAGCAAGAACTGGACAGGGTTTACATTAACCATTTATATATAATACTTATGGACAGGGCTGAGAATGAATGTTTGATCTGTTTCCCTCCCAATACCATTAGGAAGGTTTGGTTAAAGTCAAGACTTCACCATTTCTTTCCTTGAATTAGACATTTGTAATGTGCTAAGTGCATTAAGGTGCAAATCACAACCTGGATTGCTAAACCTCCATTTGTCAAGTGTCCAGACTTGATAGTTGAAATGAGACTGAGATGTTCCATGATCAAAAAAGGTTTACTAAGTAATAGAGCTGATTCCTTCACATTGTCACTAATCAGACAGAAAAAGAAAAACACTCCAAAAGCAATATATTTCATTCTATGGAATTATTCTTTTTGTTAGACATTGTGATGCTTCAGAATCCTCTTATGTCAGTCTTTGTCAGATATTATGTCTGGTATTTGTCAGATAAATCTGAAGGCATTTTAATTTCTACCTTTCAGAAAGAATAGATAACCATAGTGTTATTTCATGTACTCTCTAGTGGGCAGTATAATCATAGTAAGAGGCTAATTGTTTAACTTGGGTCACACTAATCATACACAACACATATCAAGGTACATATTGTGACCCTAATGAGACCAATCTGCTTACAAAAGTTGCATATCCAGCTGAGAATATGCCAAAAGTGTTAGGGGAGAGAGGTTGAACTGCAATATTCATCAACACTCAATTATGCGTTTAATAAAAAAGAATGCAGTGAAATCAATATGTATTTTTTTAAGTCATTAAAGCTTTCAGAATGCAAGTATAAACACAACTATATTACTCACACCCAGAAAGTGCCATTCAATTGTAATGTTGAATCAAAAACAATATTGCCTTTATTGTCCATAATTAATAGGTAAATATTGCTACCAAAATAACATCATAGCTGATGGTGCTCTTCACTGTGTAAGTGAAAATGCCACAGCAACGTCAGAAGAAGACAGATGCACTATTAAGCATGGCTAACCAAAAGTTGCTTTCACAGTGTCCCACGCTGCATAACAGAATCTTGTTATCTGACTTCCCATTCAAATACTGAGCAGCATTAGGTTCCAATAATTTGCCCTATAGACATGATGCAAACTCACCATAACAAATCAAGGTACATGCAAATATCTTATAGTAATTAATCTTTAGTAATGCCAGTCAACCTCACCAGTTCTGAAAACTAATCATTATGAATATGAAGTTTCAAATTTCTTCAGAATTTAGTTGTTGCATATCGTGAAAAATTGATTAAAATGCAAAAACATTAGTAATTTTTCCTTTTTGTTATTTTTCCCTTATTGTTCTGCCTTGATCTTTCTTTCCCTCTTTTTACTTCTCTCCCTGCACATCAGTTGATATTGAATCTACCATCTCAGCCATAGAGAGGGAGTGAGTGGCTGAAGCAGGAATGGTCATTGTCGGGGGGGTGTTGGAGACAGAGAGTGAGGCCTCGGCAATGGGGATAGGATGAAATGTCATTCAAAGGAAGAATGTTAATGAGTGATTGGCTTGTTGGTGGGGTTTGGGGGAGATGCTAGAGATTGTAGTGAAGGGGATTGAGCTCGATTGAGGAGGTATTATGGGTTGATGTAAATTATAAACATCAGGGCTCATGGTAAATGAGAAGGGGGAAGGTTTAGACAATAGACAATAGACAATAGGGAATAGGCCATTCTGCCCTTTGAGTCTGCACCACCATTCAATATGATCATGGCTGATCATCCTCAATCAGTATCCTGTTCCTGCCTTATCTCCATAACCCTTGATTCCACTATCCTTGAGAGCTCTATCCAACGCTTTCTTAAATGAATCCAGAGACTGGGCCTCCACTGCCCTCTGGGGCAGAGCAATCCACACAGCCACCACTCTCTGGGTGAAGAGGTTTCTCCTCATCTCTGTCCTAAATGGTCTACCCCGTATTTTTAGGCTGTGTCCTCTGGTTCGGCACTCACCCATCAGCGGAAACATGTTTCCTGCCTCCAGAGTGTCCAATCCTTTAATAATCTTATATGTCTCAATCAGATCCCCTCTCAGTCTTCTAAACTCAAGGGAATACAAGCCCAGTCGCTCCAGTCTTTCAGTCTTTCAGTCCCGCCATTCCAGGAATTGACCTCTTGAACCTACGCTGCACTCCCTCAATAGCCAGAATGTCTTTCCTCAAATTTGGAGACCAGAACTGCACATAGTACTCCAGGTGTGGTCTCACCAGGGCCCTGTACAGCTGCAGAAGAACCTCTTTGCTTCTATACTCAATCCCTCTTGTTATGTAGGCCAGCATGCTATTAGCCTTCTTGACTACCTGCTGTACCTGCATGCTTACCTTCATTGACTGGTGTACAAGAACACCCAGATCTCTCTGTACTACCCCTTTACCTAAATTGATTCCATTTAGGTAGTAATCTGCCTTCCTGTTCTTGCCACCAAAGTGGATAACCATACATTTATCCACATTAAACTGCATCTGCCATGCATCTGACCACTCACCTAACCTGTCCAGATCACCCTGTAATCTCCTAACATCCTCCTCACATTTCACCCTGCCACCCAGCTTTGTATCATCAGCAAATTTGCTAATGTTATTACTAATACCATCTTCTATATCATTAATAATATATTGTAAAAAGCTGCGGTCGCAGCACTGATCCCTGCAGTACCCCACTAGTGGAAGATTAGGATGGTTCAGTTGTATTTTTGCTAAGAATAGAAGATGCTTCTGCTCCTTCTAGGGCAAAAAAAGTATTCCAAATGGATCTGTCCCTTATTATCCCCTTTTCCATGTTAGCTTTTCACCAGCCTTGCTGAAGTGACTAAAAAGAACACTTGTTAAAACAGAAGCACACAGCTTCAATAAAGATTTTATCTTCTGGTCTTTGTACTATAAGCAGATTAGTTATCCAGTGATTTTTTGAACTGGAGGAAGGTTTGTCATGGAGCTTCCTAGAAGTCAGTGTTGCTTTTTGCTTTTCCTGAAATACTTTAATGAGCTAGATAGTATAAACTCTAATAGTGTAAAGAGAACTAACTTCAAAATTTTTCTGGATTGTGTGAAATTTCGAAGCAATATGAACTCTGAGGCAGAGAGTATCCAAAAAAAGTGTGAATTTTGCAGCTCTCCCACCATCATATGTGAGGTACAGCAGAAAGGTGGATTAAACAAAATAGGTTACTAACCTGCCATCTCTGAGCCCACCTCATGTAACAATTGGAATGAGGTCAGTCAAGTGGACCTCATAGAACATGAGTTTCCTGTTGGAGTTATTAACCTGGTCCAATCAGGGAGTCCTGGCTGACAGACATAAACAGGAGTCGACTGCCTGCCCCTCTTCCGCGGTTACGTTAGAGCCCGGGTGTCCTTGGAGAAGGAGCACGCAGTGTCGACCAACACCCTGGAGTTGTTCAGGGAGAGGTGGGCGCCGCAGGGAGTGGAGTGCATCATTTCTCCCTCCAACTCTATTTTGATTTAGTCCCTACCCTCCCCTTCACTGTTTTGATCACACAGCACTGCCCTTTGATGTGAAGGGCAGTGTTTGTCACTGGCCACCCCGGGTGTTTTCCTATCTTCCTGGTGGTGGAAATTGAATAAAGATTCGTGCACTTTGTGTCTTCCACTGTGTCTCACACCTGCACACACACACCATGGGTGCTGGGGAAAAAAAATAAGCACTACCGCAGTTAGGTGGTAGTGTGGGGGTTAAAAAAGAAAGGGGAAAAAAATATATAAACAGGAGTGTCAACTCTATTTTGATTTAGTCCCTACCCTCCCCCTTCACTGTTTTGATCACACAGCACTGTCCCTTGATGTGAAGGGCAGTGTTTGTCACTGGCCACCCGGGTGTTTTCCTATCTTCCTGGTGGTGGAGTTTGAATAAAGATTCGTGCACTCTGTGTCTTTCACTGTGTCTCACACCTGCTCACACACACCATGGGTGCTGGGGAAAAATAAGCATTACCACAGTTAGGCGGTAGTGTGGGGGTTAAATTTAAAAATAAGATAACCAGGAGATTCACTGGCCACCCGGGTAAAAAAAAAGAAAAAAAAAGAACAAAAAAAATATACAGGAGTGTCAGAGGTTCTGCTCACTCTCAGAACCAGCTTTGAGCTAGCTGGGTCAGTGTCATGTACGATGCTTGTGAAGTAAAAGGTGACTTGATGACAGGATATTGGCCTTTGTGTAGTCATTTCAGGCAGATTTGGTCCACACCCTCCAAACCTTTCCTGTTCATGTCCTGATCCAAATATCTTTTAAATGTTGTAACGTACCTGCATCCACCACTTACTCTGATAGTTCATTCCAAACATTAACCACTCTTTGTGTAAAAAATGTTGCCCCTCACGTCCTTTTCAAATCTTCCTTCTCTCCTCTTAAAGGTATATCCCTTAGCTTTGAACTCTCCACCTTAGGGAAAGGACATTTGCTATTCATCTTATCTGTATGCCTCATGACTTTATAAACTTCTGTAATGTTACCCCTCAACCTCCGGGCAGCTGGGATTAGTTTAGTTTGGGAACATGATCAGCATGGACAAGTTGCACCAAAGGTCTGTTTCTATTCTGTGTGACACTATGAATGAGTTAAGAAGATTTACTCATTCAGAAAGCTGGCACAGATACAACAGGCCTATAGGACTCCTTCTGTACTGTAACAATTCTGTGATTCTGCCCTCCTGTTCTTCAATAAAACACGAAGTAGGTGGGTTTGAAATTATACCAAGTGTACCATATGTCATTTTGATTAGCATTTTGTTTTGACTTGAGATCAAAATCATTGGGTGAATGAAATTAAAATGAATTAAAACAGGCTTGCATCCAAAGTGATTTTATTAATTGAATCAAAAACAGAAATTGCTGAAAAAATTCAGCAGGTCTGGCAGCATCTGTGTAGAAAAGTCAGAGTTAACACTTTGGGATAAGTGACCCTTCCTGTTCTGAGGAAGAGTCACTCGACCTGAAACGTCAACACTCTCCTGTGGAGATTTCTCTCCACAGATGCTGCCAGACCTGCTGAACTTTTCCATCAATTCTTGTTTTTGTTTCTGATTTACACGATCTGTACTTCTTTTGATTTTTATTAATTGAATACTTTATTTATAGTCTGTATCCCAGCTCATTATGTCCCAGTAATTTAAACTTGTGAACTATGATATCTGCAGCAGAACACAAACATCTTAGCTGATTTTCTTTAAATCAGTAGACTAGATTTCAGCATTGCCATTGTTACTTCACTGAAGCTGGTGGAACCTTTGGGAGTTCAGGCATACCCAAAGTATTGAGATGTTACTGTCATTGAGCTTAAACTCCTCTGCTGGATGTCATGTCAAGGTTTCCATATACTACTGTCTTCTTTACAATAATATAATAATGAGATCTTGATGAACTTATGAGCTCATAGTCTCACACTAAATACACTTGAAAATTTGAATAAAGTATAATTGTTTTTTTTACTACCTCACCTTTACTACCTTACCACCTAATCCAAACTCCTCACTGAGCCTAAGAGTTATTTGTAGAACATCAATTCCTTCATATTGATTAAAAGTACAACATTTTTCTTTTAAGGTTTGTTTATTTTACCTTCTATTTCAGCAAAACGTGACTAGTTTAAATTTATATGAAGCTTAAATGTTTTTGCCTTCCAGATTTGTTGTGTGTGTGCATATTTCAAATTTGATTTGCTACCTACCATCTCCTCTTGTTTATGAGATGTAGACGTTACAGGTGAAGCTAGCAAAACTGGCCTACCTGTGACTCAGGATTATGGTTGCGATAGTGGTTGACAATGTAGTTGGCTCTGAAATCCCCTATGAAATGGCCAAGCAAGCCATTCAGTTGTAGCAATCATTCAAGAGAAAAGAAAGGAATGGAACTGGATGAATCACCTGGCGTCAACATAGGCACGCTAAACAGCAGAAACAGCCCTGATGACCCCTACTAACATCTAGAGGCTAATGCCAATTTGGGACAGTTGTCTCACAGAGTAGTCAAGCAACAACCTGACATATGATTCATGACAACTATCTGTCAGACAATTTCCCAGAGACCACCATCACCATCCCTGGATATGTGCTGTCTTGCCAGCAGGACAAACTCAGCAAAAGTGAGAGCATAATCAGGAGGCAGTACCCCTAGGTGTCCTCAACATTGACTCTGGACCCTATGAAATGTTATAGCATCAGGTCAAACATGAAAACCTCCCCCTGAGTAGCAAATACTGTCCTCCCTTGGCTGACGAATCAGTACTTCTCGATGTTGTACTGAGCTTTGAGGATATACTGAGGGTGGCAAGGACACAGAATCCACTCCAGATGGAGATTTCAGTATCCACTACCAAAAGTGAGTCCATAATTGATCAGGCTGTTCAGATCTGTTAGACTCAATCTGTGGCAGGTGGTAAGAGAACCATCATGAGGGTAAAACATATTGATCTCATTCCTACCAATCTGTCTGTTGCAGAGTGTCTGTGAGAGTATTGGTAAGCGTGACAACTGCACAGTCTTTGTAGTAAAGTCCTCCCTTCAGATTGAAGCTTCATGTTGTCTGGTGCCATTACTATATTAAATGGGACAGACTTCAAATAGATGCAGCAACTCTAGGCTGGGAATCCATAAGATCATCAGCAGCAATAGAATTTTACTCCATTTTAATCTGCAAACTCATGGCTTAGCATATCCCCAATCTATCATTACAATCAAGCCAGGGGATCAACCCTGTTTCAAGGAAGAGTGCAGGAGCATAAGCCGGCATAACTAAACATGAATCATAGAGTCTTACGACATGGAAACAGACCTTCGGTCAAACTCATTTTTGCCGACTGGGTTTCCCAAACTAAACTACTCCCATTTGTTTGCAGTTGGCCTATATCCCTTTACACTTTTCAGATTCATCTATCTGTCCAAATGTCTTTAAACTGTTACCAGTGAAGCTACAAAACAAGGCTACATACATACCAAACAGCATAAGCAGCAAGTGATAGACAGACCTAATCAATCACACAACCAATGGATCAGATCTAAGCTCTTTAGTCTTGCCACATCTAGTCATGAATGAATTTGGACAATTAAATAATTCACTGGAGGAGGAGGCTCCACAACCATCCCACCCTCAATAACAGGGGAGCAGAGAATATCAATGGAAGATACAAAAAGATAAATGTGAAGCATTCATAACAATCTTGCACCAGAAGTGCCGAGTATACCTACTTCAAATAGACTGCTGTGATTCAAGAATGAAGATTACCACTACTGCTCCAAGGCCAACTTGGGACGGGCAGCAGATGATGGCCCAGCCAGCAATGCCCACATCCTGACATCTCTTGAGTGAAGTTTAAAAATTATCTTTGAAAAGGTGGAGGAAGGCGGAGTTCCAAAGCTGTTGCAGTCCTTAGGGTATAGGTATGCCCACAATGCTGTTACAAAAGAAATTTGAAGAATCTGATCCAGTGACACGAAAGGAATAATAATTTTTTCCAGATGATGTTTAGCTTGGAGGGGAGCTTGCAGGTGGTGGTGTTCCCATGTATTTACAATCCTTGTCCTTCTAGATGGTAGACATTGTGTTTGGAAAGTACTTGCTCGCATCATTACTGATAAGCACCAAGACATTCTCTTGACTTGGATTCAGATTTAAAAGATGAAGACCATAAAGATATAGGAGTAGAATTAGGCCATTTGGCCTATCGGGTCTGCTCTGCCATTTAATCATGGCTGATATATCTATCAACCCTATTCTCCTGCCTTCTCCCTGGAACCTTTAATACTCTCACCAATCAAAAACCTATCTATGTCTGTCTTAAATACACTCAATGACTTGGCCTCCACAACCCTCTGTGATAATGAGTTCCACAGATTAACATTCTCTAGTTGAAGAATTTCTTCCTCGTTTTAATTCTAAAGGATTATCCTTTCGGTCTGAGGCTGTGCCCTTGGCCCTAGTCTCTCCTACTCGTGGCAAAATCTTCTCCACATCCACTCTGTCCAGGCCACTCAACATTCTGTAAGTTTCAATCTGAACCCACCCTCAGCCTTCTAAACTCCATTGAGTAAAGATCCAGAGGATTTAACTATTCCTTATATGCCAAGCCCTTCATCCCCAGCTTCATTCTTGTAAACCATGCCACAGAGATAGTTAGACTGTTGACAGCAGCTTTAAAATCAATTGCAAGTACATTTGCTTTCCCTTTGACCACAAAATTCTGGCTGATATTTCTTCTTATTGTAATATTATCCAGGGTTCAGCTGGCAACATTCCCTTCTCTGAATCAGAAGGTTTTGTGTTTAATTCTCTCTCCAGGACTTAAGCAGAAAATCAACCTTGGTCTCTAATGCTGCACTGTGCCATCTTTTAGATAAGAAGCTGCCAACCTGATTGCCTCCAATGAGAACGAAGAAGATCCTGTGGGATTAGTTCAAAAAAGAGCAGAGAATTTGATTACTGCTGAAAGAAGAGATATGCTGTTGAATCTTTGTTTCTTGCATTAGATTAGATTAGATTAGATTACTTTACAGTGTGGAAACAAGCCCTTCGGCCCAACAAGTCCACACCGAAGCGCAACCCACCCATACCCCTACATTTACCCCTTACCTAACACCACGGACAATTTAGCATGGCCAATTCACCTAACCTGCACATCTTTGGACTGTGGGAGGAAACCGGAGCACCCGGAGGAAACCCATGCAGACACGGGGAGAATGTGCAAACTCCACACAGTCAGTCACCTGAGGCGGGAATTGAACCCGAGTCTCTGGCACTGTGAGGCAGCAGTGCTAACCACTGTGCCACCGTGCTGCCCATTCATCTGGAAGATACAAAACTATCACATTTGATGGAATGATAATTTAAACTGCATGAAAAAAAAGGGTGATTAGTTGATAAATGGTCTCTGGTTGAGGTGTTACCATGAATAATACACCAAATAAAACAAATA
The DNA here is from genome assembly GCF_037043375.1 of Chiloscyllium plagiosum. NCBI lineage: Eukaryota > Metazoa > Chordata > Chondrichthyes > Orectolobiformes > Hemiscylliidae > Chiloscyllium > Chiloscyllium plagiosum. The sequence goes on along the minus strand of NW_028270154.1, from coordinate 67,026,775 downwards.
TTTCACAAGTTTTGTTACAATTCAAAAGAAGACAAGTTGAGTCTGATTGGCTGAGATATCACTATGGGGAAGGCAGCAGTGAACAGCTATCCCAAAGATCTTGTTGAATTGAGAAAAGCACAATGTCTGAATATGTTATTTTTGTTCACAGAACTATTTCTGGTATCACAACTCATGAATTCATGTACTAAATGTATTTGTGTGGTTTTGTGAGCTGTGTATCTTAATGACTGCATTGTATTGAACTTGTATTAAACATCATATCCCTTCAGCTATTCACAACAGGCAGAGTACTAGCTCTATTAAAATTCTGTAATATTTGTTTTACACTCACCTAGCCCATGCTTGAGAAACTCTAAACAGTGTCCAGCATTAGAAGTGATTACACCATTGAAGAACATGGACTGAACAACCCCTCATGCCAAGAATTATACTAACAACTAACTACATTTATCAGTAAGCTCACAAGCTTTTACTTAAAGATACATTTGCATGGTTGTCCTGTGTAACCCATAGAGTTTCAGAGTTAGGAAACTATATGAATCTGCAAGTTACTGAATGACAGTTGTCTCCAGTGCATATAATACAAATTATTAATGGAAATAGACTATTTGTTCATGGAAACTCTTGGTATCGAACAAAAGCTGGGCTGATTTTTCCCAGAAATTGGATCAATGTTGGTGAATTTCTTGGACTATTTTCTGTGAGCCTGAGTGAGTTTATCTCTGTGCGCCCTAGCAAGATTCTCACACATTTTTTCCAAAACTCACCTCATGTTCTGTGCACCTTGCCTCTATGGTGATGAAAAATATCTATTTACATTATTGCATGTATATTCTTCCCTCACTTGCTTTCATGTGTCAATTTCAAACACTACTAATCTTGCATGCCTCTGTGCTGTCTACTCACTCAGTCAGGACACCTGCACCTCTTCCTTCAAATGCACCAACACTGCTTCCGTCTTATTGAATCTATCACTTTATCTCATCCCAGGAGAAAACGACCCACAATATGGCAGAGAAAGCCAAGATGGGAGAGGTGTGCTTGACACTTTTCTTCTGATATCCTGCTAGCAGGGAATCCTTGCTTTAACTGGAAAAAAAATCACAACTGTACATATAATAGTGCTGAAAGTTCCTTATCCCAGATCTAAGTATAATCCCATTGCTGTGCTGCTCTCCCTTTGTCTATGTAAATGTTCCCTTGATGGTCTTGAACTCCTACCCCTTTTCTTATGAGTCAGCTTCTCTTTTGCCTCCTGAAGGCACTCATGGAAACTGCATAGTCTCCATCATTGAGATGGTCAAACCAGAAGTCATCCCTTGCCTCACTTTGGAGGAAGAATCCACAGATCTATTAGAGGAAGCACTGGCAAGGCTGCCTCCTGCACTCTCCACCAGCTCAGATACTGACACCTTAGTGGACGTTTTAGCTGAATTAGTCAGGAGCCCATTCGGATGACCACATCACTGTCATATCGACGTAGTTGGTCGAGAAAGAAATGCCATAGGTCACTGGCACTTGGAAGACTGATCGAGACAAGACACTGGCAGGTTAGGATCTATGGTATCAATGATTAACAACTTTGTACAAATGTGCAAGCAGATAGAGGATTGTCAGGTCCATTGGGCATGGTTGGATGACTCCACCGTAGCTGTTTGCACTGGGTCTGGATTACAAGCATCTGGCTGCCTTCATGGACAGATGGCAGCTGTTTGCACACCATTGCCTGAACACCATTGCTGTCACCATAGGTATTCAGCAACAAAGGCAAGGGAACAAGGACACAAGTGACTGTGATCTTACTCCAGGTGTCCTTCCTCACAAGGGAAAAGGGAGATGCCAGTCAGCATCTATTTGCAGGAGGAAGCACATACAGGTCTGTCAGAAGTCTCTCCTCCAGATAACTCAGCTGGACCTGCCATTTGATTTAATTTGATTTGGTTTGATTTGTTACTGTCGTATGTAGCTAGATACAGTGAAAAGTTTTGTTTTGTATGCAGTACAGACAGATCATGTCAAACAAAAATTATAGGGTGATTGAACAGAGTGAGGATTACGAAGTTACAGCTACAAAGAAGGTGCACAAAAAGCAAGATCAACGTTAGATTTTAAATTTGAGAGGTCCACTCAGAAGTTTAATAACAGCAGGGAAGAAGCTGTTCTTAAACCTGTTGTACATGTGAGAAGTGTAGATGGAGTCAATGGATGGAAGGTTGATAGACCTTGTGTGATAGACTGTGTTTACAACTCTCTATAGTTTCTTACAGTCCTGGGCAGAGCAGTTGCTGTACCAAGCTATGATGCAACCAGGAAAAAATCATTTCTATGGAAAAGTTGGTGAGAGTCCTTATGGACATGTTGAATTTCCTTAGTTGAGGAAAAAGAGACATTGTTGTGACTTCTTGACTGTTGCATCAATGTGCATGGTTCAGGATAGATTGTTGGTGATTGTCACTCCTGAGAACTTGACGGTCTCAACCATCTCCACCTCAGCTCCATTCATATAGATAGGAATGTGCCCTCTCCCTTGCTTCTTGAAGTCGATAAGCAGCTACTTAGTTTTGCTGATATTGAGGGAGGGACTGTTATCTTTATCCCACACTACCAAGCACTCTACCTCTTTCCTGTATTCTGTCTTGTCATTGTTTGATATCCAGCCTACGACAGTGTTGTCATCAATGAATTTGTAGATGGAGTTCAGACAAAATTTGGCCGCACAGTCATGAGTGCACAGGGCGTACAGTAAGGGGCTGAGTATGCATCTTTGTGGAGTGCTGGTGTGAGGGTTTTGTGGAAGAGGTGCTGTTACCTATTCCTCACAGATTGCGGTCTGTGGGCCAGGAAGTGGAGGATCAGAGTTGCTGAGTAGCAGAGGGCAGAGCAGAGACTGTGGTCTCGGAGTTTGGAAATTAGTTTGGTTGGGATTAAAGTGTTGAAGATGGAGCTGTAGTTGATAAGTCAAAGCCTGACATAGGTATCCTTATTATTCAGGTGTTCCAGGAATGAGTGTCCCTATCGGTTAAATCTCCCCATGAAGGGAGATCTCCACTCTTCCTGACATTCTCAGCCTGAAACCTGTGGGAGTTCAAGCCGAGGCGGGGGTGGGGCAGCAAGATGCACCTAAAATGTCTACACCTTCCGGCCACAAACCCCCATGAATCAGTCAATCAAAACTCCAAGTTCAGCAGGTTCTGCTATAGCACAGGCTCTGTCCATCCAGCTGGAGACCCTAGGACTGCACAGAGACATTGTGGGAGGCAAAGGAAGTCAACCACCTTCTAAGGGCAAATAAATGACAGGGGTGTAACTTTATTGTAAATACCTTGTCATTGTTCTTAATGTCATACAATGTTTTATGGATCAATATGAAAAGAGCAGTTCCTGAACTGTGTAGACTGTGGGATCTTGGAAGGTGATTATTACTTTCTCTGTTAAATTAATTTTTTCCAGGCCATAATACATTGCTTATGGATCACAGCCATGATGCAGATTGATTTGTGATGTTACATGATGTAATCAAGACTTTTTGGACCTGGAACTTGTTTTCCACACAGTAAGTTAATATTTCCCATAAAATATCTTCTGATAACAAGTGTCTTTTATGTGGACTATGTGGGGTACACTTAATGCTATTGCCTCTGAAGAGCCTTTTATAGTATAAAAGTGGAGCCCCCTCTCTCACAGAGTGAAACTTTTACTCTGTCCAACTTGGGTGTGGTGGCAGCTATTTTCATCTCCAATTCATACCTGCCATTTTGATGAATAATGGGAGGAAGCAGCATTCACGCTTCATGGAGTGAATCGCAGATGTAGCCTTTCCACCTAGATTGCCTTCTATATTGCACTCCTCATTAAATCCATGGACTTTGAGATACCCAATGTACCTACCTAACACGTTTATTTAACTGTTTGTCTCATCTTGAGCTGCAGGAATACTACACCATCATGCCAGACTTTGTCCCTCTATCAAAGCAAGGCTGGTGCTGACTATTCATGGCTCTTGCACTATCCATTGCTTTGCCATACTCGGTGTCATCTGCCCAGCTGACATGTTGAGTTGCTTATCTTCATAATTATCTCCTTGGCATCCCAGCATGCTGCCTTCAATCATGACAACTGAGTTTCCCAGTTTTCTCTCTTCAGCAGTAAAATCTAATAACCACCTTGATTTTTAGCAGAAAACCACCCAGGACTCAAAATGGCCCATCCTCTTGACTGACCTGGATGGTCAGCCACAACTAATGGCTAACCAGACCCCTGACTGATCTCTATGCAATTCCCCAACTGACTTACCACAATGCCCCACACTGGTTTCATTGAACCTATTGGGCTGACAGTGACTCAGGACTGTTATGATACAGATTCTCTGACCCTGACCAGCTTACTGACTGAGTGCAAGCCCCTGGGCTCATAATAGATGCCTCCCTCGACTTACTACGCAGGAACTGCCTGACTGAAGCCTGTGTCCCTTGAATTGTCTAAGGACTACTCCCCTCAGACTTTAAGATTGATCTGGTGTGGTACCATGCAGCAATATATCCACCTCTTTGACAGATGACTGCTGACAACCATGTCAAATGCTGCCTGGCTTTGCACTTGTCCTAAACAGCAAGGCAGGACCTTTCAGCACCAGCAGAGACAAAAAGTTCAGAAAGATAAGGTAAGGTAAGGCAAGGCAAGGCAGCGGATCTGTAAACATTCAAAAAGGCACAAAGTACAGGAATGCTACAAAAATAAACACTGAACAGTGCTGAGATGTAGTTTGGTTTGATCCATAAGTTGGGAGCTCTTCTCTGTGTGCAAAGTGTCCTGGCAGTAGCATTACAATGGATCAAACCAAAGTGCAGCGCCAAAATGTAGAATGTATTGTAAGTGAGTTAGAGATGGCCGTAACTGTGTGGGAAAGTTAGCATATTGCCACCTACATGGATGGGGTATGCAGACAGCTCAGGGATCATTGAGCCTGCCTTGAGATATTGGGGACTGCTATCCAAGACAAGGCCTAGAGAAGAAACTGGTGAGCTTGAATCATCAGCTTGAATCATCAGGTACATGTTCTGACTTTCCTGTTGAGAACTGACACCATTGAATGTCTGTCCAGTGGGTTTGGAATCATCAATGATAAGTGATTAGGTAAGAATGGCATCCAAATAAGTGGTGTAAGTCGGCCACTCTTACTGGTGAGGTTCTTGTCTCATTGTTATAAACCTCATTGAAGAATTTGACTTATTGTTTCCAATGTTGAAAACTTCATTTGCATCAATCCCACCTTACTTTCCCAATCAACTCACCAATGCCTATTTGTTCAGAGGCTGAGAAGATTCCACCCTATATCTTCATTTTTGGAAATAGCATTACTCTTGCAAGGTAAAAAAAGTGCTTTGTATTATTACATTTCTCTTGTGAAACAAGAGCCTGTTTACCTGTTAGTATGTGATAAGAGATAAGGGGCATTTGTTATATTTTATTTCTTAACTATTTATATCGCTTGACTACATGGCAAACTTTTCTTGGTTGATCTGTATCACTAGCACTAACCTGCTGTCACCTTTAGGTGAACATTATTAGTGACTTTTTCCCACTTGCTGCCAGCTGAAGGTTAACCAAACATTCATTTTCATGACAAATCACAAGGCAGTTTCAACACTGCATTTCCCTGTATTTTTTTCTAAAGTGATCTCCAATCGGGCGAATGTTGTGAGAATGAACATTTCACAATGAATCAAAACACACTTGCATGCTCAATTAAAGATTAGAATTTGATCAGCAGAAGTCCACCATGCTTTTTGCATTCTTTAATTTCAGCTTCTGTTGCAAAAATATTAACCCCTAGAGAAGGTCAATAAAAGCTGCTTTCATCTAAAACCGAGCAGTAGACAAAAATGGAAATCTATTTTGTTCAACCTTCAACTCCTTCAGTTGCTGCAGTGCCAAGGAGGAGATCATAAAGGTCAGAATGCTTGTTTATCATTTTGGTATCATAGAAACTGCTAATTGTACCATCAATGTATATTCGAATCTAACTAAGGACACTTAATCAGTTTGTTGGTTTAAATGTCAAATAGACTCTTTATACATAACATGATGTTTTGTACTGATACAAGGGACACATGTTTAAACAATCATTATATCATGTTTTTAGAGGGATGTATAATTGAGCTGATGTATATATTAAGAAGGTCCTTTGTTCTTTCATCTTGTGCTATTTTGTTCCTGAGTCCCAGCTCTAAAGATACTTTGAATAGTTACTATAATACAGTGGTTATTATACTTACATGACTTTTATATAGTAAACAGATGCATTGCATGAAGAGAAGCAAAAGTGAAAAACTTACTTTGAAGCAATTTTCTTCAATATTGCAGACTATTGTATTACTGTTTATGCTGATATTCAGTAGAGCTAGCTTCATGCAGTAAATTAAATTGCAGAAATAAAAAAGAATGTTACAGCACATTATGCAATCAGTGGGGTGTATATTCTGGAACACTATGTAACAAATCATTGGGTCTATGAACTAAATCTTCAAAACATCATCCAAGCTAATAACAAAAAGCTGTCAACAATAAATATTAAATAATATTGATTATATTTATCATAACAGTTTTTAAATGGAGACATGTAAAATATTAATTTTAGTTGTAACTTAAATTATGTATAGATGATTGTAATGTTGAATATAGGTTATACATTTCTAATCCTATATTTCTTTTACAGTGCAACACCAAAAGCTATTGAATAGCCTGCAAAGATGGTATGATATGAAGTGCACGCAAGGTAAGTTATGCTTATCCATCGAAGAACGAAGAGGTATATGTCAAGCTACCCTTTTTTATCCCATCGTCAGCATATGTGCATGCATGGGTTCTTCTGACTGCTACTCTGTCTTCATTTAAAGTCACCTCATGGCTCAGAATGTAATTGAATTTGTTAATAATGCTGCAGTGGGTTCATACAAAGCAACTCGCGTGACCTTCTTTGTGCCCTTACTCCCAAATAATGTCTGAATGTTGGTAAATTTGCACAGAAAGTAGTTATTCCCAACAATAGCTTTGAAGGGAGATTGTCCATTATGTTCTGAAGGGAGTATACATTTTTCTACCTGCCTGGTGAATACTCACTTTCAACCTTGAATTATATCGGTGAGCTTCATGACAATAATTCTTAAGTATGGACTCTATTAAGTTTTAAAGTGACACTGGCATAATTTTTGATTAATATGTTTTTGTCATTTTTTCATAGCTTCATGCAAAGACTTCAAAAGGTTTCTGTTCAAGAATACCATCCCCATTAAGGTTGAGCAACATGCCCTGTTTTCTATGTTCAATGGTTCTGTTCGAACCTTAGGAATATTAGCTGAGCCTATTAAATCAACAACAATGTATTTGAAGGTTTCATGATTATTGTTCTTGAGATAGATATATTTGGATTTTCAGAACGTGTTTGATATGACTGCTTTATAAGATAATAATCCATGGTGTTGGAGATAATATATTAACATAAATAGAAGATTGGCTAACTAAGAGAGTTGGAATAACGGGAGCATTTTCAGGATGGCAACTTGTAACTAGTGGAATGCCACAGAGATGAGTGCTGGGAATACAATTATTTATAATATATTAATAACTTGGATGAGGAAAGTGAATATACTGTGACCAAGTTTGTGGATGGCACAAACGTAAGTGGGAAGGCAAGTGGTGAAAATGACAGTCTGCAGAGGAGTATGTGTTGAAAATGACACGAAGAGTCTGCAGAAGATTATAAACAGGTTAAACAAATTTTCAATAACTTGGCAGATGAAATAAATGTGGGGAAATACTTTGGCAGGAGGAAGAGAAACTGAATATAATTTAAATGGAGAAAGACTGGAGGAAGTTGCAGAACAGAGAGATTTGGAAGTCCTCTTCCATGAATTACAAAAAAACTGAGCATCCAAGTTAAGCAGGTAATAGAGAACGTTGGCTCATATTTCAAAGGAAAAGAGTATAAAATAGGAAAACCCTCCTAAAGGTATGCAAGGCACTGGTCAGACCATAGCTGAAATATTTTGAACAGTTTGCATCCCTTTAACTAAGGAAAGATATACTGACAGAGGAGGCAGTTCATAGAAAGTTCACTGATTGTTACAAGGTAAGGAGCATCTATCTTTGAGTAGATTCAGTTTGAGTAGATTGGCTATGCAGTCATTGGAATTTAGAACAATGAGAGATGACTTATTGAGACATACAACATTCTTAGCAGACTTGACAGGGTAGAGGGGGAAAGATGACTTCCCTTTATAGGGTGACTCTATGACAGTCTAGGACCAGAGGGCCTAATCTCAGAATGAGAGGTGACACATTTAAGACAGAAATTAAAAGCAATTTCTTCACTCAGACAGTAGTGAATTCATAAAATTCTTTATCTTTGGAGGGCTGTTAATGTTGTATCATTAAGTATATCCAAGCCTGAGATGGAGAAATTTTTAATCAGGAAGGGAATAAAGGTTATGGGGAAAAGGCAGGGAAATGAAGTTGAAGATCATCAGATTAGTCATGATCTCATTAAATGACAGAACAGACTCAATGGGCTGTATGACCTAATTTTACTCTTAGGTCTTAGGGTCAGAGTATGACCCAATATTATGTCCTCCACAAAGTCTCTGTCATACCGATGTAATCTGCAGCTATTTGTAAACATGCAACAAACTGTATTTTTATCAACAACAAAGGACCCTTCCAGTTAAACCAGGAAGGATGCTTGAGAGACAAAGTATTCAAATTTATGAAGATGGAACATAGGACACTGATCACAAAGGCATTGGAATAATCAAGTAGGAGTTAGCAATCAAATAGGAGTTAGCAATCAAGTAGGGCAGCAAGGTGGCTCAGTGGTTAGCACTGCTGCCTCACAGCACCAGGGCCCCAGGTTCAATTCCAGCCTTGGGTGACTGCCTGTGTGGAGTTTGCACGTTCTCCCCGTGTCTGTGTGGGTTTCCTCTGGGTGCTCCGGTTTCCTCCCACAGTCCAAAGATGTGCAGGTCAGGTGAATTGGCCATGCTAAATTGCCCATTGTGTTAGGTGCATCAGCCAGAGGGAAATGGGTCTGGGTGGGCTACTCTTCGGAGGGTCAGTGTGGACTTGTTTGGCTGAAGGGCCTGTTTCCACACTGTAGGTAATCTAATCTAATCTTAAAAAAAATGCATGGATGAAAGTTTCAGCAGAAAATAAACTAAGGCAGAAATTGTGTAGTTAAAAATCTATGGACTTCTAATGTGGATGCTATGCAGTCAATAGCTCAGCTACCAAGCAGATATTTATCAATGCAGAACACTTTTATAGAGATTTTCTCATCTTAATAAGTGTCAGAATGAAAAATTTTAGAAAAAGGGAAACTAGATCAACTACCGAGTTAATCGAGAGTTGGCAAAGTATTCTGACTTTGCATTTAGGTTCCCTTTAGGAATGGTCTCATTCCTCAAAACATCGATTTTCCTGCCCTTCAGATGCTGCCTAACCTGCTATGCTTTTTCAGCACCACTCTAATCTTGACTCCCTTTAGGAATGGCTGTTGTGGCACAGTGTCCCGACCAGGAGGCCCAGGTTTCGAGTTCCACATGCTCCAGAGGTGCGTAATAACATTTCTGAACAAATCACAAAATGCTGATTGAAGAGAAATGTTCCCTTTAGGGGTGGAAACTGCTGTCATTGACTGATCTATCCTACATGTGACTCCAGACCCAAAGTTCACTCTTAGCTGCACTGTGGATAATTAGGAAAGGGCAATAAATGCTGGCCTGGCCAGTGATGCACATATTCTGTGAATGAATAAAAATCAAATCCTGCAGTGCTATGAAGAAATGAGTTGGGTTCTACCTCAACTTCCAGCTCCATTTTAATAAAGTTATCTCCTTCTCTCCTTACATCTCCTCATTTTTGTTGTTGTAGCACTGCCTTGCATTATACGTCGGGCAATACTTGTGAATGTTTTGATGATTTGTTCATTGAGGAAAAACGTTAAAATAGAATATAACATGGAGATGTTAAAAAAATGTGTTCAGTGGTGCATAAATACATTTCTGGAGAAGATAAGAAAGGAGCTAGGTTCGCGTCAGGTCTAGGCTGTGTAGAGAGCTACAGTTCCTAACTGTCTGTCAGTCTGGCTACACTCACGCATTGGTGATCTTCGAAAGGAAGCACAAAGTCTTGAGAGTGTTGGGCACCACAGCAATTATACTGCATTATTTCCTCCACTAGCTCCACTTTAATTTAATTCCCTCTTATTTTCCTTACCTTTCACCTTTGCTATTGTTGTACTGCCCCTGGTGCGTAGTACTTGTTAATTGCTCTTCTAATTAGTAACGTAGGTGGTTTGGTGGTGGTTTAAAAAAAAAGCTGGATTCCTTTTGAGCCTGACTTACTTCATCACCCACACCTTCCACCTCCTCCATGACTTTTGTTTCCCCAGCCCGCAATGCCTCATCTTCACCATGGACACCCAGTCTCTGTACACGTCCATTCACCAGGGTGAAGACCTCCAAGCCCTCTGTTTCTTCCTCTCCTGCTGACCCAACCAGTAGCCCTCTAACGACACACTCATTAGATTGGTTGAACTGGTCCTCACCCTCAACAACTTCTCCTTTGAATCCTCCCACTTCCATCAGACCAAAGGGGTAGCCATAGGCAACCACATGGGCCTCAGCTATGCCTGCCTCTTTGTTGTATATGTGGAACAGTCCATCTACTGTACTACACTGACACTATACCCCACCTACATTGGTGACTGTATCGGCGCTATCTCGTGCTCCCATAAGGAGGTTGAACAGTTCATCAACTTCACGAACACCTTCCATCCTGACCTCAAGTTCACCTGGACCATCTTGGACACCTCCCTTCCCTTCCTGGACCTCTCCGTCGCCATTTCTGGTGACCGACTCAACACTGACATCTACTTCAAATCTATTGACTCCACAGCTATCTGAACTACGCCTTCTCCCACCACCTCCAGTAAAAACACTTCCCATTACACCCAATTCCTCTGCCTCCACTGTATCTGTTCCAGGAAGAGCAATTCCACTCCAGAACATCCCAGATGGCCTCCATTCCCACGTGGTCAACAATGTCATCCAGCACATCTCCTCCAATGCCCACACTGTGGGGAAGTGGGGAAGGGAAACTTGGGTGGGGACTCAATATTGCAAGAATAGGAATGAATAAACCCAATTTCAAATTAAAAAAAAATTAACCTGTCTAGATTTGTGATGATACACCTCTGGAGTAGTTGAAAAGTGTGGCACTGAAAAAGCACAGCAGATCAAGTAGCATCCGAGGAGCAGGAGAGTCGATGTTTTGGGCATAAGCCCTCAATCAGGAATATGTGGGGGAGGGGGCTGAGAGATAAATAGAAGAGGGGTGAGGCTGAAGGGAAGGTAGCTTAGAAGGTGGGTTAGGGGAGAGTTAGAAGCAGATGGGGAATGATGGTGATAGGTTAGAGTGCAGAACATCTCTGGGACACACTCACCAAACAACTCCACCGTCCTGGGCTGACCATTTCAACTCCTCCTCTCACTCCATCAAAGACATGCAAGTCCTGGGCCTCCTTTACCGCCAAATCCTAGCCACCCAATGCCTGGAGGAAGCTGAAAAATGTATTGCTGGAAAAGCGCAGCAGGTCAGGCAGCATCCAAGGAGGAGGAGAATCGACGTTTTGGGCATAAGCCCTTCTTCAGGAATGAGGAAGGTGTGCCAAGCAGGCTAAGATAAAAGGTAGGGAGGAGGGACTTGGGGGAGGGGCATTGGGAATGCAATAGGTGGAAGGAGGTTAAGGTGAGGGTGATAGGCCGGAGAGGGGGTGGCGGCGGAGAGGTCGGGAAGAAGATTGCAGGTCAAGAAGGCGGTGCTGAGTCCGAGGGTTGGGACTGGGATAAGGTGGGGGGAGGGGAAATGAGGAAGCTGGAGAAATCTGCATTCATCCCTGGAGGAAGAACGCCTCACTTCTACCTTGGGACCCTCCAACCACACAGCATCAATATCGATTTCACCAGTTTCTTCATCTCTCCTCACCCCACCTCATTCCAGATCCAACCTTCCAATTTGGCACCACCCTCTTGAACAGTCCCACCCGTCCATCTTCCTTCCCACCTATCCGCTCCACCCTTCACTCTGTCCAGAGTTAACTTCTGGACAAAATCCAAACTGGAAAGGTGGAGATGGGCATTACTGCTAATCTACAGATTTATAACAAAAGCCTTGTAATTATCTATATGTCTTACATTGTGTTCTTGAACATGTGTAAGTCAGTCTGTTAAACAATCAGTGCTACAGATATTTTATTTGGAAATGCTGCTGTTAAAGAGGCTTTTCCAGATGCTATAACCGCCTGCATATTTATCATTTGTCAATGAAATGCTGTCTTAGATGTTAATTTTGCAAAATGTCATGTTTGTCCTGACATTGAGTTCACTGATAATCACTTACATAGCATTGTTATGGTTTTAAAATGAGGGAATATTTTCCACTATTCACTCATTTTGTCAGAAACAGATCAATACATTTATATATCTGGCTTCCTAAAATGAAAGTGGATCTTCTGTCAAATTTCCAATCACTTTTCCCAGAATGTCAAGCAGTGAGAAACAATATATTTATTTTCACAGTCCTAATTAGCAAGTTAAACTTTATACATCCTGATTTATGCATACATCACAAAGAAACATGAACAGCTTTAAAATCTATCCATAAAAACTGTGACATGGCACAGCATTAAAAAGAAGTCTTTATAAATGGGAAGTTAATTGAATGTCTCCATTTATAGTTCTTTGTGGGACATGAGCATCTTGTGAGCAACTATCTACATAAAAAACAATGTTCTATTCTTCTGCAAGACAATCAGACTTTTCCATCCTCATCCTAAAGCAATAATGATTTTGTTCACATCACAAGTCTCATAAGGTGTAATGTCTAACAAGAAGGCTTGGAGTTTACTCCTTGTGTGTAATCCAGACTTAATTGAAAATCAGTTGAATACTATCCTTTTATTACTGGTGTCAAGCTACCTCCCAGTATCATTTGAATGTGGCTGAATATAAAATGAGCATAAATCAGCATAACCTATTGGGGCCCAAGGAAATGTCAAAGCCTCTCAATTTAAAACTTAACTTTGAATACATTGAATCCTAGCCTGGAAGCTGCAGGCAGGATGGCTTTCCAATATTCACTGATGCCTCAAAAATGTAAATAAGATTATACGTTGCAGGTCACATAAGGAGACATTTTCTTTAAATGACACAATGAAGTTCAATTAAAAGAGCAGAGCAGTAATTTAGATTCCTACGCAATCTGAAAAAAACAGAAAAAATGCTGAGGGAAGTCACCAAAACCAGCTCCACTAAGAGGGGTTATATTCGCGGTATACCAGGATGACAGTGGTTCAAAAAGACAGCCCACCATTTTCTCAAGGGCAGTTTGGAATGGGAAAAAGTGCTGGCCTGGCTAGTGACCTAGATTCCCTCTCCAGAACCGGAAGTCGATGGGTCCAAAGAATGGATCCATTCCGAGTAGTGCTGTGGCTGGTTAAGGGGAACTATCAGTGATCCACACATTCAGTGAATAAATTATCTTGAAAAATCTCAATTATGTACAGAAAAACCACAATTTTTCAAGACACAGAATTGGTATGTTGGCAGAACGCAGACAAATCTGATGAAAAATGCAAAGGAAGATGAATTAAATGAGCAGAATTAGAACCCTGAAGTGCATCTTAAGTAATAAGATAGAATGGCAGTAATTAACATTTTCATGGCTCGCCTATCCACCCTATTTACAATTAGCTTTGGGCTGCACATTCTGAGAAAATAAATAAACATTCAAATCTACAGGCATTCTAATGGTTGACCCACACGTCCCACTCACTTTAACCCTTGTACTTTGGGATGACAATATAACATGTTCATTGGCTTGTCTTGTCTGCTTTCTTAAAGATAAACTGTCAAGAAAACAGATCCTATTTGCATTTTGCCTGACAAGCGGGACAGCTAATGCCTGTAAAAACAAGTGGGTAAAAGCATAAAATGAAGATTTTTATCCAGAGGAGATGTTCCTACAGAATTAGTCCCTGGCTCCTTGTCTGCAAAATGAAGCATGAAAAATCATTAATTTGAGATGACAGAGAATTTGTGAGGAAATTATTCATGGAGTGAAAAAATTTGTAGTTTGGAACTGAGCATAAAACTATAGTGGGAAGGAACATCTTGATAACCAATGAATGAGAATAAGACAGATAAACATGATAATAAAGAATACTTACATCTGATTGTTTCAGGATTTACTTCACATTAGAAAATAAACAAACAGAAGCAAATAATGTCTTTTTTACAATAACAATAAATATCTTAATAGCTAGTTATTATTCACAGTACTGACCACAGCATTTTGCGAAAGTATGCAGTGAACAGAGCAGAGTAATTAAAAACTGCCAGTGAATGAAGTCACTCAAAGTGATAATCACTTCCAGTAGAGTCACAGAGTCATAGAGTCACACAGTACGGAAACAGACCCTTAGGTACAACTCATCTATGTTGACTAGATATCCAAATCTGACCTAATCCAATTTGCCAGCATTTGGCTTACATCTTTCTAAACCCTTCCTGTTCATATACCCATCTAGATGCTTTTTACATGTTGCAATTCTACCCAACTCCACCAATTCCTCTGACAGCTCATTCCATACACACACTAGGGAGTAGAGTGGTGCTGGAAAAGAGTATTCCTGATGAAGGGCTTTTGCCTGAAACGTCAATTTTCCTGCTCCTCGGATGCTGCCTGAACTGCTGTGCTTTTCCAGCACCACTCTATTCTAGAATCTGGTTTCCAGCATCTGCAGTCATTGTTTTTACCATACACACACTACCCTCTGCATGAAAATATTACCCTTCAAATCCTTTTTTAATCTTTCCCCTCTCACCTTAAACCTTTGCCCTCTAGTTTTTCACTTGACCATCTTAGGAAAAGCATCTTGGCTATTCACCCTATCTATGCCCCTCATGATTTTGTAGACCTCTTTAAGGTCACCCCACATCCTCTGATGCTCCAAGGAGAAAAGCCTATTCAGCCTCTCTGAGAACTCAAACCCTCCAGTCCCAGTAATATCCTTGTAAATCTTTTCTGCATCCTCTGATTGACCTGCTGTGCTTTTCCAGCAACACACTCTCAACTTTGATCTCCAGCATCTGCAGACCTCACTTTCTCCTTTTTCTGTGCTCTGCCCTGAAAGAAAATGAATACAGTAATTGGAGCCTATCATGACATCAGTCAGCTCTGTCCAGTGGTAGTGTGATGATAAGTGACTCAGAAAGTGTCACTTCATTAATTTTAAAACATGCTCTCTAATTTTCATAGAGCCTTGAAGATCATGAACATCAGCAATCATAAAGTACCCTCCTGCAGTCAAGACTGCCCCTCTTTAATATTGAATACCCAGATCAACTCTGCCATGGAACTACCAGATTCTTATGGCAGTTTGATGATTGATTGAAAAAAGGTTTAGGCCATAAAAGTTGATCAAGTGTCCCAAGGGCAGTTAGGGACAGGCAAATGTGACTCACCAAGTGATGCAATTGCTCACCAACCTTATGCATGTTTTAATTTTAGTTTTGTGACCATTGTTTGAACCACAAGGCTTTCAGAAAATAGTTATTTGCTGGGCATCTCCTTATAATTTATCCAAGATTTTCAAAATTAGATCTGAAATGTTCTACAGATTGTAGGCATTATCTTGCCAGTAAAAAATGAAGATCATGATGTCAGACTAGAACTCAACAAAATAACAATATGTGGTTATATCCAACCTTTAACATAGTAGCACATCCTGAAGTGCTTCACTGCAGTGTAATCATGCAAAATTTAACTCGGAGCCATATAAGGACATAATAATAGATAACCAAAAACTTGGTCAGAGATAAAGTTTAAGAAACATGTTGAAGGAGAAGAGTGAGTCAGGAAAACAAATGATCAGTGCTCAGAGCTGATGTATTTCAGATCAAGGTTACCAATGGTGCAACAATTATAAATTGAAGTGTTCATGAGATCAGAATTAAAGTAATGTGGATACCTCAGTAATTTGGAACAACCCCCACAATGGACTAAGATGAGAAGAGTGAAAAGATGAAGGAACTTGAAAACAAAGCTGGAAATATTACAATCATGGCATTAATCAGGAGACAGAGTACAGCAGTGAGCATTGGAGTGACAGATGGCTGTGATTTAGTTCAATAAAGATATAAACAGCTGTTTAAGAAAGTAGACTGAGAGATGGACGAAGAATGCTCAAAATAATCAAATGTTGAGATAACAAAGGCAGCAATGAAGGTTTCAGTGGAAGATTAACTGAGCCAGGGCAGAGTTAGGTGATGTCAGGGAGTTGGAAATAGGTTTTGAAGAGTGTGGTGCTCTTTGAGTCTGATCTCCAGCATCTGTATTGCTCACTTTTTCCCAATTGGAAATAGGTAGCCTGCATTACGGCATGAATATCTGGTAAAAAGTTCATCTCAGATCCAAACATCTAGTCTATGCCAGGGAGTAGTTTAGATTTAACAGTTTAAGGATTGAGTTATTATGGGAACCAAAAACAATGGCTTTGATCTTCCCAATATTTCATTGTTGGAAATGTCTATTTATCAAGCACTTAATGTTGGATAGCAGTTTCATAATTTAACAGTGGTGAAGGAGTCAAGAAAAGTGGTGGCAAGATAGAATTGGATGTCATTAATCTTTGCATGAAAGCTAATATTGTCTTTTTGGCCGATATCACTAATGGCAGTACTTAAGAAAGAAATAGAAAGGGGCCAAAGTAAAATGCTTGGGGAACACTTGTATTGGACTTAGATTCATGAAAACACCACTACAACAAAGACACATGGGTACAAAATGATAACAGGCTAATTTAGCAGGGATGGTATTACCGATGCCAAGGCAACCGAAACAAACTCATCAGACAGGAAATTGACAGACATAGGCACAAATAAAATTTCAAACACCAGAGCAATAGAACTACTCCAAACAATAGAGCTAGTCTCTATTGTACTCAGTGGAAGCAATATTTGGGTGGTTTGTAAAACCAATGTGCCACCCTGTCACATGGATATCCCACCCAGTGAGTTATGGCAAAATAACCCCCACATTATGCGAAGGAAACTTCAAAGCTGGAATTTCCAGCAGACCCTCAAAAATTCAAGTTATTCAAGAATCAAGTAAATGGTGTGGAGGGAAGGATTGTAAGTGTTTATGGAAAGTTTAGCCAGGTTGGATGAATAGCATCCCTCAACAACATTGGTCCTTGTAATGAGAGACAAAATGAATTATTAACATGAACACAGTGAAGTAAAGCTTTTAGATATAATAATTAATTTCATTATCACATTAGAGATGAATATTACCATTAGTTTCTTAATCCAATTTTTGAACATAATATCATTTGAGGTCTTTGGTTTGTTTGCCTATGTAGGAGTTTGGAGAAAATAATGAAAATTAAGATCAGAAGAAACTGTGATTACTTTTAAATGACAGCAAATGGTAAAAACTAGGTTATCATGGGGATGGAGTTTAATGCCCTTTGCAATAACACATTTAATGGTAGATGGCCAATTAATTATGTAGGTAGGTGATAGGTGGAGTCCTTGCTCCTTCCTACTTCTTAATCAATTCTATGGATCACAGGTCAACCTAAGGGTTGATCATGCCAATGCTAATATCAATCCAGACACAGGTGGGGACTAACCTAGCAGGGAACCTAGCAAGCACACCTGGGTGGAATTGTTTGTGGACTTATTTAAAGGTACGAACGAAGGATCTGGCATCGGAAGATGAAAATCTCACTAAGAGCCACCTGTCAGCCTTGATTTTCAGTTAGCTTATTGAAAAAAAATTAATCAATGCATTTAACTTAACCCTCACACACCTCCCCACAAACTTCACTGTATAACTTCCTTCCCACCATAAGTCACCTGTAGTCTGGAATCCAGCAACAATACTAGGTCTTGGCAAAGTGTTGTACCAGCATCAGCCTCTGTTTTTTTGGTGGCACTGCTGTTCAATACAGTTATTAGCTTTTAATTGAAAGATATTAACAGGTGGGAATTCTGCTTGGGCTCCTTGATCCTGGGCAAGGCCTGCTGCCATTCAGCTAAGTGCCTCAATGGCAGTTAATGTGGCAGGCTTTTACCATAGGATACAAAGAACTCCCTTATCCATCTGTCCAACAAGTGAGATCCTCATCATCTCCATTCAATTTGATTCCATGTGACTATAATATCACCCATGCATAATAGAATTTTGACTTGCCATTAACAATCGTGAAAGATGATAGAACACAATTTTCATTGGCTATATTGTTTGTGTAATCAATTATTTCAACATGAATTAGTGACATAGCTCATCTTCAAATTGCAATGATTGTAGTGCTGTGATGATCCAATGGCTTTAAGAGGTGTATTTTGTCCTTTTTTGTTCGAGGAGAAGTTTTGAGCTATAGATGACAAGTTGTCTCTTCTAAACTAATAAAGTAAACAGTTTGTAAGGGTTTGGGTTTCTTTTTAGGTTAGAACAATAAAAGCAGCATGAGTGGATGGAGCCAGCCTCCCACAGAACCAGGGTTTTAGTTTAGTTTTCAGTAACTGTGAGGTTTTGATATTGGTTGTGAAAGCTGCTGGACCTCTCTCTTTGCCAAAATTTTCTCCTCGTGCTCTTTTCTCCTGGACTGGAGAAACATCGGATGCAAGAGAATTTATTTGCGTGGGCGGCACGGTGGCACAGTAGCAGGCCTCACAGCGCCAGAGACCTGGGTTCAATTCCCGCCTCAGGCGACTGACTGTGTAGAGTTTGCACATTCTCCCCGTGTCTGCGTGGGTTTCCTCCCACAGTCCAAAGATGTGCAGGTCAGGTGAATTAGCCATGCTAAATTGCCCGTAGTGTTAGGTGAAGGGGTAAGTGTAGGGGTATGGGTGGGTTGCGCTTCGCGGGTCGGTGTGGACTTGTTGGGCCGAAGGGCCTGTTTCCACACTGTAGGTAATCTAATCTTGACTGAATTTGCTTTTGCCAAGGGCATGTTTATGGTATGTTACTATATTGGAACAGTTGTCAGTAGTTAGATAATGTATTATTCTATTAAGCTTTCAAATAGAGATTAAGTTATATCAATTCTTGTTTCTTTTGTCTGTCTTTAAACTGAAGGTAAGTATAAAGTATGTTTTACTTAAAGCCGAATAGTGTGACCAATTGAATTACACCTGGAACATAGAAACTTATATTGCCCTTAGAGTCTAGGTTATCACCTTGATATATTTGAAGAGGGTCCATTTGGTCCATTACAATGCACATATGTAGATATCAGATTATAAAGATCATTGAACTCCCTAGTATTGAGTGACCCATATCGCATATTTATGTTACAAGCTAATATAAATATTATACCACAAAAGTTGAAGATCATCAACTATTGCACACCTTACACCAGCCTTGAAAGAATATATGGTGGGAATCTACTCCACCTGTCTGGACAATCTTGATGTTGGGGTCATAATATCAGGAAAAAAGAGTTGACTGTATCAGACTGAGATGAGGAGAAACTCATCTTTCAGAAGGCTGTAAATCTTCAGAACTTCTGACTCCAGAGAGTTGTAAATGCTGAGTCAACCTGTTTATTGAAGGATGATATTTATAGTTTTGTGAGCTCTGGTGGAATCAAGAAATAGGGGAGCAAATGGGAAAATATAGTTAATGACAAAAATCAGTCGTGATTTTGTTGCTTGGTGGAGCTGGCTTTTTTGCCTACTCCTACTCCTATTTCTTACATTTATAATAGAGAATAACTATTTGTGATCTATACAATAAATATCTATCTGACAAATGATGTGTAAACGTGACCCATTGGGCACATTTTGCAGGCAAATACTTTCTATTTGAATAAATAGACATAAATGTTAAAATTGCAGATCTACTTTGAAGCAAAATGTTGATAAGGGGTAATATAAATGAGGTGGATTTATCATGCATTTGGATAATGCAGAATCGTGACGTTGTGGCATGTGAAATGTGACAAGCTTCAAAGCAGCATAAGATAAAGTTGGCTGTCCAGTTGCAGTTTTAGCTGTGAGCACAAGAACTGTTTTATTTTGGTTATTTTAAGCTTCCTCTCTATTGGGTATTGTGGTTGCTAGGGGAATGGCCTTTGAGCAATGATTGAGCTTCAACAATGGATGTTCTGTTGCACAGATAAATGGAGAGATTAAAAAAAAGAACTCCTGTGCAAATACCTCCTGAATGTGCTGGTTCAAGAAATTCATGAAATGTTTCACAATGGATCCGAGCAAATCCTTTTTCCTTTGCAAGTAACCAAAAGAAAATGCTTCCCAGCAACTAATGTAGACTTCTGTAATCTGCCACTGCAGCTTAGAGACTTACTTTTCTGTTTCTTTCCTTACCTACTCATTTATGGAAATTGCCCCCAAATTTGGTGCTCTATTCTTCAGTCTCTGAGATCCTCTATGCTCTCTACTTCTTTGAACTTTGTCAAATGTCATTAACTCTTCTCCCATTTACCATGTCTCTTGAGATCACAAGTTTAATTCAGACTCAGGGTATTCCAGATACAACACATCTAAGGACAAATTCTGAACTTTGGTTCCAGCAATTGTTGCTTTGACTTCACTGCAGTGATTGTTACTAATCTTGGATTTGTAAGAATGTAAGAAGCAAGGGTAGAAGCAGAAGTTGGTTATACAACCTCTCCAGCCTATTCCATGATTCGATAAATCATAGATGACCTTCTACTTCAATGCTATTAATCAAATTAAATACCAGATATTCCTCTCAGAATTGACTGAGTTGTGCTGTTTTCTGACATTATAATCCCCATCTCATTATGTTCTGCCATACTCATAGTATGTTCACCTCTCAGACGCGAGCATACAAAGTTTTGATTTGCTGACTCCTGAGCAGATTTGGGACAGTGACAGAGGCAAATAGGTTGGTTAGAAAGTCCACTTCCATTTATTGGTACATCAGCTCAGTTCAATTCAAGGCTGTCAAACCCTCGAGCCCTCCTATCTCAAATCCCTCTTGCTGCTCCACCTATTGGCCGTTTCAACCTCATCAGTTGGAAACATGAGTGGACTCTCAGTATCAGTCATGAGTGTATATTAAGATTGCACAATGTGACCTGCACCTGACTGAATAGCCATAACTAATGCCACTGAAGTGAATTTGTAAATTTTAATGCAAGTTGATGTCAGTGCACAAAATAATAGATGCAAACAGTGTCAAAATATCAAGGTTTAACTAAAAATGCTATCAACACCTAAAGACTAATTAACTCTTTATAATAACAAATTGAGTTCCATTTTCATTCATAATATTTTCAAACCAAAGATTATGTAACAGGTCCTGGAGTATGCTTTGGCCTTCTCATCTCAGAATATAAGAAATACCATAATGTACAGTTAATACTATTACTGCATTCAAAATCTCTTAGAAATTCAACGAACAGCGCTGTATTATCAGCTGAATGTTATTGCAGTCAATTATTTTGTCTAATTTTAATCATTTAAAACATTTCATTTTACTTAATCAATGTGGGCGGCATGGTGGCACAGTGGTTAGCACTGCTGCCTCACAGCACCAGAGACCCAGGTTCAATTCTCAACTCAGGTGACTGACTGTGTGGAGTTTGCACCTTCTGTGGTTTCCTCCCACAGTCCAAAAATGTGCAGGTTAGGTGAATTGACTATGCTAAGTTGCCTATAGTGCTAGGTGCAGAGGGGAATGGGGCAGGTCGGTGTGGACTTGGGCCAAAGGACCTGTTTCCATACTGTAAGTAATTTAAACAAAGCATCCCATAACCACTGGGATTCATTAATTTATGCTTGTTATATACATAAATTGAAAACTACCCTTTCAGCTGAAAAAAAACAGTTTAAAAATCCTTCTGATTATTCCATAGGAATAGTTTTGAATATTAGTGTATTACACAGTGATGCACACAATCCTCATTAAAGCTGTCATTTAAATTTACACAAAATCCTGACTTCAGAATTTAGATTGGTGAGTAGTAAAATATTGTAAGTGGCTGTTGGTGTGGTTTGAAAGTGCTTGATTACTGGAAAATTTCCAGTCAGGTTGATCAGAGGCAATGACATTAAGTTGCAAGTTCCATAAAAAAAAGTATATCGGCTTTAAAGAAATACAGTAGCAAAAAGAGGAAGCTTTATATATCTGTCCATTTCTTATAGCTTCGCGGATGAGGATTTATTAGCTCACTTTCAACTGCAAACTCGAAAGCCCAAACAACTAGATTGCAAGAGTGGAGTGATGTCAATGTGACTCTATAAGAAGTAAGTAGAAATCGATTGTAGTTGTGAGTTATGGCAACTTGGATTGTTTCAGAATATAGAGTGCGTATTGGAGGTGTTGAAGTACTTTCTGTAATTTGCTTGTTGCTAGTTCTGGCAGAATAACAAGACGTGAACTCATCTTTTACGCATAGAGGAAATCCGATTGTTCAATATGCCACACATTTGCTTGTCTTGCGGGGGTCTCAAGACTCTCAAAAGAGGCAAATTTTTATTTTATTCTTTCATGTTGTGAGCTTTAAAAATGATGTTGGACTCCAAACCTGCATTATAATACACTGCCCCTGTATTAAGACTTACTGCAGATCACAATGGGATTCAAAGCATGGTTTTGCTCCATCTGTTTCTTACTATTCATCTATTCTCCATCTATTACCAATCTTGAGAATATATCCTGTGCTTATTTAAAACTTATAAAGGTATGCTGGGTGAGGCAAAGAATCAAGTCAGCAATCTCTGTAAGACTGGGCCTGCTGGATGGAAGGAGAGGCGCAAAGAAAGATGTCACTTGAAACCTGACAACATAGAACATAGATCATAGAACAGTACAGCACAGAACAGGCCCTTCAGCCCACGATGTTGTGCCGACCACTGATTCTCATGTATGCACCCTCAAATTTCTGTGACCATATGTATGTCGAGGAGTATCTTAAATGTCCCCAATGACCCTGCCTCCACAACTGCTGCTGGCAACGCATTCCATGCTCTCACAACTCTCTGTGTAAAGAACCCACCTCTGACATCCCCTCTATACTTTCCTCCAACCAGCTTAAAGCTATGACCCCTCGTGTTAGTCATTTCTGCCCAGGGAAATAGTCTCTGGCTATCGACTCTATCTATGCCTCTCATTACCTTGTATACCTCAATTAGGTCCCCTCTTCTCCTCCTTTTCTCCAATGAAAAAAGTCCGAGCCCAGTCAACCTCTCCTTATAAGATAAGCCCTCCAGTCCAGGCAGCAGCCTGGTAAACCTCCTCTGAACCCACTCCAAAGCATCCACATCTTTCTTATAATAGAGCGACGAGAACTGGACACAGTATTCCAAGTGCAGTCTAACCAAAGTTTTATAGAGCTGCAACAAGATCTCACAACTCTTAAACTCAATCCCCCTGTTAATGAAAGCCAAAACACCATATGCTTTCTTAACAACCCTGTCCACTTGGGTGGCCATTTTGAGGGATCTATGTACCTGCACCCCAAGATTCCTCTGTTCCTCCACACTACCAAGAATCCTATCCTTAATCCTGTACTCAGCTTTCAAATTTAACCTTCCAAAATGCATCACCTCGCATTTATCCAGGTTGAACTCCAACTGCCACCTCTCAGCCCATCTCTGCATCCTGTCAATGTCCTGCTGCAGCCTACAACAGCCCTCTATACTGTCAACGACACCTCCAACCTTTGTGTCATCTGCAAACTTGCTGACCCATCCTTCAATCCCCTCATCCAAGTCATTAATAAAAATTACAAACAATAGAGGTCCAAGGACAGAGCCCTGTGGAACACCACTCACCACAGACTTCCAGGCAGAATATTTTCCTTCTACTACCACTCGCTATCTTCTGTTGGCCAGCCAATTCTGTATCCAGACAGCTATGTTCCCCTGAATCCCATTCCTCTGACCTTCTGAATGAGCCTACCATGGGGAACCTTATCAAATGCCTTGCTAAAGTCCATATACACATCCACAGCTCGACCCTCATCAACTTTTCTAGTAACATTCTCAAAGAACTAAAGAATTAAGAGTTTTATACCACAACACCCATAAACCATTCTTTTCTAAGGATGCCCATCTTGTTTTCCATTTTCTAAGAAAATGTTCCTTTTTGTCACTTTTTTTGTTTTAGTCTGAGAGGCTGTTCTAAATTTTCATTTTACAAGGTTCCTAAACGATGTGAATGAAGTAATAAATCATTGCAAAAGATTCTCTGTAAAACATTCATTGAAAGTAGTCTGAGGCATTGAGGTAAGAAGCAAAGAAGATATCCCCTTAAAAATGCTGACAACATTCGTGATTGAATTAGTTTATGCCTGTCATTGCATTATTCCCACTGGTCACCATCCTCCAACATAAACTACCACTCCTGCTGGCTCCCCATTTGACACAAGAACCTTATATAAGATTACAGAACTGAGAAGAGCAGATCATATTCTTTGGTGCCAACATTTTAATACTGGCTGTTGATATTTTTTAATGTACCCTAATATAAATCATTGCACCTTGCACATTCCTGTCTTCATTCAGCTGTAGGTTCAAAGATCCTTAAAGAGGTATTGCCACGTTGCCAATGATGAAGGCAAGCTCAGTTACAATTGCAGCTTAGAACAGTCAATGCTGTTACCAATAGCAACAGGCTTTCTAACATGGTGATGAACAATGAGTCTACTGAGATCTCTTCAATAGTATTATTTTTGAAAAAGATTAAATTTTCAGGAGGAAGCATCTCACTTAAAGATTTTACTCTATAAACAATTGAACAGACTGCAGCAGAGTGGTTGTGCCTGATTATGTTGAAGACTGCTGAGAGGGCAGTTTGTTTCTATTTATGAACTTTGATCAAACAACTATTAGATATTTGTACAAGTAAATAAACTATTTGGAGGACAGTTCCCACACACCTCCCCACTCTCACTCCATTTAAATCCTTTCTGCCAACCAAATAGAACTCCTGGATGCAACAATAACAGCAAATTAAATGCAATGCAATTACTGATAAGTTTACAATCTTAGCATCTTGACACCTGCAATCCAGAGATCAAACTGGTGTATGATACTTACCTGATATTGGAACTAAGCTGTATTGCCATGGTAACGTGGAGGCGGCCCAGTGCTGTGGCTAACCTGCAGTCAGTCTGAAATGTGCCCGCCCACATTATCAACACAGATTCTATTCCATTTCTCACTTTAATGAGTTTCAAAGCAACAGAAAAAAATCAAGCATCTCAGTGCTGTATTTTTTATGAAGTTAGTTATCATAAACAAATTCAGCAAGAGCTCAACCTGCATTGGCAGTTATAAATTCTAATTAATTTATTAGATTTCTGGAGACACATCAGAGAAGCTTTATAAGCAAATGTAGAGATCCTGTTACCTGCACAGCTCAAGCTAACAGTGAACAGGCATTTATGTCAGCTGAATCAGATAATAACTCTTTAATGTTTTGCTTTTCAAGAACAATGTACAAATATTATTTAAAGAATTATGCTTAACTTTCAGGGTTACAAATGAAATTATTTGCATGAGCCTAAAGATGGTGTTATTACAATTCTGTATAATTAACAAATCGTATTGCATGATTTAATTGGGACTGTAGAATGATTTTGTTTTATATATAAATAAGACAACTATATTTAGAATCATAGAAATGTAAAGCACAAAAACAGACCCTTCACTCCAACTCGTCCACACCGACCAGATATCCCAATCTAATCTAATCCCATTTGCCAGCACTTAGCCCATAACCCTCTAAACCCTTCCTATTCATAAAACCATCCAAATGCCTTTTAAGTGCTGGAATTGTACCAACCTCCATCACTACTTCTGGCAGCCGATTCCATACACGCACCACCCTCTGCATGAAAAAGCAGCTTCTTAGGTCCCTTTTAAATCTTTCCCCTCTTACCCTAAACCTATGCCCTCTAGTTCTGGCCTCCCCTACACCAGGGAAAAAACCTTGTCTATTTGTACCCCTATCCATGCCCCTCATGATTTTATAAATGTCTATAAGGTCACTCCTCAGCCTCTGATGCTCCAAGGAAAACAGCCCCAACCTATTCAACCTCTCCCTATAGCTCAAATCCTCCAACTCTGGCAACATCCTTGTAAATCTTTTCTAAACCCTTTCAAGTTTCACAACATCCTTCCAATAGGAAAGAGACCAGAATTGCACACAATATTCCAAAAGTGGCCTAACCAATGTCCTGTACAGCTGTAACATGACTTTCCAACTCCTAAACACAATGTTCTGACCAATAAAGGAAAGATGATCAAATGTCTTTTTCACTCTCCTATCTATCTGTAAATCTATTTTTAAGCAAGTATAAAACTGGACTCCAAGTTCTTTGTTCATCAACACTCCTCAGGACCTTACTATTAAGTGAATAAGCTCTGATTTTCATTTCCAAATTGCAGCATCTCACAGTTATATAAATTAAACTCAATCTGCCACTCCTCAGCCCTTTGGTTCATCAGATCAAAATCCTGTTGTACTCTGAAGTAACCTTCCTTGTTCACTACGCCTCCAATTTTGGTGTCAACCGCAAACTTACTAACTATACTTCCTGTGTTCATATCCAAATCATTTATATAAATGACGAAAAGCAGTGGACCCAGCACCGACCCTTGTGGGACACCTCTGGTCACAGGCTTTCAGTCTGAAAAGCAACACTCCACCACCACCCTCTGTCTTCTCTCTTCAAGCCAGTTCTGTATCCAAATGGCTAGTTGTCCCTGTATTCCATGTGATCTAACCTTGCTAATCAGTTTACCAAGAGGAACCTTGTGGAACACCTTACCGAAGTCCATATAGATCACGTTCACCGCTCTGCCCTCATCAATCCTCTTTGTTACTTCTTCAAAAAAATGCAATCAAGTTTGTGAGACATGATTTCCCACACACAAAGCCACGCTGACTATCCCTAATCAATCCTTGCTTTTCCAAATACATGTGAATCCTGTCCCTCAGGATTCCCTCCAACAACTTACCCACCAGCAATGTCAGACTCAAAGGTTTATAGTTCCCTGACTTTTCCTCACCACCTTTCTTAAATAGTGGTACCATGTTAGCCAACTTTCAGTCTTCCGGCACCTCGCCTGTAACTATTGATGATACAAATATCTCAGTAAAAGGCCCAGCAATCACTTCCCTTGTTTCCCACAGAGTTCTAGGGTACACCTGATCAGGTCCCTGGGGTTTATCCACTTTTATGCATTTCAAGACATCCAGCAGCTCCTCCTCTGTAATATGGACATTTTTCAAGATGTCCTTTATTTCCCCATATTCTATATTTTCCATGTCCCTTTCCACAGTGAACACTGATGCAAAATACTCATTTAGTATCTCTGTCATTTCCTGTGGCTCTTCACATAGGCTGCCTTGCTGATTTTTGAGGGGCTCTATTCTCCCCCTAGCTATCCTCTTGTCCTTAATGGATTTGTAAAATCCCTTTGGATTCTCCTTAACCCTGTTTGCCAAAGCTATCTCATGTCCCCTTTTTGTTCTACTGATTTCCCTCTTAAGTACACTCCTACTGCCTTTATACTCTTCTAAGGATTCACCCGATCTCTACTGTTTATGCCTGATATATGTTTCCTTCTTTTTTTTAGCCAAAACCTCAGTTTTTCTTGTTATCCAGCATTCCCTACACCTACCTGCCTTATTTGTTTTCTTCTCTTGTGCAATCTACACAAACACTAATTAAAAAGCTTTATCTCTTGAAGGGGTAGGCATTCCACTTGACATTGACTTTTATTGTCAGTGAAGCAATGTTCCTTCATGTTAATATATACTGATAATGAATTGAATTCACCCTCGGGTGACTGTCTGTGTAGAGTTTGCACGTTCTCCCTGTATCTGTGTGAGTTTCCTCTGTATGCTCCAGTTTTTTCCTCCCAAAGTTCAAAGACGTGCAGATTAGGTGGATTGGCCATGCTAAATTGCCAGTAGTTTCCAGGATGTGCAGGCTAGGTGGATTAGCCATGGGAAATGCAGGGTTACAAGGATGGGGTACAAAGGTGGGTCTGGCTGGGATGTTCTTTGCAAGGTCAGTGTGAGTCATTGGGCCAAATGGCCTGCTCCCACACTGTAAGGATTCTATAAAATCAATGGTGTATCTGTCAGTGTTTTATACTTCTCAGTTTGTTCCTTACTCCAGCCATTTTCCAAATCGCCACTATAGCCCTACAATGTTATTGATGAAGAACTGTGATGCTGGAAAAGACACATTAATGCCATTATTCTGACCCCTGCCTGCATTATTCAGTGACAGCTTTTAGGTGAAGTAGAAAGTGATCTAAATAACATGAGAAGACTGTAAAAATGCTCACAAACATGTATCAGAATCATTGGAGTATAATTTAACCACTTTGCCAAATCAGTTCTGTACTCTTCCAGTAAAATGGTGAACTGATGTGATTATATTGACCAAGAATATAGTGAGTAAATGTTGTGAACTAAGCTAAAGCTGCAATGCAGCAACTCCCACAAGAAGTCTAGTATTTAACCATTATAGGGTAGACAATTTTAAGGCAAATTTTTCATGCAAGAGCTACTCATGCATATGTTATACATGGTATCTTTTTCACAACTAGATTAAAGTGAGAACTGCAGATGGAGATTAGAGTCGAGAATGTGGCGCTGGAAAAGTATAGCAGGTCAGGCAGCGTCCGAGGAGCAGGAGGGCTTTTGCTCGAAACGTCGATTCTTCTGCTTCTTGGATGCTGCCTGGCCTGCTGTGCTTTTCTAGCACCATACTCTCAACTCTTTTGCACAACAACAATATTGACACTTTAAGTAAGTGGGCAAATGTGCAGCAAATGGAATATCATGTAGAAAATAAGAAGTTGTCAATTTAGGCAAGAAGAATTAAAAAGTATGCATCTTATATAAATGGTGAGAGATTACAGAGTTCTGAGATGCAGAGAAAATGGATTTCCTCATGATTCAATTGGAAAAGGTTAGGATGCAAGTGAAACAAGTAATTAGAAAAGCTAATAGACTATTATCAAGGAGACTTGAATACAAAATTTGGGAAGGTGTTCATCAGTTATACAAAGCGCTGGTGAGGCCACATCAGGAGAACTATATATAATATTTGCCACATTATTTAAGGAAGGATGTAACAACATCGGAGGCAGTTCAGAGAAGATTTATTTCACTGATACTTAGAATGACTGCATTGCCTTATGAGAAAAGATTGGAAAGTCTAGGCTCATATCTGCTGAAATTTCGAAGAGAAAGAGGTGATTTGATTGAAGTCCATATAATCCTGAAGGGCCTTGACATGGTATATGTGGAGAAGACGTTACCTCTTCTGGATGAATCTAGAACTGGGATTCACTTTAAAAAACAGGAAGCACCCGCTTAGAACAGAGATGAGATGAACTCCATTGGCTCAGACATTCATGAGTCTTTGGAATTTTTAGAGTCATAATGTCAAAGAGTCATACAGCATGGAAACAGACACTTTAGTCCAACTGGTCCAGCCAACCATCATTCCAAACTGAACTAGTCCCATCTGCCTGACCCATATCCCTCCAAACCTTTCCTATTCATATACTTACCAAAATGTCTTAAATGTTGTAACTGTGCCCACATGCATCACTTCCTCAGAAGTTCATTCCACAAGTGTTCCACCCTCTCTGTAAAAAACTTGCCCGTATTTCTTTTTTAAAACTTTCTCCTCTCGCCTTAGAAGTGTGCCCCATAGTCTTGCATTATTCTGGGGAAAAAACATCTAACATTAACCCTAACAATGTCTCTCATGATTTTATATACCACTTTAAGGTCACCTCTTAAACCTCCTACACACCAGTGAAAAAGTCCCAGAGTATCCAGCTTGGCGTTATAACTCAAACCTTCCATATCCGGCAACACCCTGGTAAATCTCTTCTGAATCCTCTCCTACTTAATAATATCTTTCCTATAACAGGGTGACCAGAACTGGACACAGTACTCGAGAAGAGGCCTCACCAATGTCTTGTATCCTCAACATGAGGATACAAGACATTGTACCTCCTATACTCAAAGGACTGAGCAATGAACGCAAGTGTGCGAAATGCCTTTTTAACCCTGTCTTTATGTGACACTCTGTCTCCTATTGTTAAGCCAATTATGTATTCAATTGGCAAACACAGCCTGAATCCCATGTGACCTAACTTTACTAATTAGTCTACCATGTGGAATTTGGTCAAAATCTTGTCTAAAGTCCAAGTAAACAAACATCTACTGCTCTGTCCTCATCAATCGTTTCGATAACTTCCTCAAAAAACTCAATCAAGTTTGCAAGACACGATTTTCCACAATAAAACCAGACTGACTGTCCCGACTCAATTTCTGCCTCTCCAAATGTCTATAAATCCTATCTTTTAAAATCACTACTAACAATTTTCCCAAACTGAAGTCAGTCTCAGAGATCTATCATTCCCCAGTTTCTCTGGTGGGTGGCATGGTGGCACAGTGGTTAGCACTGCTGCCTCACAGAGCCTGAGACCCGGGTTCAATTCCTGCCTCAGGCGACTGACTGTGTGGAGTTTGCACGTTCTCCCCGTGTCTGCGTGGGTTTCCTCCGGGTGCTCCGGTTTCCTCCCACCCGTCCAAAGATGTGCAGTACAAGTGAATTGGCCATGCTAAATTGCCCGTAGTGATAGGTAAGGGGTAAATGTAGGGGTATGGGTGGGTTGCTCTTCGGCGGGTCGGTGTAATATTGTTGGCCTGAAGGGCCTGTTTCCACACTGTAATGTAATCTAATCTAATCTTCTCCCTACAATTCTTCTAAAACAAAGGCACAACATTAGCCACCCTCCAGTCTTCAGATACCTCACCCGTGGTTATAGATGATGCAAATATTTCTGCAAGGAGTCATGTAATTTTCTCCCTTACTTCCCACAGCATTCTGGGATACATTTGATCAGATCCCAGAAATGTATCTACCTTTATATCCTATATGAACTTCAGAACCTGCTCTTCTATAATGTGAACTGTTTTTAAAACATCAATATTTATTTCCCTGTGTTCTTCCCTTCTCCACAGTAAAAACTGATGTGAAATATTCATTTAGTATCTCTCCATCAAAGACAACCTCTTTGTTTTTTAAGGGACCCTACCCTTTCTCTAGTTACCCTCTTTATTTTAATGTACAGGGGAACCTTGTTTATCTGACATTTGATTATCTGAATATTGGTTTAGCTGCCAAGATCACAAGGTTCTGATACTCGTCTAAACTACGCTATCCGGCATTCGATTAACCGAACAAAATACAGCCCGCCCATGTCCTGCGGATAATCAAGGTACCTCTGTACTTGTAGAATTTCTTCGGATTATCCTTAATTACCTACCAATGCTATCTCTTATCCCTTATTTGCTTTCCTGATTTCTTTCTTAAGAATATCCTATACTGTTTATATTGATAAGAGATTCATTTGAACTTTCTATATGTAAATTATGATTCTCTTTCTAGACTAGACTTGACTAGAATCACAATACCATTATCCATTCGTTGTTCTTTAATCTTACCAGTGTAACCTTTCAGTCTAACAGGAAGATAATGCTCCTGAACTCTCCCGTCATCTTAAAATGTTTGTGGAATCAAATATTTTTAAAGCAGAGGTAGATAGATTATTGTTAAACAAGGGCTTGAATAGTAATCAGGAGTAGGCAGGAATGTAGATTTGAGGTTAATATCAGATCAGCCATGATTTTAGTGAATAGCAGAGCAGGCTGAAGGAGGTTAATGACCTGTGCTGGCTCTTAGTTTGTATATTCAGATGAAAGTTGAATATCAATAATCCAAAATACAATATTTTTTCACTGTGTTAATGATGATTATTCCAACACAAGGTTATTATGAATGAACATGCTCTGCTCAACTTTTCCTCGTGAGGCAACAAACTAAATTACAGATATTAATCTGGTAAACCTCCTTTGAAATACTTCCAAAATGTTTACATTCTTCCTTACATAAGGTGACCACTATGTACTCCAGATACAGTCTCAACATTGCTGTGTATTTCTGCAGCGTAACCTCCCTGTTTTTGTTTTCAATTCCCCTCTCAATAAATGATAAAATTGTCTTAGCTTTCTTCGTTACTCATTGCACCTGCATGCTAACCTTTTGCAATTCTGTTGTCAGACCCATAACAGGATCACTGTCTAAGTAAATTTCAAACAGTGGCACCGCAGTACCCTTTGCCATAAATGCTGGCCATACACTGAAAGTTAATTTGCTTTAGGTCACTTTTGCCTTTAGCTCAAGCACTAGCATTCCCACTTCAATAGAACAGCAAGAGAGGAGGCAGCAGAGGATACACTGAGTCCCAGGATTGAGGGCTTAACACTTCAGCTTCAATATGACAAGAGAAGAGACAGCAGACGATATACTGAGGCCCAGCAGTTCAACTTCAAAACAGCAGCAAGAGAGCCTTGGTTTAACAGCACCTGCTTCAGGGGGACAACCAATTTGGGAGAAAAACAATTCAACAAGTGACATCACAGAGAACTGGTGGCTTGATTAGTTTATGAATGAAAAAGCTTTTTTTTGGAAGAAGAGACTAACAGACAAACAAGAACTTACCCGAGTGCCAGAGAGTGTGGGATCCAGCTCACACTGAGTTTGAAAAGAACCTTGAGTGATACTATAGAAAATCTATAAGTTCACTGGCTGACAAAAAATTGCTGCTAGAGACTTTCTGTAAATTGTTATAAATTTGAAGTGTATTATTGTTCATAGCCAAGATTACAAAGTAGCATGAGTAAGCCAAAGTAGGATAATGAAAGGAGAGTAAAGTTAACGTAAGGGAAGTCAGTTTAAGACTGAGAATAGTTTTGGCAGGAGAGCCCCGTCCAATGTTTTGCCATATTCAGCGTGTGAGAAATCTTAGATGCTCCTGGTAGTCTGGATGACCACATACTGGCACAATAGGGCAGCACAGTGGCTCAGTGTTTGGCACTGCTACTTCACTGCTCCAGGGACCTGGGTTCGTCTCCTGCCTCAAGAGACGGTCTGTGTGGAATTTGCACATTCGCCCTGTGTCTGTGTGAGTTTCCTATGAGTACTCTGGTTTCCTCCCACAATCCAACGATGTGCAGGTTAGTGTTTGGTGCATTAGTCAGGGGAAAATATAGGGTAGGAGAATGGGTCTGTGTGGATTTTGATTTAATCCCTGCCCTCCCCTTCACTGTTTGATCACACAGCATTGCCCTTTGATGTGAAGGACACTGCTTGTCACTGGCCACTCGGGTCTTTCCTTTCTTCCTGGTGGTGGAAATTGAATAAAGGTTTGTACACTTGTATCTTTCACTGTGTCTCACACCTGCACACACACAACATGGGTGTTGGGGAAAAATAAGCACTACCGCAGTTAGGCGGTAGTGTGAGGAAATTTTTTTTAAATAAACAGGAGTATCTGAGATGGTTCACTCCATCAAAAGAAAAAAAAACAGGAGATTATGCAGCATTGCCCTTTGATATGAAGGGCACTGCTTGTCACTGGCAACTTGAGTGTTTCTTTGCTTCCTGGTGGTGGAAATTGAATAAAGATTCGTACACCTTGTGTCTTTCACTATGTCTCACACCTGACACACAGAACTTGGGTGCTGGGGAAAGAAAAAAAACAAAAAAAAGTGTTGATGAACAAAGAGACCTTGGAGTGCAGGTTCATAGCTCCGTGAAAGTGAAGTCACAGGTAGATAGGATAGTGAAGAAGGTGTTTGGTATGCTTCCTTTATTAGTCAGAGTATTGAGTACAGGAGTTGGGAAGTCATGTTGCGGCTGTACAGGACATTGGTTAGGCCACTGTTGGAATATTGCGTGCAATTCTGGTCTCCTTCCTATTGGAAAGAGGTTGCGAAACTTGAAAGGATTCATAAAAGATTTACAAGGACGTTGCTAGGGTGGGAGGATTTGAGCTGCAGGGAAAGGCTGAACAGGCTGGGACTGTTTTCCTTGGAGCGTCGGAGGCTGAGGGGTGACCTTATAGAGGTTTACAAAATGATGAGGGACATGGATAGGATAAATTGACAAAGTATTTTCCCTGGGGTTGGGGAGTCCAGAATAGAGGTTTAGGGTGAGAGGGGAAAGATTTAAAAGAGACCTCAGGGGCAACTTTTTCACACAGAGGATGGTACGTGAATGGAATGAGCTGCCACAGGAAGTGGTGGAGGCTGGTACAACTTCAACATTTAAAGACATTTGGATAGGTATATGAATAGGAAGGGTTTGGAGGGATATGAGCCGGGTGCTGGCAGGTGGGACTAGATTGGGTTGGGATATCTGGTTGACATGGACGGTTTAGACCAAAGGGTCTGTTTCCATGCTGTACATCTCTATGACTCTGTGACTGTCAGGCATCCTGTTCACTCTGGGAGCTGGTTCGAAGGATCAGTGATTCTGGGTAATCCAAGATGGAAGCCAGGAAAAATTTCTGACTGTAAGAGCTGCCCCTTATTTTTGAGGTATTTTAGGTGTTGGAGGTGATTTCCTCAAATTTCAGGAGCAGCAATTACTGTTTTATATGCTGTTGCATTGTTTTGGAACTTCGGAAAAAAAAGTCAAAACAACAGTAGTTTAAAAGGGAGAAGAGCAAACAAAGGGTACACATGGTGAGGACTGTGCAGGAGAGGGAGAGAGAGAGAGAACCTGCACAGTTACCGCCTTTGCTGTTTGAATTTGTGTATAGCTGGACATCGGAGTGCATCTGGGAAATTAACAAACAGTGAAATTCACAACTAATCTTGGAGAAACTGTCGGGCGAAGTTCACAGCACAGAATCAGATAAGTTAATTGTTGTTTTAAGTCTGTCCAAGAGAAAGGCTGCAGTAGTGAGTATAGCGGATTCTTTCTTGATTATTTGTTTTTGGAGATAAGTCTCTAGATTAAACTTAAAATATAAGCCATAGCTATTAATTTAACCTGGGGCAGTGTTTGTAGAGGAACAAGACGGTGTTATTTTCTGGGTCTGTAGATTGTGAAGGAGCAAAAATGGCCTTTGCAATGATATGCACTTCTTGTCAGATGTGGGAGTTTAAAGAGAGTTTAGGGGTTATTGCAGATTATATCTGCCATAAATGCTGTTGGATGCAAATCTTATCAGATCGAGTGGATCTTTTGGAGAGACAGATAGAAGCGATGAGGAATTTGCACCAGCAACAGTGTGTGATGGATGGCAGTTATAGGAAGGGGGGGAAAGTCTCAGATACAGTCACATAGATGGGTTAACTTCAGGAAGGGTGAGAGAAGTCGGCACCTAGGGCAGGAGTCTTTTGTGGATATACCCATTTCAAACAGGTATGCTGTTTTGGAAAATGTAGAGGGTGATGGATTCTCAGGGGAACGTAGCACAAACAGCCAAGTTTCTGGTATTGAGACTGGCTCTAATGCAACGAAGAGTACGTCAACTTCCAAGAGGTCAATTGTGTTAGGGGATTCTGTAGTCAGAGGTACAGAACACAAAATGGTGCAGAGACTCCATGCTAGTGTCCGGTTACTGTTCATCATAGGTGGAGTTTGTGCCTGTTAGATGCAGACATTTTATTTGCCATGGGAATTCACCACTGTCCTTATGGTCAGGGTGATATTCCTCCCAGTGCTAATGAAGCACTCTGTGAACTGTATGGGGCTGTTAGTAGACTGCAGAATGCACATCCTGACACTCTTTATCATGGCTGGTGATTACAATCATATGAATCTGAAACTGAGCTCCCTAAATTCTGTCAACATGTGGACTTTGTGACGAGAGGGGAGAACACACTGGATCTGGTTTACACAAACATTCCCAATGCATACAGGGCAGAGCCCTGACCCACCTTGGCTCCTCAGACCACATCTCTGTTATGCTAGTCCCAGCGCACAGACCACTCATCAGACGTGTCAAACCAGTTCTGAAACAGGTGAAAATCTGGCCGGTAGGGGTCATTTCTGCTCTTCAAGACTGTTTCAGCACTCTGATTGGCGTGTGTTCAGGGAGGTGGCAACCAACAGTGATTCCATCACTTTAGCGGAGAACACTGCATCAGTGATATACTACATTAGCAAGTGCATTAATGATGTCACTGTGTCCAAGACCATCACCTCTTGCCCCAACCAGAAGCTATGGATAACTGCAAAGGTGTATGTGCTGCGATGGACAGGTTGAATCACATCGTCAAGTTCGCGGATGATATGACGATAGTGGGTCTCATTAGCAGGAACGATGAGTCAACATACAGAGAGGAAGTGCAGCGGTTAATGGACTGGTGCAGAGCCAACAACCTGTCTCTGAACATGGACAAAACAAAAGACGCGGTTGTTGACTTCAAGAGGGCACAGAGCGACTACTCTCTGCAGGACATTTACTGCTCCCCCATCCATCCAGAAACCGGACCATACGGTCTCTCAGAGTCAGACTGTGCAAGTTTCTTTCCCCAAGTCATCAGGCTCCTTAACACAGTATAAGTGGACTCTTTCTCATCTGAAATTCTCTCATTACTGCTAGAAAATGTCTATCATTTATCATTCTTCTGTTACACTGTAACTTATGTATGTGTTTGCACTTCTTATGCACTTTATGCTGTGTATAATTGTATAGTTTGTGCTGTCCATGTAGACAATAGACAATAGACAATAGGTGCAGGAGTAGGCCATTCTGCCCTTTGAGCCAGCACCACCATTTATGATGATCATGGCTGATCATCCTCAATCAGTATCCTGTTCCTGCCTATCCCCATAACCCTTGATTCCACTATCCTTAAGAGCTCTATCCAACTCTTTCTTGAAAGTATCCAGGGACTGGGCCTCCACAGCCTTCTGGGGCAGACCATCCCACACACCCACCACTCTCTGGATGAAGATGTTTCTCCTTAACTCTGTTCTAAATGGCCTACCCCTTATTTTTAAACTGTGTCCTCTGGTTCGGGACTCACCCATCAGCGGAAACATGCTTCCTGCCTCCAGAGTGTCCAATCCTTTAATAATCTCATACGTCTCAATCAGATCCCCTCTCCGCCTTCTAAACTCAAGGGTATACAAGCCCAGTCACTCCAATCTTTCAGTGTAAGACAGTCCCGCCATTCCGGGAATTGACCATGTGAACCTACGCTGCACTCCCTCAATAGCCAGAATGTCTTTCCTCAAATTTGGAAACCAAAATTGCACACAATATTCCAGGTGCGTTCTCACCAGGGCGCTGTATAGCTGCAGAAGAACCTCTTTGCTTCTATACTCAATTCATCTTGTTATGAAGTCCAGCATGCTGTTAGCTTTCTTCACTGCCTGCTGTACCTGCATGCTTGCTTTCATTGACTGATGTACAAGAACACCTAGATCTCATTGTACTGCCCCTTTACCTAACTTGACTCCATTTAGGTAGTAATCTGCCTTCCTGTTCTTGCCACCAAAATGGATAACCACACATTTATCCACATTAAACTGCATCTGCCATGCATCCGTCCACTCACCTTGCCTGTCCAGGTCACCCTGTAATCTCCTAACATCCTCCTCACATTTCACCCTGCCACCCAGCTTTGTATCATCAGCAAATTTGCTAATATTACTTTTAGTACTATCATCTATATCATTAATGTATATTGTAAAATGCTGCGGTCCCAGCACTGATCCCTGCGGTACCCACTGGTCACCGCCTGCCATTCCAAAAGGGAGCCGTTTATCACTACTCTTTCTTTCCTGTCAGCCAACCAATTTTCAATCCAAGTCAGTATTTTGTCCTCAATACCATTCGCGCCCTAATTTTGCTCAGTAACCTCCTATGTGGGACTTTATCAAAGGCTTTCTGAAAGTCCAGGTACACTATATCCACTGGATCTCCCTTGTCCATCTTCAGAGTTACAACCTCAAAAAATTCCAGAAAATTAGTCAAGCATGATTTCCCCTTCATAAATCCATGCTGACTCTGACCTATCCTGTTACTGCTATCCAGATGTGTCGTAATTTCATCCTTTATAATTGACTCCAGCACTGAGGTCAGACTAACTGGTCTATAATTCCCTGCTTTCTCTCTCTCTCCTTTCTTAAAAAGTGGGACAACATTAGCCACCCTCCAATCCGCAGGAACTGATTCTGAATCTATAGAACATTGGAAAATGATCACCAATGCATCCACGATTTCAAGACCCACCTCCTTCAGTAACCTGGGATGTAGACCATCAGGTCCCAGGGACTTATCAGCCTTCAGTCTCTCCAACACTATTTCCTGGCAAATATAAATTCCCTTCAGTTCAGGTCCTTCAGCCATTATTACCTCTGGGAGATGGCTTGTGTCTTCCCCAGTGAACACAGATCTGAAGTACCAATTCAACTCTTCTGCCATTTCTTTGTTCCCGGTAATATATTCCCCTGTTTCTGTCTTCAAGGGCCCAATTTTAGTCTTAACCATTTTTTTTCCTTTCACATACCTAAAAAAGCTTTTACTATCCTCCTTTATATTTTTGGCCAGTTTACCTTCGTACCTCATTTTTTCTCTGAGTATTTCCTTCTTAGTAATCCTCTGTTGTTCTTTAAAAGCTTCCCAGTTTTCCGTTTTCCCACTCATCTTTGCTATGTTATACTTTTTCTCTTTTGACTTTATATGTTTCTTAACTTCCCTCGTCAGCCATGGCCATCCCTGCCTCCTCTTAGGATCTTTCTTCCTTTTTGGAATGAACTGATCCTGCATCTTCTGCATTATACCGAGAAATATCTGCCATTGTTGCTCCACTGCTATCCCTGCTAGGGTATTGCACCATTGAACTTTGGCCAGCTCCTCCCTCATAGCTCCATAGTTCCCTTTATTCAACTGAAATATTGTCACTTCCGATTGTACCCTCTCCCTTTCAAATTGCAGATTAAAGCTTATTGTATTATGGTCACTAACTCCTAATGGCTCCTTTACTTCGAGGTCCCTGATCAAATCCGGTTCGTTGCATAACACCAGATCCAGAATTGCCTTCTCCCTGGTAGGCTCCAGCACCAGCTGTTCTAAGAATCCATCTCAGAGGCACTCCACAAACTCCATTTCTTGGGGTCCAGTACCATCCTGATTCTCCCAGGATGTTGAAATCCCCCATAACAAGTGTAATAATATCTTTGCGACAGGCCAATTTCAGCTCCTTTATTTAACTTACACCCTACATCCAGACTACTGTTTGGGGCCTATAGATAACTCCCATGAGGGTCTTTCTACCCTGAGAGTTTCTCAGCTCTATCCACACTGACTCTACATCCCCTCATTCTAGGTGCTCCAGTGCAAGGGACTGAATATCATTCCTTACCAACAGGGCCATCCCACCCCCTCTGCCCGTCAGTCTGTCCTTACGATAGCACGTTTAGCCTTGAATATTCATTTTCCAGGCCCTGTCCACTTGAAGCCACATCTCCGTTATCCCCACAACATTGTAACTGCCAATTTCCAAATGAGCCTCAAGCTCATCCATCTTATTTCTAATGCTTCGTGCATTCATATATAATATTTTTAATTTGTTACTGCCCTCACCTTTCCTATCAGTCCCTATTTCACTCAACCTTACGGCATGATCCGTTTTTGAGTTTTCTGCTCCATTGATACCGTTGTCTTTCTTGACTTCTCTTGTTCTAACTTTCCCTTCAATTTCCTTAAACTTCCAGTTTGTTCCCCCCCCCTCCCCCCTGCTATTTAGTTTAAACGCAGCTGTGTTGCAGTGGCAAACCTGCCTGACAGAATGCTGATCCCCCACCTATTAAGGTGCAACCCTTACCGCAAAACATACCCCAGTGATCCAAGAATTCAAATCCTTACTTCCTGCTCCAGTTCCCCAGCCACACATTCAAGTCCATTATCTCCCAGTTCCTGGCCTCTCCAGCCCGAGGAACTGGGAGCAAACCAGAGATAACCACCCTGGACCCTCTGTACTGGAGGAACGCTGTCTCATTTTTACTGTATAAGTTATAAATGGTAGAAATGACAAATAAAAGCTACTCTACTCTTTACATAGAGTGTGCTGTAACAAGAATGCGGGGAGCTGGGAAGCAGATTAAAAAGCAACAACTCACCAGTTGTAATCTCTAAATTACTCCTAGTACTAATGAGCATAAGAATAGATGGATAGAGTAAATGAATGTATGGCTGAAGAACTTAAACAGGAATGAGAATTTTACATACTTGGCTCTGTTCCTGAGGAAGGTTGGACCTGCACAAATCCAATGCGTTGTATCTAATCAGAATTGGGAGCATCTTTGCAGGATATCTGCTATTGCGGTTGGTTGGGGTTTAATTAAATTTGGCAAGAGAATGGGATACAAAATGGAGATATAGTAAGGGTAGATGCATAAACAAATATAGATGAACCACCAAGTCAGTTTCAAAGGTATATAGCAAAGTTGGTTGGAACTTATTTTAATAGGAGTCTTGCAAGTAAAGCAGATGAATTGAGGGTGTTGATTATTGCATGGCAATGTACATCATTGTTATCACAGAGAGTTACAGGGAGAGATTGCTTAAACTAGGACTTTTTCTTCTTTAGAGCATAGGAGACTGAGGGGAGATCGTTAGAAGTGTATAAGGTCATAAGGGACAGGGATAGGGCGAATCCACTCAGTCTTTTTCCCAGGGTCAGGGAATCAGAGACGAGAGGGCCTAAGTTTAATGTTAGAGCGGAAAGAATAAAAGGCAACTTTTTTACACAGAGGGTGGTACACATATGGAATGAGCTGCCAGAAGATGTTGTTGAGGCAGGTACTTTAACAACATTTAAAAGGCATTTGAACAAATACATGGGTAGGAAAGGCTTAGAAAGAAATGGGCCAAGTGCAGGAAAATGACGTTAGCGTGGATGGTCGTTTTGGTCAGCATAGACCAGTTTAGACCAAAAGTCCTGTCTGCATGCTGTAGGATTCTATGACTCTATGATCTATGTTTGAGGGAGGGACAAGATGGCACCCCAATGTTCTGGGATATCAAATCTTTAGATAACTTGGGAAGAAAGGGAGGTGTAAAAGAGATCTTGGTGTAGCAATATTGACCAAGAAGTCAAATACTGCAATAGAAATTGGAGGAACCTTCGGAGATATCATCAGTGAGACTACAGAAATAGAATTTAAAAACAAAAATAAGTCATTCTTTTTTCTGGGGTTACCCTTGGCTAACCCTTATCTTCTAGGAGAAAGTGAGGATTGCAGATGCTGGAGATCAGGGCTGAAAATGTGTTGCTGGAAAAGCGCAGCAGGTCAGGCAGCATCCAAGGAGCAGGAGAATCGACGTTTCAGGCTTAAACCCTTCTTCAGGAATGAGGAAGATGTGCCAAGCAGGCTAAGATAAAAGGTAGGGAGGAGGGACTTGGGGAGGGGCGTTGGAAATGCAATAGGTGGAAGGAGGTTAAGGTGAGGGTGATAAGGTGAGGGTGATAGGCCGGAGTGGGGATGGGAGCGGAGAGGTCAGGAAGAAGATTGCAGGATAAGAAGGTGGTGCTGACCTGGGGTGTGCAGTGAGAGGGACTCACTGAAATTCTTGTAGCGGGAGGAAGAGAGCTTCTTCAAGGAAGGCATCCTTGTAAGAGGATTCGCAGTAGGTTAAAATCTTCTAGGAGAAAGTGAGGACTACAGATGCTGGAGATCAGAGCTGAAAATTTGTTGCTGGAAAAGCGCAGCGTATCATCGTATCATCCATCGTCATTTCCGCCACCTCCATGCGGACCCCACCACCAGGGATATATTTCCCTCCCCTCCCCTATCAGCATTCCGAAAAGACCACTCCCTCCGTGACTCCCTCATCAGGTTCACACCCCCCACCAGTCCAACCTCCACTCCAGTCACCTTCCCCTGCAACCTCAAGAAATGCAAAACTTGCGCCCACACTTCCCCCCTTACTTCCCTCCAAGGCCCAAGGGATCCTTCCATATCCGCCACAAATTCACCTGCACCTCCACACACATCATTTACTGCATCCGCTGCACCCGCTGTGGCCTCCTCTATATTGGGGAGACAGGCCGCCTACTTGCGGAACGTTTCAGAGAACACCTCTGGGACACCCGGACCAACCAACCCAACCACCCCGTGGCTCAACACTTCAACTCCCCCTCCCACTCCACCAAGGACATGCAGGTCCTTGGACTCCTCCATCGCCAGACCATAGCAACATGACGGCTGGAGGAAGAGCGCCTCATTTTCCGACTAGGAACCCTCCAATCACAAGGGATGAACTCATATTTCTCCAGTTTCCTCATTTCCCCTCCCCCCATCTTGTCTCAGTCCCAACCCTCAAACTCAGCACCACCTTCCTAACCTGCATTCTTCTTCCTGACCTCTCCGCCCCCACCCCCCCTTCGGCCTATCACCCTCACCTTGACCTCCTTCCACCTATCGCATTTGCAATGCCCCTCCCTCAAGTCCCTCCTCCCTACCTTTTATCTTAGCCTGCTGGGCACACTTTCCTAATTCCTGAAGAAGGGCTCATGCCCAAAACGTCGATTCTCCTGCTCCTTGGATGCTGCCTGACCTGCTGCGCTTTTCCAGCAACACATTTTCAGCTCTTAACCCTTATCTTTCCAAGTGGAGATTAATTCTGTTTCTCTGATTTTCTTTTTTCTCTG
Organism: Chiloscyllium plagiosum; assembly: GCF_037043375.1. Classification (NCBI taxonomy): domain Eukaryota; kingdom Metazoa; phylum Chordata; class Chondrichthyes; order Orectolobiformes; family Hemiscylliidae; genus Chiloscyllium; species Chiloscyllium plagiosum. The sequence goes on along the minus strand of NW_028270154.1, from coordinate 66,984,148 downwards.
TTAATTTCCTTACCACGGCTATTTGATTCATTGACCCTGGTTTGTCCCTACTTAGTTCTTGAATAATAGTACCACAGCAGCTTTCCTTTGGTCCTCTGGCACCTCTTCTCTTGCTGGACAGAATTTGAAAATGAATGTCAGGGGCCCTGCTTTCTCCTCCCTTGCCTCCCACAGCAGCCTGGGATAAATCTTGTAAGGTTGGGCAAAATTCCCACCACATGCCCGGGATTAAAATCCTCTGAACTTGGGACATGAGTTTGTGGAATTCACATTTCAACCAAAATTCACCTGAGCTCTCTTGCTGCGACAGACTAGGCAATGTGTAAGCCCAGGGGCAGCTGTCTGGAACAGGGGTTTATAGCTTGTAAATTAAAGGAAGACCCCCACGAACACCTCAGGTAAAGACAACAAACTCCAACCTGCCGAGAAAGCAACTGAGACATTCTGAAGCCTACAAAAATACAAAACCATTAAACTTTTATTCAGTTTGCTCGGATACAGAGATTTTGTGGAGGTGTCATTATTGGACTTGGGTGGACAAAGTTAAAAATCACACAAAACCAGGTTATAGTCCAACAGGTTTATTTAGAAGTACAAGCTTTTGGAGAACAAACCTAGGTGGCTGTTAAGTCTTTCATCTTTTAGAATGGGTTGCAAGTTTTGATTTTAGATTAGAGTGATGCTGGAAAAGCACAGCAGTTCAGGCAGCATCCGAGGAGCAGGAAAATCGATGTTTTGGGCAAAAGCCCTTCATCAGGAATAGAGGCAGAGTGCCTGCAGGGTGGAGAGATAAATGAGAGGAGGGTGGGGGTGGGGAGAAAGTAGCATAGAGTAAAGACCTGGGAGTTGCACTGGGAGAGGGACTCCCTGAGATTCATGTAGAGAGAGGAGGAAAACTTCTTTAAGGCAGGTTTCTCAGCACCACTCTAGTCTAGAATCTGGTTTCCAGCATCTGCAGTCCTCGTTTTTACCTTTTGCAAGTTTTGTTTTGGCACTCCAAACGCTTGTACTTCTAAATAAACCTGTTCGACTATAACTTAATATCATGTGATTTTTAAGAGATACTGAACATTCCAGAAACACTGTACTACATGAAAACCTGTTTGCCTTTGAATGTGAAGTCCTTGCACTATCAGTAACATTTTAACCTACATCTATCCAAGAGAGCTACTAGGCATTCAAATCTATCGGAAACCCATTTGCTTTAATCGGAGAACCAGTTACATCTCATTTAATAATCAGGAGACACATTCAGTCCCGAGAGGAGGAACAACACTTCAGTAACCAAATCCATATTTGGTGGGAGATAAGGGGAACTGATAGTCAGTAAAACTGGGCAATTCTGATCGCTAAGGAAGGTTTAGTTCAGTGGTAGGTTCGACCAGGGTCAAGAGAATCAGCCACAGTCAGTCACAGTGAGTCACAGACTGCAACCATCACAGACTCAAGGAAAGAAAGAGAGCAAATGTTCTTCTCAACCACGAATCTCCACATACTGATGAGAAACAATTAGAGAGGCCAAGATACCAATAGGGGCAGAGCCAGCATCATCCAATACCATCCAAGCCCACAGAAGAATCAATGCTCATAGTCCACAGCAGAGCCCACCCCAACGAGAGACTATGGATGAGCGCAAGTTGAAACTGTTTGCACTTCAAGGATGAGCATAAGGTTATCGAGACTTTCTGTCCCAGTTCAGTTTGGGCAGGAAGGGTGGGCTTTGAGACCGATGGTACAGGGCCCACCAGACCCCTCCTGGGGAAGGGAAGCAGGATAGGATCCTGGGATTGGCATTTTCTCCTCTCTCTCATCTCCCCCTCCCCCACTTCTTTCACCTGTCACCCAGTAATTAACAGCTCTGTAATTTTAAACTCACAGTACCAAGTTGGGGCTGCAAGGGTTAATTGGGGTGCTAGTTAGCTGTCAGATAAGTCTCACTTTGCTTGATCCATAACATTGGGTTTTTTAAAAATATTCATTTTCTTTTTCAGTTATTGTACAAATTTTCAATTTTACTTGTTTTAATAAAATCAGAATTTCCTTTGCCTCTAAAGCATACGCCTCCTGAGTTTTTCACCACACCACATTTCATGAAATAAGCCCAGTGTCAGAACCAGGGAGCTAGTGTACAGTAGTACAACCTCCCAACAGTCTTATTTGGGTCCAGTGATTTACCCACTTTCAAGTCTGATCAGTGTGGAAGCAGACCATTCAGCTATTGAGTCTACATTGACTCTTCGAAGAGCATCCCACTCAGACCCACCCTCCTCCCCTGTCCCTGTAAACCTGCATTATCCTGTTCAACCCTGCACATCTATGATGGGCAATTTAGCATGGCCAGTCCCAACACAAACACCTTTGGGCTGTTGGAGAAAACTGGAGTACCTGGAGGAAACCACGCAGATTCAGAGAATGCGCAAACTCGACACAGACAATCGCCTAAGGGTAGAATCGAACCAGGATTCTTGGTCCTGTAATGTAAATATAAAAATAAGTTATTTGACTCATAATGAAAATTGAAGAAAATTCCCACATGTTCTTGAGTGAAAGAAATTTTATTACCTACTATCCTCCAAAAAGAATAAAATGGGGTATCAAACACGCACCAACAAAACTAATAAAATTAACTAACAAAGAACAGCCAGGGAATTCCTAGAAGCATGGCACTCATTCACAAACTCCATCAACAAACACATCGACCTGGACCCAATATACCGGCCACTACAGCGGACAGCTGAAACTGACAACCGGAAGCGGCAGGGACAGGCCACTATAAATGCCAGAGGAAACACCACAGAAGCGCTTCACAGGAGGCTCCCAAGCACTGAGGATGTCACCTAGACAGGGGACGAAACGTTTGCAACAAAAATTTCCAGCACGGCGAACAGAACCACAACAACGAGCACCCGAGCTACAAATCTTCACCCAAACTTTAATAAAATTAAAACTAAGTGGGAAAGGATGTCGATATAGACAGAAAAGCAAGGGCAGTTTTTAAAAGTTACAGAAAGTTCTACAGAAAATGGTGCAGAACTTGAGTGTTGCTAAATAAAAGGACACCTTCTGTCAAACGTTTTTATCTTGTATTTCAGTGAGAACTCATCTTTATTTTATCATGAGCATCTCCTCTGGATTGATGCCTTATCTTCTCTAAAACTATTACCACTCAATTTATATTTTGTTTATGATACATTTAATCTCTAATCTCACTTTATCTTTTCCCGATTTGCTTTTTTAGATTAGATTTTAGATTAGATTAGATTACATTACATTACAGTGTGGAAACAGGCCCTTCGGCCCAACAAGTCCACACCGACCCGCCGAAGCGAAACCCACCCATACCCCTACATTTACCCCTTACCTAACACTACGGGCAATTTAGATTAGATTAGATTAGATTAGATTAGATTACAGTGTGGAAACAGGCCCTTCGGCCCAACAAGTCCACACCGACCCGCCGAAGCGAAACCCACCCATACCCCTACATTTACCCCTTACCTAACACTACGGGCAATTTAGTATGGCCAATTCACCTGACCCTGCACATCTTTTGGACTGTGGGAGGAAACCGGAGCACCCAGAGGAAACCCACGCAGACACGGGGAGAACGTGCAAACTCCACACAGTCAGTCACCTGAGTCGGGAATTGAACCCGGGTCTCTGGCGCTGTGAGGCAGCAGTGCTAACCACTGTGCCACCGTGCCGCCCACTTGCACCATCCCTCCCAAACCAGCATAAAAATGACAACTTTATCAACTGTTTTCAGTTCCAAGGAGTGCCTGGACTCAGACAATTAACTTTGTTTCTCTGTTTTCAGAAGCTGCCCATCCAGCTGAACTTTTCCAGCACTTTGTTTTTTATTGCTTTTTTTATCTCCTTTGTTTCTCAATTGCTGCAGTTGATATGCATTCCTTTGTGTGCCATTTTCTGTTTTCTAAGCTGTATATTTGAGGGCAACCCTTCCCTCCCAATATATGAATTCATCATGTAGCTAGGAGCTAGGAATAAACTGAGAGATTTCTTGATGCCTCACTGAGCCTCAATGTCTCTTGATTAAATCTGGAGTCTTTTACAGACAAATGTGGCTACCACCATGGTTTATGTCCAACAGGGTGTTTTACTGTCAGTGATTTTTCTTGTCCACTCTCGAGCAAACAGTCTCTGTAGTTTTCATCGCATAAAGGAGATGAACACTGTTCTGAGTCTGATCTCTAGTCTCAAACTGTTACCTTTTATTCTCTCTGGAGATGCTGTCAAAACTGCTGGGTTTCTCACGCACTTCCTGTTTTTGTTCCAGATCTCTAGCACCTGCAGTTCTTTGTTTTCTGTCTATACAATAATTTTGACTGCTTTTGTGACCAGCCCACACCAAATGAGATCATGGAATCTCACTATACCTTCTGTTTTGTAATACTATCAGATCAACCTACAGGACACCACTACAGGCATAATTGAACCTGTGCTTTCTCACCATCTTTCTAACCATCTGTGCCCAGAAATTTCCCTCCCACCCCATTCACAGGGCTACAACATTTATTATCCAAGGCCCTGCCTTCTCTCAGATGTGCCTACATCCTCACCTTCTGACCCTGCCCACCTCCCTACCCTTGAGTCCTTCTGTCACTCACCAGCCTCCCTGCCCCGGACTCTTCCTTCACTTGACCAGCCTCCCTACCCTGTCATTTCTCTCTTCCTCCTTTCCTCAATCTTTCTTCGCTTCCCAGAATTGTTCCCACCCCTGACCAGCCTCCTTGCCTCATATTTCATGCCTCCGTCAGCCAGACTCTGTGCCCCTGTCTCCCATTCTCCAACCCTCATGCAGACTCCCTGTTGTGTGCCCCACAGTATGCTTCCACTTGATCTCAATCATTGCATCTTTAAACAACCTAGGCAGCATGGTGGCTCAACGGTTGGCATTACTGCCTCATAACGCCAGGGACTCGAGTTCAATTTCACCCTCAGACGACTGTCTATGTGAACTATGTTTAGATTAGAGTGGTGCTGGAAAAGCACAACAGGTCAGGCAGCACCCGAGGAGCAGGAAAATCGATGTTTCGGGCAAACGCCCTTCATCAGGAATAGGAACCAGCTCTATTCCTGATGAAGGGCTTTTGCTTGAAACATCGATTTTCCTGTTCCTCGGATGCTGCCTGACCTGCTGTGCTTTTCCAGCACCAGTCTATCTATACTCTGGTTTCCAGCATCTGCAGTCCTCACTTTTGCCTATTTGAACTACATGTCTGTGTGGGTTTCTGCCAGATGCTCTGGTTTCCTCCTACAGTCCAAATATGTGCAGGTTAGGTGGATTGGTTGATAATAAATTGACCATAGTGTTCAGGGATGTGTAGGTGTTATGACACAGCAGGAAAACCTTCTGCTAATTAAACTAAACATCCAGAAAAGCTGACCTTGCCCTGTAATTTGTTAAAGTAGGAGTGACAGAGAACTCCCAAATTCCAATATTTAAAGAAAAGTATCAATTTATTCTTTAAATCTTAAAATGAATATTAAACAAGAGCAATTTAACACTTTAAGCCTCCTTTTTCTTAAATGTTTGTAATCTACCTTCCACTCAATGACGATATGCTGTTCTGATTAAAATTACATCAATTTAACTTCAAAGCCACACAGTGGCTTTCATCGTCAGTGTCTGTCTTCATCTGGCTGTTGATCTTCCTAAGTTGTCTTTGGTTTTTTGTGACAAAGGTGTTTCATATGAAAAAGGTTCCTTTGATAGAGAGTGCATTGCTGGTAGTTATTCTGGCATTGGCAGTTGGTTTCTCTCTGTCTAACTGTCAAAATATCTGCTTCTTTATTCTCCCAGCATCAGGTAGTCTCATTGGTTCGATGTTAGCAAAAAAAATTCAGTATTGATTTTGTTTAGTATCCTTGGGCATAATTTAAATTGATTAGTTCAATTCAAATTGTTGTAAAAATAGAAACCAAAACTCAGATGTTTCATAGCCAAACGTTACATATTTTCAATTTTCAGTCCACTCTGAGACTGCTAGTCAATCACAAAACAGGTACCTGCAGCTCTCAGTGCAAAACAGATTTCATTCTCTCTTAAAAGTACAGTAAACGCCTTCACCTTCATAATAGTGGGTTAGGTGCATTAGCTACGGGAAATGTAGGGTTATAGGAATAGGGTATGGGATGGCTCTGGGTGGGATGCTCTTCAGAAGGGTGTTGTGGGATCGTTGGGTTGAATAGACTCTTTCTACATTGTATGGATTTTATGGAGCACCTCCTCATCCCCATCACCAGGAGGAAGAAAAACACAGCAACTCGCTCAAACTGCAGCAAATTGTCTACCATGTCCGCTACACAGCACTTATATAAGGCTTGAAATCCAAAGACACATACTTCTCACTTACAGATAATTTAATTGGTGAGGAGAAGTTAATTCGAGCCAGATTTTACACTTTGTTTGCGAAAAAAGGCGAGCATACACTTCCTTTCAGGGAAGTCAACCCATTTTCAAGTGTACTGTAAGCAATATTTTAGTTTTATCCCACTGTCAGTAAGTTGATTGTTGGTCTCCCAATCAATTACATTCCCTCTTGGCCTTGCTTGACCATTCCCAGATGCATCACAAGGTTCTATCCCTAGAACGGTTATCTGAAGAGGCCATGCAACCCATTTGTGGCTGTACTGGTTCTCTGCAAATGCAAATCAGGTAGTCTTAATTCCACACCCTAGCTCCACTGTACACTGAGGAAGCTCATTCCAGATACTAAAGACGCTACTTACAAAATAAATCCCACCCTTTGAGTCATTTCTTTTTTTACCCTTCATCTTAACTTGATGTTCTCTGTTTCTCAACCCCTTCTACCTGTGGGAATAGTTTCTCCATATTGTCTTCTCCATCTGGATCCCGACGACTTTGAACACCTATGTGAAATTTACTTTCAACGTTCACTTCTCTAAGGAAAGTAATCCCAGCTTCTCCAATTTATCCAAGTTACTGAAGTTTTAAACCTTGAAGAAATTTTTAAAAAATAATTTATGCACCGCTTCTAAAGCCTTTACATGCTTCCTAAAACGTGGTGCCCAGATATGGACACAATATTCTATTGTGGCTGAATAAGTGTTTCATAAAGGTTCATCATAACCTCTTTACTTTTGTACTTTGGATAGCTGTAATGTACTACATCCTGTTGAACTTATCTATCACTCTCTAACCTTCCGTTACCTTCAACAATTGTGTAATATACTCCTGCATTAGAATTGTACTCTTTATTTGACCTTTTCACATATTCCCTACCAAAATCTGCAACTTCATGCTACTGCAACTTCATGCTACTTTCAGCTGCCACATGTTGATCCAATCCACAAGCTTCATCTCCCCATTTGAAGTCTACCCCTATGCATGACACAGATCTCAGTACTTTCAAATTTCATGTCATCTGCAAATTTGGAAATTATACCCCAGACACCCAAGTTCATTAATACATGTCAAGAAGAACAATGGACCAGTATTCTACTGTCGCAGAGAGCAACACTTTATACTTTTGCCTTATCTGAAAAGCTTCTGCTAATCATTACTCTTTGTTTCCTGTCACACAGCCACCTTTGTAACCATGCTGTTATATTCCCTTTTATTCCATGGAAGAAAGGTGACTCAGTGCAGTATGACATCCATTGACAGCATCCACTAAGTCCTACACATACTAAATGTAGTGTGATTTACTACGCAAGTACTGATATTTGCCTATAACGTCTTTGAGGTGATGAAAACTGCAGTTACTGAATCAATCTAAGCAGTGATATTTGCAACACAATTTCATGCCATGTACATATTTATCAATATCTTGCAGTATACATTCGGTGCCAGTCATGGGTACTAATCTGCAAGTTCCTCGATGATTTAGCAAGTGCAAGGATTGAAGGAAAGTAATCAAACCAGTTTGAAATAAGGGATTCCCTTAAGTGGGTTTGATACAAAGAGAACAAAGAACAAAGAGAAGTACAGCACAGAAAATAGGCCCTTTGGCCCTCCAAGCCTGTGCTGATCTTCATGTCCTAACTAAACTGAAAAGCAAGCTTTCTGGCTTTATTAGGGTCATAACCCTCTATTCCCTCCCTATTCATGTAACCATCCAGATGTCTTCAATGTCACTAACGTGCCTGTTTCAATCATCTCCCCTTTCAGTACACTCCTACCACTCTCTGTATGAGAGAGTGCCCACTTGTAATTGAAACATCAACACTGTGAAAAAGTGTCTGACTATCCACCCTATCCATGCCTCTCATAATTTGGTGGGCTTCCACCTCTCAGCCACTGTCTTTCCAGTGAAAACAATCCTAATCTTTTTAATCTGTGCTCATAATCAATGCCGTCGAGACCAGGCAACATCCTTGTGAACTTTCTCTGCACTCTCTACAATGCTTACATGTCTTTTGTGGTGACCAAAATTGCACACAATACTCCAACTGCAGCCTAACAAGCATTTTATACAGCTGCAACATATCCCAACTGATGAAGGCAAGCATGTCATATGCCTTCTTAATCACCCTGGCCACCTGTGTATCACTTTTAGGGAACTGTGGACCTGCATGCCCAGTCTGTCTGTATGTTTATGTTTATGAAGGGTTCTGCCATTTACCGTATAATTCACACCTAAATTTGATGCTCCAAAATGCATCATCTTGCATTTGTCTGGATTAAAAACCATCTGCCATTTCTGTGCTTAAGTTGCCAAACCATCAACATCCTGTTGTATCTACAAGATGTTGTATTCACAACCATCGGCATTATCGCCAATTTCACCAATCTTCATTTCATCTGCAAACTTACTAACCAGACTACACACATTTTCCTCAAAATCATTTATAAACACTACAAACAACAGAGAACCTAATTGGTATGACAGAGTGGTAAACCCTTCTGCTAATAAACCAAACACACGAAAAAGCTCACCTCGTCTCATAATCTGTTAAAGTATAAGTGACAGAGAACTCCCAAATTCCATATTTAAAGAAAAAAACAATTTATTCTTTAACTCTAAAGTGAACATTAAACAACAACTATTTACAACTCTAAGCCACCTTTCTCTTAAAGGTTTGTTATCTATCTCCAACTCTATAACAACATACTGATCCAATAAAAACCGGTATTAAAATTACATCAGTTTAATTTTAAAACCACACAGTGACTGTCATCATTGGTGCCTGTCTTCTTTCAGCTGTGGATCTCCCTGGGTCATCTTTGGTCTTTTGCGACAGAGATGTTTCGTAGGAAAAATGTACCTTTGATATAGCATGTTTTGAATGGCAGTCTCTTGATGGCAGTTATTCTCTGTTTAACTGTCAAAATGTCTGCTTCTTTTATATCGCTAACATTGGAATCATCTCATTGGTTTGAAGTCGGTAAAAACAATAAATTCAAACTCAATTGGGTTTTAGTACCCTGGGGCATAATTTAAACTGATTGGTTAGATTTGAATTATGGTCAAAACAACTGAAGTATCTAGTTTACAGCCAAATGTTACATATTTTCAATTTTCCAGTACACTCTAAGACTGCTAGTCAGTTATGTGACAGTTGCTTGTAAGCTCTCAGCGCAAAAGCTTTCACTATCTTAAAGGTACAGTACACACTTTCAACTTCATAATACCTCTCCCTTCATTAAAAAAAAGAACCATTATAATAAAATGATGGCTTCAGTTTATTTTTCTAATTCATAACCCCATTACAATGAAATACATAGGACATTAATGTAAGTTCATATTAATTTCTGTGCACATATAACATTGGCATCTGTTCAATCTTATCCATACTTTATCCGTTAGATCTGTGATAACGCATCTGCTACCACACTCTTACGACACACAATATGTACAATTTGTAAATTAAAAGTCTGTAACAACAAACTTGATTGAGTTTTTTGAAGAAGTAACAAAGAAGATTGACGAGGGCAGAGCAGTAGATGTGATCTATATGGACTTCAGTAAGGTGTTCGACAAGGTTCCCCATGGGAGACTGAATAGCAAGGTTAGATCTCATAGAATACAGGGTGAACTAACCATGTGGATACCGAACTGGCTCAAAGGTAGAAGACAGAGGGTGGTGGTGGAGGGTTTAGACTGGAGCCCTGTGACCAGTGGAGTGCCACAAGGATTGGTGCAGGGCTCTCTACTTTTTGTCATTTACATAAATGATTTGGATGCGAGCATAAGAGGTACAGTTAGTAAGTTTGCTGATGACAGCAAAATTGGAGGTGTAGTGGACAGCGAAGAAGGTTACCTCAGATTAAAACAGGATCTTGACCAGATAGGTCAATGGGCTGAGAAGTGACAGATGGAGTTTAATTCAGATAAATGTGAGGTGCTGCATTTTGGGAAAGCAAATCTTTGCAGGACTTATACACTTCATGGTAAAGTCCTAGAGAGTGTTGCTGAACAAAGAGACTTTGGAGTGCAGGTTCATAGCTCCTTGGAAGTGGATTCGCAGGTAGATAGTATCGTGAAGAAGGCGTTTGGAATGCTTTCCTTTATTTGTCAGAGTATTGAGTACAGGAGTTGGGAGGACATGTTGCGACTGTACAGGACATTGGTTAGGCCACTGTTGGAATATTGAGTGCAATTCTGGTCTTCTTTCTATCGGAAAGATGTTGTGAAACTTGAAAGGGTTCAGAAAAGATTTACAAGGATGTTGCAAGGGTTGGAGAATTTGAGCTATAGGGAGAGGCTGAACAGGCTGGGGCTGTTTTCCCTGGAGTGTCAGAGGCTGAGTGGTGACCTTATAGAGGTTTACAAAATTATGAGGGGCATAGACAAAGTATTTTCCCTGGGGTTGGGGAGTCCAGAACTAGAGGGCATAGATTTTAATATTTTTTCCAATCTGCTACATGGGACTTTAACAAATACCTGACTAAAATCCATTTAGACTATATCCACAGCTCTTCCCTCTTCAAAAAATTCATCAGATTGGTGAGACATGACCTTTCCCGTTCAAAACCTGTCACTAACTAGTCCATTTTCCTCCAAATGTGCATATAGCTTGTCCATCAATATCTTCTCCAAGAGCTTCCCCACCACAGATGTCAGGCTTACCAGCCGATAATTTCCTGGATTAGCCCTGCTTCCTTTTTTAAACAAGGGAACAATATTGGCTAAGCTCCAGTCCTCTGGAACCTTGCTTGTGGTCAGAGGATGTGAAGATATCTGCTAAAACCAAAGCAATTTCTTACCTTGCCTCTTATAGTAACCTCAGATAGATCCCACCTGGACCTGGGGACTTGTCTACCTGAATGCAGCACCTTACTTCAATATACTGCATTCTTAGAGTATCAACACACTTATCCCTGATCTCAACATCATACTGATACAAAGGATCTTTCTCACTTCCTATGGCTGTACGCATAACTTCCCTCCTTTGTCCTTGCGTGGGCCTACTCTTCCCCTTGATACTCTCTTTATCTAATATATGCATAAAAAGCCTTGGGATTCTCCTTGACTCTGTTTGCCAAAGACATTTCATAGCCCCTTTTATCCTTTCTAATTCCGCATTTAAGTTCCTTCCTAATTTCTCTATACTCCTCAAGGGCTTTGTCAATTTGTAGCTGCCTAGACCTATAACGTGGTTCCTTTTTCCTTTTGACTAAGCTTACAATTGCCCTTGTCATCCGTGGTTCCTGAACCCTGCCAATCCTATCCTTCAGTTTTGCAGGACTGCCCTGCACTTTCATCAACTGGTCTTTAAAAGCCTCCCACATGCCGAACATAGATTTGTCTTCAAATAACTGCTCCCAATCAACAGTCTCCAGTTCCTATCTAATTTGGATGTAACTGACTCTTACCCAATTAAGCACACTCACTTGAGGGTCACTCTTGGCCTTCAATCGTCGTCAATTTTATGGAGTTGTGGTCACTAAGCCCAAAATGCTCTCTTACTAAAACTTTAATCACCTGTCCTGGCTCATTCCCTAACACCAAGTCTATTATGGCCTCCTCTCTGTTTGGATTGTGAATATATTGTCTCAGAAAGCCCTCTTGGACACACCTAACAAATTGCTCTGTGTCTGAGCCCCGGGTTCAAAGGGAATCCCAGTCTATAAGAGGAAAGTTGAAGTCACTAGTATCTGACTGCATATCTGCTCTTGTTTCCCCTGGGCCACCGGGAGCTGTATAGAAAACTCCCAAAATTGTGATTTCATCCTTCCTATTCTTGAGTTCCACCCATAGTGCATCACTGTAAGATCCTTCCGATGTGTCCTCCCTCAATGCAGCTGTAACGTGATCCCTAATCAGAATGTAACTACCCCCTACCCTTTGCATCCCTTTCTGTCCCATCTAAAACAGCGATATCCTGGAATGTTGAGTTGCCAGTTCTGTCCCTCCTTTAATCATATATCTATAATGGTGATAAGATTATAATTCCATGCAGTAATCCATGCTCTCAGTTCATCTGTTTTACTGTTATACCTCTTGCATTGAAGTAAATACACTCCAGAACTCCCAGCCTCTCTGAGCCCCATGATTTACAGATTACAGATTACATTACAGTGTGGAAACAGGCCCTTCGGCCCAACAAGTCCACACCGACCCGCCGAAGCCCAACCCACCCATACCCCTACATTTACCCCTTACCTAACACTACGGGCAATTTAGCATGGCCAATTCACCTGACCTGCACATCTTTGGACTGTGGGAGGAAACCGGAGCACCCGGAGGAAACCCACACAGACACGGGGAGAACGTGCAAACTCCACACAGTCAGTCGCCTGAGGCTGCCTGTTCTTATTCTGCACTATTCATATCTCAGTCTCACTTTTGTCCCCAGTCTTGGCATTTGCTGGCCTTTTCCAGTTCCCAGGCCCCACCATACTAGTTTCAACCCTCCTGAAAAGCTCCAGCAAAACTCCCGCCCAGGATATTGGTGCCCCTCCAGTTCAGGTGCAACCCATCCTTCTTGTACAGGCCCCACTTTCCCCAGAAAACATTCTAATGATCCATTTATCTAAAGCCCTCCTTCCTACACTAGCTCTGTAGTCACATGTTCAACTGTACTCTCTCTCTGTTCCTAGCCTCACTAGCCTATGGAATGGGTAGTAATCCTGAAATTACTACCCTGGTGGTCCTGCTTTTTAGCTTCCTATCTAACTCCTTGAATTAACATTGCAGGACCTCTTCCTTCTTCCTACCTATGTCATTTGTGCCAATGTGGGCAATGACTTCTGTCTGTTTTCCCTCCCATTTCAAGAATTCTGTACCTGCTCAGAGACCTCCAGGACCATGGCACCAGGGAGGCAACACGTCATCTTAGTTTCTTGTTCATGGCCCGACCCTGCTCTACAGCACAACCAGTTGTGGAGCTACAGGCCTGGCTGTTACATGTACTATCCCCTGAGAGGCTATTCCCCCCCAACAGTATCCAAAGTGGAATAGCCACAGGAAACTCCTGCACTACTTGCCTGCCTCTCCTGGCGGTCACTCATCTATCTGTCTGGATCTGTGTAGTGTGACCACCTTCCTCAAACAGTACCTATCACTCTCTCTGTCTCCTGTCTGCACCAAATTATGTCCAGCTGCTTCTCCAATCTAAACATATGGTCAATGAGAAGCTGCAACTGGTCACACTTCCTACAAATGTCGTTGTCAAGGACAAGAGACCGCTCCCTGATATCCCATATTTGGCAAGAGGAACATACAACTGCCCTAACCATCTTTGTACATTTCAAAAAAAGATAAAAATTTTACCTTGTCTGTCCTTCTCAAAGTGTCATATTTTTGATAAAGGAAGTTCGAGAGGGAACACTACACCGATTTAGTGTTTCAGGTTTAACCACTCCCTGACACCAGTTCCTCTGCAATAACCATACCAGTCGTGGTGACTGCAGTGCCATCTCAAAGAATTCCTCTCAGTAACATCTCTGCCACCTTCTGATTAGATGCTCTTCTGCACATCAATCAGGGAGGGTGTCCTGTCACTATCCGTTCCCAAGTCATTGTGATTGCAGTGCTGTCTCCCAGAATGTATCTCAGTGATGTCTTTGTCGTCCTCTGATTCTTCAGTTCACTGCGGCCAAGAGCAAATGTCCAGAAGGCTGTATTGTCCACCCTGTGATAGGGTTTGGTAGGACTACTCAGAGATGGAGAGGAACTTACAATGGGATAGGAATGATACAGTTGTCATAATCTGTATAGGTATAAATATCATATATATGGCTAGGAAAGAAATTCTGCTTTCAGGTTATGAACAATTAGTGTGGTTCAAAGACTGATGTGAGAGAAATGGATTTTGATTCATAGGGCACTGGCATGATGGGGTTAGTGAAAACAATACTTTTAGGGGAGCCTTCATCTGTGCTGTGACCAGTGTTTTGATAAGTCATATAAACAAGGGTGGTGGAGATAGCTTTAAACTAAATAGTGAGAACAAGGAATAAAATGAGAGAAGATGTAATGTAGCGAAGTCATGACAAATAAGCAAGATAACAAAAAGGGTAACTAGATAACATCAGAGGCCAGCATCCCATTACCTATCATTTTTTATTTACAATGCAGAATAACGCTGACAATAGCACTCCCTTTCACTGAGTCAGGAATTCAGAACTCAATATTCCTGACATTTATCCTTTTAAGTCAGTCACGTCTCCCTGATTGGACCAGATTAACAGCCCTAATCAGGGAACTGGTATTCTATGATGTCCAGCTAGCTGACCTTGTTAGAATCACCACAATAATGACAATCACAACATGTCAGGAAAGAACAGGATGTATAAACCTAAAGTATATCAGCAGATAATGTTAAAGATTGTGAAAGTGGCAAAAAGACTACTAAAGGTTCTCTATCTGGATTTGCATTGAATTTGTAACAGTGAATTGTTAGCTCAAGTAGGAATAAATATATTTGATCATGATCTGATAGACATTAGATATGGAAATGTGTTGCTGGAAAAGCGCAGCAGGTCAGGCAGCATCTAGGGAACAGGAGAATCGACGTTTCGGGCATTAGCCCTTCTTCAGGAATCTAGGGAACAGGAGAATCGACGTTTCGGGCATTAGCCCTTCTTCAGGAAGGGCTAATGCCCGAAACGTCGATTCTCCTGTTCCCTAGATGCTGCCTGACCTGCTGCGCTTTTCCAGCAACACATTTCCATCTCTGATCTCCAGCATCTGCAGACCTCACTTTCTCCTCATTTGGTCTAACAAGTCCACTATGACCTTCTGAAGAGTAACCCACCCAGACCCATTCTCCTACCTATTATCCTATATTTACCTAACCTACACATCCTTGAACACTATGGGCAACTTATCATGGCCAATTCACCTAACCTGTACATCTTTGAATTGTAGAAGGAAACCCGAGGCTGGAATCGAATCTGGATCCCTAGCACTGTGAGGTAGCGGTGCCAACCGTTGAGCCACCATGCTGCCTCAAATAGTCCATGAATAATATCCTATAAATTCTGAGAATCATTAGAACTAAAAATTGATAAGTCAAAAGATTTTGACAAACATCATCCTAGACTCTGAAAAGAACTGGCTGCTGAGATAATAGATACATCATTTTATATTTTCTAAAAGCCCTAGATTCTGGAAAGATCCCATCAGATTGGAAAATAGAAAATGTAATTGCTGAAGAAAGGAAGAAGACATAAAGTAGGAAACTACAGGTCAGTTATTTAACGTGTGTCATTTTGAAAATGTTGGAATCCATTATTAAGGTATTTGTTGCAGGACGTTTCAAAAACCTTGATTTGATCTGAGACATTCAACAGTTCTTCTTTAAAGGAAATCATGCTTGATTAATTTATTCGAGTTAGAAATGGTGAAAGGTTTGAGAGAGGTAGTGGTGTGGTAGAGCTATATATCAATAGTGTTCTTGTGAAATCTGACTGCATTGCAATGAAATTGCTGCAGAATGGCATACATGTTGATGAGAAATAGGAATAGGGCCAATGATAGATATTTTGCAGACATCATAAACAGATGTGAATAGGAAGAAAAGTTATCGGTAATGATTCTCTAGCTGGGCTAGATACGTAAGAATGGAACCAGAAGGACACAGCCCTGTGCTTTTTAATAGAGATGAAGGAGAATGGCATGGTCAGTTAGCTCTGTCAAAGGAATATTTTGAGGATAAAGAGGGATTGTTTAAATTGGTAGAAGAAACATGGAGACAGAATACTGGCTCAATGGTACAACTTTGAGGGGAGTACAGAAGCAGAGGCATTCTCATACATGATTCTCAAAAGGTGAGCATGCAAATTGAAGGAGTAGTTAAAAAGGCTTATAGGATCCTTGGACTTATAAATAGAGGTATAAAGTATAAAAGTAAGGGAGTGATGCTCCACCTTTAAAAATTAATCGTACAACCATATTTGGAGTATTGCGTTAGGTTCTGGGCATCTTATTTAAGGAAGGATGTTAAATCCCTGGGGTGAGTTCAGGGAAGATTTACTAGAATGATACCAGGAATTAAGGATTTATGATGCAAGGAAAAATTAAAGAGGTTGGGCTTGCTCTCCTTCGTGCTGAGAATATTAAGAGATACCCTTACTGAGGTGTTCAAAATCATTAACAATTTTAACAGGATAAAGAAGGATATTCTATTTCCACTAGTTAGTATCAGTAACTAGGGTTCACAATTTCAAGATTATCTGCAGGAGAGTGAGGAATGAGGTGAGGAAAATTGTCTTTACTCAGAGGGTTATTCGGATTTGGAATGTGTTGCCTGGGAAAGTATTGGAGGCAGACTACACAGGAGATTTCAAAAGATAACTGGATATATAATTAAAACGGATGAAGGCAGATAGCTACAGAGAGGGCTGGAGAGTAGAATTTCAGTAGCCAGTGCAGACACAATGGGTGGAATGCCTCTTTCTGTACTATAAAATTCTATGATTCTATATGTGGTCATATATGAGATGTGGATGTAATTAATATGGCCAGCATTTGTTGTTCATCCCTAATTTCTCTTGACTAAATGACTTGCTAAGCCTTTTCAGAGAGCAGATTAGAGTCAACACATGGCTGTTTGTATGGAGTTCAATTCAGATAAATGCGAGGTGCTGCATTTTGGGAAAGCAAGTCTTAGCAGGATTTATACACTTAATGGTAAGGTCCTAGGGAGTGTTGCTGAACAAAGAGATCTTGGAGTGCAGGTTTTTGGCTCCATGAAAGTGGAGTCACAGTCAGATAGGATAGTGAAGAAGGCATTTGGTATGCTTTCCTTTATTGGTCAGAGTATTGAGTACAGGAGTTGGGAGGTCATGTTGCAGATGTACAGGACATTGGTTAGGCCACTATTGGAATATTGCGTGCAATTCTGGTCTCCTTCCTATCGGAAAGATGTTGTGAAACTTGAAAGGGTTCAGAAAAGATTTACAAGGATGTTGCCAGGGGTGGAGGATTTGAGCTACAGGGAGAGGCTGAACAGGCTGGGGCTGTTTTCCCTGGAGCGTCAGAGGCTGAGAGGTGACCTTATAGAGGTTTTCAAAATTATGAGGGGCATGGATAGGATAAATAGACAAAGTATTTTCCCTGGGGTCAGGGAGTCCAGAACTAGAGGGCATATGTTTAGAGTGAGAGCAGAAAGATTTAAAAGAGACCAAAGGGACTACTTTTTCACATAGAGGGTGGTACGTGTATGGAATGAGCTGCCAGAGGATGTGGTGGAGGCTGGTACAATTGCAATATTTAAGAGGCATTTGGATGGGTATATGAATGGGAAGGGTTTGGAGGGATATGGCCCGGCGCTGGCAGGCGGGACTAGATAAGGTTGGGATATCTGGTCGGCATGGACGGGTTGGACTGAAGGGTCTGTTTCCATGCTGTACATCTCTATGACTCTATGACATATACACCAGCCCAGGTAAGACTATAGGATATAGCAGCAGAATTAGGTCATTTGGCCCAGACTCTGCTCCACTATTCCATTATAGCTGAAATGTTTCTCAATCCCATTCTCATAACTTTTGATCAGTAATTAATCAAGAACCTATCTATCTCTGTCTTAAATACACTCAATAACTAGACCTCCACAGCCTTCTGTTACAATGGGTTTCACAGATTCAACACCTTCTGACTGAAGAAATTCTTCCTCATTTAAACTCTAAAGTGTTGTTGCTGCAAGGCTGTGTTTTCAGGTCCTAGTTTTTCCTACTGGTGGAAATATCTCCTCCACATTCAATCTATCCAGTCTTCTCAGTATTCTATAAATTTCAAGAGATTCCCCTTCATCCTTCTAAACTCCATTGAGTACAGATCAAGAGACCTCAACTGCTTCTCATATGAAAAGCCTGCATTCCCAGATCATTCTTGTAACCTCCTCTTGAACCCCTCCAACACCAGCACATCCTTTCTTAGAGACCAAAACTGCTCATAATATTTTATATGTGGCTTGACCAGAACCTAATGTACATCCCTGATTGAGAATCCAAATCCTCTTGAAATGAATGCAAACATTACATTCGCCTTCCCAACTGCCAACTGAGTATCGAAGTTGCAACATTATGTTGCAGTTGCACTGTACATTGATGAGGCCACACTTGGAGTATTGTGCTCAGGTTTGGTCACATTGCTGTGGGAAGCATGTTATTAAACTGGAAAGAGTGCGGAATAAATTTACAAGGATGTTGCTAGGATTCAACAGTCAGAGTTATAGGGAGAGGTTGGGGAAGCTAGGACCTTTTCTTTGGAGCATAGGAGATTGAAGGGGGTGGGGGTGGGGGAGGGATCTTATCGAAGTGCACAAGATGAAGAGAGTGAATGTACTCAGTCTTTTTTCCAGGGTTGGGGAATTGAAGACTAGAGGGCATTAATTTAAGGTTAGAGGGGAAAGAATAAAAGGGAACCTGAGGGAACCTTTTTTTACACAGTGGGTGGTATACATATGGAATGACCTGCCAGTGTAAGTTGTTGAGGCGGGTACATTAACAACATTGAAAAGGCATTTGGACAAAGACATGGATAGGAAAGGTTTAGAAAGATATGGGTCAAGTACAGGCAAATAGGGTTATTGTGTATGGCCATTTTGGTTGGGTTGGACCTGTCTCCATACTCTATGATTCCATGACTCCAAATGAGTCTACACCTCTAATCTTCCTACAAAAGAGCACAACCTCACACTTTCCCATATTGTATTCCATCTGCCACTTCCCAGGATATTGATGCATCAGGCGGAATAGAGAGGGAGATAAAAGGGGTGGAAGAGTTACATTACTGGTCAGAGAGGATATCACAGCTGTGCTGAAGGAGGGTACTATGGAGGACTCAAGCAGTGAGGCAATATGGGCAGAGCTCAGAAATAGGAAGTGTGTGGTAACAATGTTGGGGCTGTACTGCAGGCTTCCCAACAATGAGCGTGAGATAGAGGTACAAATATTTAAACAGATTATGGAAAGATGTAGGAGCAACAGACTGGTGGTGATTGGAGATTTTAAATTTCCCAACATTGACTGGGATTCACTTAAGGTTAGAGGTCTAGATGGAGTGGAATTTGTAAGGAGCATCCAGAAGGGTTTTTTAGAGCAGGGGCCATATAGGACCTGGTGTTGGGGAATGAGCCCGGCCAGATGGTTAAAGTTTCAGTAGGGGATTACTTTGGGAATAGTGATCACAATTCCATAAGTGTTAGAATACTCTTGGACAACGATGAGAGTGATACTTAAGGAAGAGTGCTAAATTGGGGAAAGGAGAAAGTGAGGACTGCAGAAAGGCCAACTACAGGGAAAGCTCGATTATCCGAACGAAATGGACGGGCACTATTTCATTCGGATAATCGATTATTCGGTTAATCGATTATTCGATTAATCCATTCAATGCCTTTCCTCTGGGGCTCGAAGTTTTTAAAGTCTGCTCCCCCATCAGGAGACTGCAGAAGCACACAGTGCACGAGTCCCCGCCCCCAGCCAACACTGCCCACCCTCTCCCCAACCCCGTCTGACCCTGCCGCCCCCACCAATGTTAGAGAGATTACCTGGGGAAGTGGGGGGGGTGTTAGGGTACACCCCTCTGTAGAACTGCAGGGAAAGTGTGCAGAGAGAGACATTTGGAGACAGTGCCTGTTTAGCACTGTAAACAAAAGACACGATCACTGTTGGAAACAGGTCTTTGATGTAATGTTTCTATCGGGACCTTGAGAACTCCTTTGGATAATCCGATTTTCGGATAATTGGTATTCAGATAATCGAGGTTCCTCTGTATACTAAAATTTGGTAGGAACTGCGGAATGTAGAATGAGAGCAGCTATGAAGGTAAATTCACATTTTATACACAAAAGGCTATTAAAGAGAGGTTGATTCCAGTTCAGGAGATATGTTCCTGTGAAAATGAGGGATAGAAATGGCAAGATTAGGGAACCATGAATGACAGGTGAAGTTGTGAGACTGACTAAGAGGAAAAAAGAAAGCATACATCAGGTCTAGGTGATTGCAAACAGAGGAACATTTGGAAGAATATTGGGAATGTAGGACCAATCTGAAATGAGGAATTAAGAGGGCTAAAAAAGGTCATGAGATATCTTTAGTAAATAGGGTTAAGGAAAATCCCAAAGTCTTTTATTCATACATAAATTGCAAGTGGGTAACTAGAGAAAGGGTGGGCCCACTCAAGGAAAAAGGAGGGAAGCTTTGCGTGGAGTCCGAGAAAATGGGGGAAATTTTTAATGAGTACTTTGCATTGATATTCACCAAGGAGAAGGATATGATGGATGTTGAGGTGAGGGATAGATGTTTGAATTATCATGTCCGGATGTGATCTATCCCAAGTTATTGAGGGAAGCGACAGAGGAAATAGCTGGGGCCTTAATAGATATCTTTGCAGCATCCTTGAATATGGGTGAGGTCCCGGAGGACTGGGGAATTGCTTATGTTGTCCCCTTGTTTAAGAAGAGTAGCAGGGATAATCCAGGTAATTATAGACTGTTAAGCCTAATGTCAATGGTAGGGAAGCTGCTGGAGAAGAGACTGAGGGATAGGATCTATTCGCATTTGGAAAAAAAATTGACTTATCAGTGATAGGCACCATGGCTTTGTGCAGGGAAGGTCATGTTTTACTGACTTAATGGAATTATTTGAGGAAGTGACAAAGTTGATTGATGAGGGAAGGGCTGTAAATGTCAGAAACATGGACTTCATTAAAGTGTTTTATAAGTTTCCCCATGGGAGGCTGGTGGAGAAAGTGAAGCTGCATGGTGTCTAGAGAATGGATAGAGAACTTACTGGATAACAGGAGACAGAGTGTAGTATTGGAAGGGAGTTTCTGAAATTGGAGACCTGTGATCAGTGGTGTTCCACAGGGATCTGTGCTGTGACCACTGTTGTTTGTGATATACATAAAGGATTTGGAGGAAAGTATAGGTAGCCTGATTAGCAAGTTTGCAGATGACACTAAGATTGGTCGAGGAGCAGATAGTGAAGGGGACTGTCAGAGAATACTGCAGAATATAGATAGATTGGAGAGTTGGGCAGAGAAATGGCAGATGGAGTTCAATCCGGGCAAATGCGAGGTGATGTGTTTTGGAAGATCCAATTCAAGAGTGAACTATGTAAGTCAATGGAGAAGTCCTGGGGAAAATTGATGTGCAGAGAGATCTGGGTGTTCAGATCTATTGTTCCCTGAAGGTGGCAATGCAGGTCAATAGAGTTATAAAGAAGGCTACAGCATGCTTTCCTTCATCAGACGGGGTACTGAGTACTAGAGTTGGCAGGTCATGTTACAGTTGTATAGGACTTAGGTACAGCCACATTTGGAATACCATGTACACTTCTTGTCGCCACATTACCAAAAGGATGCGGATTCTTTGGAGAGGGTGCAGAGGAAGTTCACTCAAGTGTTGCCTTGTATGGAGGATGCTAGCTATGAAGAGAGGTTAAGTAGATTGGTACTATTTTCATTTGAAAGACAGAGGTTGAGGGGGCACTTGACTGAAGTCGACAAAATATTGAGAGATATAGACAGGATGGATAGCAAGAAGCTTTTTCCCAGAGTGAGGTATTGAATTATTAGGGATCATGAGTTCAAAGTGAGAGGGAAAAAGTTTAAGGGAGATATGAGTCGAAATTTCTTTATGCAGAGGGTGGTGGGTACCTCGAATGTGTTGCCAGTGGAGGTGATAGAGGTGGGCACAATAGTATCATTTATGTTGTATCTAGACAGATGCATGAATGGGCAAGGAGAAGAGGGATACAGACCCTTAGAAAATATATGACAGGTTTAGGTATAGGCTTGGTGGGAGAAGGGCCTGTTCCTTTGCTGGAATTTTCTTTGTTCACTTTCCTAGCCTATCCAAGTCCTTCTGCAGGCTCCCAGTCTCGTCAGTACTACCTGTGTCATCTGGAAAGCGCAGCTGGTCAGGCAGCATCTGAGGAGCAGGAGAGTTGACATTTTAGGCATAAACCCTTCATTAGGAATGAAAGGCTTATGCCCGAAATGTCGAGACTCCTGCTCCTCAGATTCTGCCTGACCAACTGGGATTTTCCAGCACCATACTCTGAGCTCCAGCATCTGCAGTGGTCACTTTCTCCCTATGAGTCATCTGTAAATTTAGCCACATGCCCTCAGTTCCTTCATCCAGATTGTTATTGTATAATGTGAATAATTGTGAGTGCAGTATTGACCCCTGCAGGACTCCAGTGGTCACCGGCTGCCATCCTGAAACAAGCATTTATCTACATCATGATTAGATTACTTACAGTGTGAAAATAGGCCCTTCGGCCCAACAAAACATGAGACCCGCTGATGCGCAACCCACCGACCCATTCCCCTACATTTACCCCTTTACCTAACACTACGGGCAATTTAGCATGGCCAATCCACCTAACCTGCACATTTTTGGATTGTGGGAGGAAACTGGAACACCTGGAGGAAACCCACACAGACACAGGGAGAATGTGCAAACTCCACATAGAGAGTCGCCTGAGGCGGGAATTGAACCCAGGTCTCTGGCGCTGTGAGGCAGCAGTGCTAACCACTGTGCCACTGTGCCACCCATTTGCCTTCAGCCAGTCAGCCAATCCTGTATCCATGTCAGCACCTTGCCCCTAAACATAAGCTCTTATCTTAATTAGCAGTCTCATGTTTTGCGCCATATCAAAGACCTTCTAGAAATCCAAATAGATCACAACCACCAGTTCTCCTTTGTCTAACTTGCTTGTTACCTCCTGAAGGAATTCCAACAGATTTGTTAGCATGACCTCCCCTTGATGAAGCCATGCTAACTCAGCCCTATTTTACCATGAACTCTACAAATCAATCTTAAATAATAAACTCTGAAATCTTACCAATGACTGAGGTTAGGCTAACCAGCCAATAATTTCCCATTTTCTACCTCTCTCCCTTCTTAAACCCTCTCTGACTACAGTGTTTCCTGAAAAATGCCTCCACAAGTTCCTCAGCTATCTCATTAGAATGCTGGGGTGTAGTCCATTCAGTCTGGGTGATCTATCCAGGTAGTAATCCAGAGATTATTACTTTTTTGGTTCTGCTTTTTAACTTAGCTGCTCATATTTTCTCAGCACAACCTATTTCCTCTTGCTACCTCTTTCGTTGATACCTACTTGGATCACAGCAAACAAATTTTTCCCCTTCCACACCAATTGTCTCTGCAATCCCAATGAGATACTCTGAACTTGGGCATGAAGCAGGCAACACAGCCTTCAGGACTCTATGCTGGCCACAGAGAACAGTGTCTATTCCCCTGACTATACTATCTCCAATGACAACTAGTTTTCTTTCCTCGTTTCTTTTGAATGGCTCCCTATATACCATGGTACTATAGTCAATTTGCTCATCCTCCTTACAATTACCAGTCTCATCCGCATAGGGAGCAAGAACTTCAAATCTATTAGCCAAGCTCAAGGACTGAAGCTCCTTCAGCACTACCTCCTGGATCCCTCTATCTGCCTCGTTTGTAGTCACACCCTCCTGTCCCCAAACTATGTAGTCACTCTTGCTGTGTCTCACTCTGGATGTGAACTCTCCTTCCTGACTGTGCAAAGCTTACTGATTGAATAGAACAGTTCTGAAGAAGTCATCCCAGACTCAAAGCATGAACTCTTTTTATGGCGCTGCCAGATCAATTTCTCCAATATTTTCTGTATTTGTTAAGGATAAGAAATTTCTTTCCTGAAAGAACAATATTTCACCAGATGGGTTCTTACAACAGTCAATGATTTTGATGATCATCATAAATGAACCGAGCTTTCAATTCCTGATTTTATTCAATCGATTTTAAACTCCACCATCTGCCGAGTTGGGATTTGAACCTGTGTTCCCAGTCTGTGCCTAAGCCTCATGCATAGGTTAAGAGACTGAGCCAAAACTTGGCAAATGGAATATAATGTACGAGCATGGGTATTTGTTCATATTGGCAGAAAGATTACAAATGCGGCACATTATTTAAATGCAAAGAGATTGAAAAACTCTAGCATACAAAGAGATGTAAGTGTACACCAATTACAGATGGTTAGTATACAGGTAAAGCAAATGATTAAGCCACAATTGAATGTAGCTGTTTATTGCAAATCAAATAGAATATGAGAATAGTGAAGTTTTGTAATAGATGCACGAGGTGTTGCGAAGATCACATCTGCAATATACACTGTATAGTTTTGGTCTCCTTATTTAAGAAATGATATAATTGCATTAGAAGTAGTTTAGATTAGATTACATTACAGTGTGGAAACAGGCCCTTCGGCCCAACAAGTCCACACCGACCCGTCGAAGCGCAACCCACCCATACATTTACCCCTTACCTAACACTACGGGCAATTTAGCATGGCCAATTCACCTGACCTGCACATCTTTGGACTGTGGGAGGAAACCGGAGCACCCGGAGGAATCCCCCGCAGACACGGGGAGAATGTGCAAACTCCACACAGTCAGTCGCCTGAGGCGGGAGTTGAACCCGGGTCTCTGGCGCTGTGAGGCAGCAGTGCTAACCACTGTGCCACCGTGCCGCCCACAAGTTCCAAGATGGTTCACTCAAGTGATTTCTGGGATGAAGTAGTTATAAGGAAAGGTTATTTAAGTTGAGGCTATATCCATTGGGGTACAGAATAATAAGAGGTGATCATGGTGAAACATAAAATTCAGGACTGACAATGCCCAAGCTAGATACTGAAAGTACATTTCCATTTGTGGGAGAGATGAGTACTAGGGACTTCTGCCAAGTCGAAAGAGTGGCTATGGGCACCCACATGGGTCCCAGTTATGTCTGCCTCTTTGTGGGGTACGTGGAATGATCCTTGTTCCAATCTTGCCAGGACCTTGAAAAATGTGTTCATTTTGCCTCCAAATTCTATCACTCTATCACTTTCACATTGTCCATTTCTGATACTTCCCTTCCTTTCCTTGACCCTTCTGTCTCCATTTTGGGGAATAAACAGTTCACGGCCATCTGGGTCCTAGTCGGTAATCGGCAAAACTTAATCTACTCTTGGGGAATAGGTCAGGACAGGTGACTGAGGTGACACATGGGGAGCACTTTGGGGCCAGTGACCAAAGTTGCATTAATTTTAAAATAATTATGGAGATCCACAGGTTCAAGTTCTAGATTGGGGCAAGGCAAATTTTGATGGAATTAAACAGGAGCTTGCAGGGGTCGATTGGAATACTTTGCAGACAAAGAGACCTCCTGCAAGTGGGAGACGTTTAAAGATGAGATAGCAAGAGTTTAAGTGTGATATGATCCTGTGAGAATGAAAGGCAACACAGGATGACAAGAGATATGGAGACTTTGATCAGAAAAAAAAGGTGGTATGGCTCAGGTACAGACAACTGGTGTCAAGGAACCCTTTGAGGTATATAAGGTACACAGGATTTTACTGAAGAAGGAAATCAGAAGCTCAAAAAAGGGGCACGAGATAGATTTGCCTGGGAAGATTAGGGTGAGTCCAAAGAGGTTTTTCAAGTATATTAAAGGAAAAAGAATAACTAGAGAGAGAACAGGACATATCAAGGACAAAAATGGATATTATGTACAGAACCGCAGGAGATGGGCGAGGTCCTGAATGAATATTCTCCTCTGTGTTTACCGTGGAGAAAGACAGAATGACTTGGGAACTTAGGGAAGTTAGTACTGATGCCTTGAGGACAGTCCATATCACAGCAGAGGAGGTCTTGGATGTATTAGAATGTACAAAGATGGATAAATCTCCTGGTCCTGACCAGATATGTCCAAGAGCTGAAAATGTGTTGCTGGAAAAGCGCAGCAGGTCAGGCAGCATCCAAGGAGCAGGAGAATTGACGTTTCGGGCATGAGCCCCTCTTCAGGAATGAGGAAAATGTGCCAAGCAGGCTAAGATAAAAGGTAGGGAGGAGGGACTTGGGGGAGGGGCATTGGAAGTGCGATAGGTGGAAGGAGGTTAAGGTGAGGGTGATAAGGTGAGGGTGATAGGCCGGAGTGGGGGTGGGGGTGGGGGCGGAGAGGTCAGGAAGAAGATTGCAGGTTAGGAAGGTGGTGCTGATGTCGAGGGTTGGGACGGAGACAAGGTGGGGGGGAGGGGAAATGAGGAAACTGGAGAAATCTGAGTTCATCCCTTGTGGTTCGAGGTTTCCTAGGCGGAAGAAGAGGCGCTCTTCCTCCAGCCGTCGTGTTGCTATGGTCTGGCGATGGAGGAGGCCATGGACCTGCATGTCCTAGGTGGAGTGGGAGGGGGAGTTGAAGTGTTGAGCCACGGGGTGGTTGGGTTGGTTGGTCCGGGTGTCCCAGAGGTGTTCTCTGAAACGTTCCGCAAGTAGGCGGCCTGTCTCCCCAATATAGAGGAGGCCACATTGGGTGCAGCGGATGAGTAAATGATGTGTGTGGAGGTGCAGGCGAATTTGTGGCGGATATGGAAGGATCCCTTGGGGCCTTGGAGGGAAATACAGGGGGAGGTGTGGGTGCAAGTTTTGCATTTCTTGCGGTTGCAGGGGAAGGTGCCGGGAGTGGAAGTTGGGTTGGTGGGGGGTGTGGACCTGACGAGGGAGTCACGGAGGGAGTGGTCTTTTCGGAATGCTGATAGGGGAGGGGAGGGAAATATATCCCTGGTGGTGGGGTCCGTTTGGAGGTGGCGGAAATGACGACGGATGATATGCTGTATATGGAGGTTGGTGGGGTGGTAGGTGAGGACCAGTGGGGTTCGGTCCTGGTGGCAATTGGAGGGGCAGAGCTCAAGGGCGGAGGAGCGGGAAGTGGAGGAGATGCGGTCAAGGGCATCGTCGACCATGTCTGGGGGGAAGTTGCGGTCTTTTAAGAAGGAGGCCATCTGGGTTGTTCGGTATTGGAACTGGTCTTCCTGGGAGCAGATGTGGCGGAGATGAAGGAATTGGGAATATGGGATGGCGTTTTTACAGGGGGCAGGATGGGAGGAGGTGTAGTCTAGGTAGCTGTGGGAAGTCGGTCGGTTTATAGTAAATGTCCGTGTTGATTCGGTTGCCCGAGATAGAAATGGAGAGGTCTAGGAAGGGGAGGGAGGAGTCTGAGACGGTCCAGGTAAATTTGAGGTCGGGGTGGAAGGTGTTGGTAAAGTGGATGAACTGTTCAACTTCCTCGTGGGAGCAAGAGGCAGCGCCGATACAGTCATCGATGTCGCGGAAGAAAAGTTGGGGGGTGGTGCCAGTGTAGCTGCGGAAGATGGACTGTTCCAAATATCCGACAAAGAGTCAGGCATAGCTGGGGCCCATGCGGGTGCCCTTGGCTACTCCTTTGGTTTGGAGGAAATGGGAGGATTGGAAAGAGAAGTTGTTCAGAGTGAGGACCAGTTCAGTCAGTCGAAGGTGGGTGTCAGTGGAAGTGTACTGGTTGGTATGGCGGGAAAGGAAGAAGCGGAGGATTTTGAGTCCTGCGTGATGGGAGATGGAGGTGTGAGGGGACTGGATGTCCATGGTGAAGATAAGGCGTTGGGGGACCAGGGAAGCGAAAATCATGGAGGAGGTGGAGGGCGTGGCTGGTGTCCCGAAAGTAGGTAGGAGGTTCTTGGACTAAGGAGGACAGGACCATGTCGAGGTATGCAGAAATGAGTTCGGTGGGGCAGGAGCAGGCTGAGACAATGGGTCGGCCTGGGCAGTCAGGTTTGTGGATTTTGGGCAGGAGGTAGAAACGGGGCGGTGCGGGGTTGTGGGACTATGAGGTTTGAGGCGGTGGATGGGAGAAGTCAAGAGACAGGCCGCCTACTTGCGGAACGTTTCAGAGAACACCTCTGAGACACCCAGACCAACCAACCCAACCACCCTGTGGCTCAACACTTCAACTCCCCCTCCCAATCCACCTAGGACATGCAGGTCCTTGGATTCCTCCATCACCAGACCATAGCAACATGACGGCTGGAGGATGAGTGCCTCATCTTCCACCTAGGAACTCTCCAACCACAAGGGATGAACTCAGATTTCTCCAGTTTCCTCATTCCCCTCCCCCCACCTTGTCTCAGTCCCAACCCTCGAACTCAGCACCACCTTCCTAACCTGCAATCTTCTTCCTGACCTCTCCGCCCCCACCCCCACTCCGGCTATCACCCTCACCTTATCACCCTCCCCTTAACCTCCTTCCACCTATCACACTTCCAACGCGCCTCCCCCAAGTCCTTCCTCCCTACCTTTTATCTTAGCCTGCTTGGCACACTTTCCTCATTCCTGAAGAAGGGCTCATGCCCGAAATGTCGATTCTCCTGATCCTTGGATGCTGCCTGACCTGCTGCGCTTTTCCAGCAACACATTTTCAGCTCTGATCTCCAGCATCTGCAGTCCTCACGTTCTCCTAGAAGATATGTCCAAGAACACTGAAAGAAGCTAGAGAAATAATTGTGAGTGCCCCGGCTGATATTTTTGCATCATCATTAGCCACGGGTGAGGTCCCAGAAGACTGTAGCGAATATTGTGTCCTTATCCAAGAAGAGCTGCAAAGAAAAGCCTGGGAACTCTCGACCAATAAGCTTAACATCTGTCGTAGGTAAGTTACTTGAGAAGTTTCTGAACTTTTGGAAAGACAGAGTTTGATTAGGAATAGTTAGTCTGTGGGAGATCATGCCTCTTAAATTTGTTAGAACTCTTTGACGAAGTGAGTAGGAAGGCTGGCGAGGGCTGGATGGTAGACGTAGTCTATATGGATTTCAGTAAGGCCTTGGATAAGGTTCCACATGGTAGGCTGCTCTGGATGGATAGATTGCATGGAATCCAGGGGGAGCTGGCAAATTGGATACAAAATTGGCTTGAAGGAAGGAAGCAGAGGGTAATAGTGGAAGGATACTTGTTGGATTAGAGGCCTGTGACTTGTAGTGTGCCTCAGGGATCGGTGTTGGGCCAATTGCTGTTTGTTACCTAAATTAATGATTTGGATAAGAATGTGCAAAGCATGATTAGTATGTTTGCAGATGACACTAAAATAGGAGGCATCGTGGACAGTGAGGATGGTTATCAGAAATTATAGCAGGACCTTGATCAGCTGGAGAAGTGGGCAAAGAAATGGCAAATGGAGTTTAATATAGGTAAATGTGAGATCTTGCATTTTGGAAAGTCAAATTAAAATAAGAGTTTCTTAGTGAATGACAGGGCCTTGAGGAGTGTAATGGAACAGAAGGAACTTGGAGTTTAGATAAACAGTACTCTGAAAGTGGAATCACAGGTAGACAGAGCAGAGAAGAAGGCTTTTGGCACACTGGCCTTCATCAGCCAGGGCATTGCGTATAGAGTTGGGAAGTTATGTTGCAGTTGTACAGGAAATTAGTGAGGCTTCACTTGTAGTATTGTGTTCAGTTGTGGTCATATTGCTATAGGAAGGATGTTATTAAACTGGAAAGAGTGCAGAAAAAAATTGCAAGGATGTTGCCAGGACTCAAGATTCTAAGTTATAGGAAGAAGTTAAAAGCTAGGACGTTTTTTTCTTTAGAACATGGGAGGCTCAGGGATGATCTTAGAGAAGTGTATAAGATCATGAGAGGCATGGATAGGGTGAATGTGCTCAGTCTTTTCCCGGGGTTGGGGAATCAAGGACTAGAGGGCATCAGCTTGAGGATAGGGGGGAATGAATTAAAGGGAACTTCTGGGGAAGGTGGGACTGTACAAAAAGAATGTGTTGCACCTGAACTCTAGGACTGCCAATATTCCTAGTGAGAGCTTTGTTAAAACTCTTCGGGAAGGTTTAAACAAGATTCGCAGTGGCGTTGGAACTGAGCTATGGATCAGATGATGGAGTAGGTAATGAGCAGCCAGATATAGCATGCAGAGAGTCTGTGAGAAAGGATAGGCACTTGATAGGACAAAGGTGCAGTCAGTGTGATGGGTTAAAGTGTGTCTATTTTAATGCAAAAGTATCAGGAAGAAGGCTGACAAACTCAGAACATGGATCAGTACTTGGAATGATAATGTTGAGGTAATTACGGAGACTTGGATATCACAGGGGCAGGAATGGTGTTGGATGTTCCAGGGTTTAGATGTTTCAAAAGGAATAGAGGGGGAGATAAAAGAGCTGGAGAAGTGACATTGCTAATTGGGGATTGCATCACAGCTGCAGATAGGTAGATCGGCAAGGAGGGTTTGTTTACAGATTCAGAATGGGTGGAAGTCAGAAAAAGGAAAGAAGCAGTCATTTTGTTGAGAGTTTTCTACAGGCTCCCCAGTAGCAACAAAGACACGGAGGAACAGTTTTGGAGGAGATATTGGAAAGGTGCAGAAGTAATAGGATTGTTGTCATGGATTATGTTAACTTCCCTAATATTGATTGGAACCTACTAAGTTTGAATAGAGAAGTTTTTCTCAGGTGTGCCCAGGAAGGGTTCCTGATGTAATATGTAGATAGACAGACTAGACAGGAAGCCATATTAGATTTGGTGCTTGGCAATGAACCATGCCAGGTGCCCATCTCTCAGTGCAAGAGCATTTCAGAGATAGTGATCATAACTCCCTGACCTTTACTATAGTCATGGAGACGATTAGGAGCAGAAGATATGGGAAAGTATTTAATTGATGCGGGGGAAATTACAATGCTGTTAGGCAGGAACTGGGGTGCCTAAATTGGGAACAGATGTTCTCAGGGAAATGCACGACAAAAATGTGGAGTTTGTTTAGGAAGCACTTGTTGATAGTGCTGGACAGGTTTGTCCCACTGAGGCAAGGAAAGAACTTTGGGTGACAATGGATGTGGCACATCTAGTCAAGAGGAAGAAAGAAGCTTACTTAAGGAGGCAAGGATCAGACAGGGCTTTAGGGGTTACAACGTAGCCAGGTAGGAACTGAACAATGGACTTAGGAGAGCTAGAGGGGGCATGAAAAGCTTAAGTGGGTAGAATTAATGAAAACCCAAAAACATTCTACACTTACGTAAGGAACAACAGAATGACCACAGTAAGTGTAGGGCCAATCAGGGATTGTGGAAGGAACTTGCACTTGAAGTTGGAGGAAGTAGGGGAGGTCCTCAATGAATATTTTGCTTCAGTATTTTTTTCCTGAGAGGGACCTTGATGTTTTGAGGACAGCATGAAACTGATTGATAGGTTTGAACAGATTGATGTTAGGAAGGAAATTTTCGAAGAAAACATGAGCATAGATAAATCCCCTGGGCCAGATGGCTGATACCCAAGGTTTCTACAGGAAGTGATGGAAGAGATTGCTGCACCTTTGGCAATGATTTTTGTGTCCTCACTGTCCACTGGACTAGTACTATATGTTATTTCCTTGTTCAAGAAAGGGAATAGGGATAATCCTGGAAATTAGAGACCAGTCAGTCTTACATCGGTGGTGCACAAAGTATTGGAGAGGATTCTGAGACACAGAATTTATGATTATTTGGAAAACCATTGCTTGATTAGAGATAGTTAACATGGCTTTGTGAGGGGCAGGTAATGCCTCACATACCTTATTCAATTTTTGAGGATGTGACAAAAGACATTGATGAAGGTAGAGCAGTGGATGTGGTTTAATGGATTTTAACAAGGTATTTGAGAAGGTTCCCCATGGTAGATTCATTCAGAAAGTAAGGAGGCATGGGATACAGGGAAATCTGGTCTTCTGGATACAGAATTGGCTGGCCCATAGAAGACAGGGAGTGGTAGTGGATGGAAAATACACAGACTGGAGTTCATTGATGAGTGGTGTTCCATTGGGATCAGTTCTGGAAACTCTGCTATTTGTGATTTTTATAAATGACTTGGATGAGGAAGTGGAAGGCTGGGTTAGTAAGTTTGCCGATGACATGAAGGTTGGTGGAGTGGTGGATAGTGTGGAGGACTGTTGTAGGTTGCAACGGGACATTGACAGGGTGGAGAACTGGGCTGATAAGTGGCAGATGGAGTTCAACCCGGAAAAGTATGAAGTCATTCACTTTTGAAGGACAAATTTAAATGCAAATACAGGGTTAAGGGCAGGATTCTTGGCAGTGTGGAGGAACAGAGAGACCTTGAAGTCCATGTCCATAGCTCCCTCAAAGTTACCACTCGTGTTGATAAGGTTGTTAGGAAGGCATATGGTGTGTTGGCATTCATTAGCAGGAGGATTGAGCTTAAGAACCACAAAGTTATGCTACAGCTCTATAGGCCCCTGGTTTGACCACACTTGGAATATTGTGTTCAGTTCTGGTTGCCTTTTTATAGCAATGATGTGGAAGCTTTAGAGAGAGTGCAGAGGGAATTTACCAGGATGCTACCTGGAGTGGAAGGCATGTCTTATGAAGAAAGGTTGAGGAAGCTCGGGCTTTTCTCATTTGAGCAAAGAAAGATGAGAGTTGACTTGATAGAGTTGTACAAGATGTTGAGAGGCATAGATAAAGTGGATAGTCAGAGACTTTTTCCCATGGTGGAAATGTCTATCACGAGGGGGCATAATTTTGAAGTAATTGGAGGAAAGTTTAGGGGAGATGTCAGTGTTGGGTTGTTTACACAGAGAGTGGTGGGTGCATTGAATGCACTGCTGGTAGTCTTGGTAGAGTCAGATGCATTAGGGACATTTAAGCGACTCTTCGATAGGCACATGTAAGATAGTACAATGAAGGGTATGTAGCTTAGCCGGAGCTTGAGTAGGATAAAAGGCGGCTGAACATCGAGGGCTGAAGGGCCTGTACTCTGCTTTACTGTTCTACGTTCTATGGAACCTGAGAGGAAACTTTTTTTATATAGAGGGTGGTAAGCATATGGAATGTGCTGCCAACAGAAGTGGTTGAGGTGGGTACATTAACACCATTTAAAAGGCATTTGGACAACTACATGAATAGGAAAAGTTTAGAAGGATATGGGCCAAGTGCAGGGAAATGGGATTAGTACAGTTGGACATTTTGGTTTAGCATGAACCAGTTTGGGCCAAAGGGCTTTCCTGGTGCTGTAGGACTCTATCACTCAATGACAAAGCCACTGATCCCCATAGCTATCTTCACTACAGCTCTTCACATCCCACGTCCTAAAGGACTCCATCCCATTCTCGCAGTTCCTTCGTCTATGTTGCATCTGTTCTGATGATGTCACCTTTCAAAACAGTGCTGCTGACATAGCTTGCTTCTTCCATAACCATGGTTTCCTGCTCACTGTGTGGTTGACAGGGGCAGGATTGATTGCCAGATGTTCCAGGATTTAGAACATTTAAAAAGATCGGGGTTGGGGTGGGGGAGGTGGGGGTTTGCGAAGAGAAGGGGGTGTAGCATTATGAATCAGACAGTGTGTCACAGCTACAAAAATGAAGGTTTTTGAGGAAGGTTTGTCTACTGGGTCAGTATGGGTTGAAGCTAGGAACAGCAAGGGAACAGCCACCTCATTGTTTTTTTTTACAGATACCCTAATAGCAGTAGGGAGATAGAAGAGCTCGTAGGCTGGCAGATTTTGGAAAAATGCAAATGTAGCAGGAGTGTTGTTATGGATGACTTCAACTTTTTCAATATTGACTGGAACCTCCTCGGTGCAGATGGTTTGGGTGGAGCCATTTTTGTCAAATGCATTCAGGAGGGTTTCCTTTCTCAGTATGTCGCCAGGCCAATGAGGGGAGAAGCCATTTTGGATTTGGTGCTCGGCAATGAGCCAGGACAGGTGTCAGCTCTCGGGGTGGGAGAACACTTTGTTGACAGTGACCACAACTGCCTCACATTTACCATGGCCATGAAGAGGGAAAGGAGCAGTTACCATAGGAAGACATTTAATTGGGGAAAAGGAAATTATGATACTATCAGATAGGAGTTGGGAAGTACAGACTGGGAGCAATTGTTCCACAGAAAGGGCACAACAGACATGTGGAGACTGTTTAAGGAGTAGGTGTTGCGAGTGATGCATAAATGTTTTCCTCTGAGACAGGCAAGAAGGGGTAAGATTAAAGAGCCTTGGATGATGAGAACAGAGGAGCTTCTCGTCAAAAGGAAGAAGACAGTTTATGTAAGGTGGAGGAAGCAAGGATCTAGCACAGCTTTAGAGGATTACAGGCTTGCTAGAAAGAAGGCTCAGAAATGGACTGAGGAGAGCCGGGAGGGGGCACAAAAAAGGCTTGATGGGAAGGATTAGGGTGAAACCAAAGGCAGATTACTCATATGTGAGGAATAAGAGAATGATCAGGGAGAAGGTAGGGCCGATCAGGGTTAGCGTAGAAAACTTGTGCGTGGAGTCAGAGCAGACAGGGGAAGCTCTAAGTGAGTGTTTTGCTTCAGTTTTCACTATCCAAAGGGACCTTGTTGTGAATGACAACTTGAGGAGCCGGGAAACAGGCTTGAACAGATCGAGATTGAGGTAATTGATGTGCTGGAAAGTTTGGCAAACATTTAAGTTGATAGGGCCAGACCAGATTTATCCTAGGCTGCTCCAGGAAGTGAGAAAGGAGGTTGCTAAGCCGTTAACAAAGATCTTTGCTTCCTCACTCTCCACAGGAGTCGTATCAGAGAAATGGAGGCAGGCAAATATTGTTCCTCTTTTCAAGAGGGTAATAGGGAAATCCCTGGCAATTACAGATCAGTCATTCTTACGTCTGTGATCAGCAAGATTTTGGACAGAATTCTGAGGGATAGGATTTATGACTATTTGGAACAGCATAGCGTGATTAAAACCAGCTAGCATGACTTTGTGAGGGGCAGGTCATGCCTCACAAATCTTGTTGAATTCTTTGAGGAGGTGATGAGACAGGTTGACGAAGGTCGGACAGTCGATGTGGTGTATATGGACTTCAGCAAGGCATTTGATAGGGTTCCCCATGGTCGGCTCATTCATAAAGTCAGGAGGTATGGGATACAGGGGGATTTGGCTATCTGGATTCAGAATTGGTTGGCTGACAAAAGGCAGAGAGTGGTTGGAGATGGGAAGTATTCTGCCTGAAGGTCAGTGTTGAGTGGTGTCCTGTAGGGCTCTGTTCTTGGGCCTCTGCTCTTTGTAGTTTATATAAATGAATTGGATGAAGAGGTTGAGGTGTGGGTTAGTAAATTTGCCAATGATACAAAGGTTGAAGGTACCATTCTCAGTATCGAGGGCTGTTGCAGTCTGCAGCGCGACATAGACGGGATGCAGAGCTGGGCTGAGAAATGGCAGATGGAGTTCAACCTGGATAAATGTGAAGTGATGCATTTTGGAAGGTCAAACTTGAATGCTGAATACAGGATTAAAGACAGGATTCTTGGAGGGAACAGTGGGATCTTGGTGTTCAAGTGCATAGATGCCTCAAAGTTTCCACCCAAGTGAATAGCATTGTTAAGAAAGCATATGGTGTTTTAGCTTTCAATAATAGGGGGAATCGAGTTTAAGAGCCATGCGGTTTTGCTGCAGCTCTACAAAACCCTGTTGAGACCACACTTGGAATACTGTGTCCAGTTCTGGTTGCCCTATTATAGGAAAGATGCAGAGGCTTTGGAGAGGGTGCAAAGAAGGTTTACCGGATGCTGCCTGGACTGGAGGACCTGTCTTATAAAGAGCGGTTGACTAAGCTTGTACTTTTCTCGTTGGAGAGAAGGAGGAAGAGAGGTGACCTAACCGAGGTGTACAAGGTAATGAGAGGCATGGATACAGTCAATAGCCAGAGTCCTTTCCCCAGGACAGCATTGACTGCCATGAGGGGTCATAGTTTTGAGGTGTGAGGAGGAAGGCGTGGAGGAGACATCAGAAGTAGGTTCTTTACGCAAAGAGTTGTGAATGCATGAAATGCATTGCCAGCGTTGGTGGTGGAAGCAGAGTCATTAAGAACATTTAAGTGACTGCTGGACATGCATAGGTTAGGTTATTGATTAGGTTAGATTATTTTATTTCAGATTAGGATTAATCCTCGGTACAACATTGTGGCCGAGGGCCTGTTCTGTGCTTTTTCTATGTTCTACATTCTATGTTCAGGGCCCTCAACTGCATCCATCCTATTGACCCTGTTTCTGCTCTTGCCCCTTCCCATCACTCACAACAGCGTGATCGGGTCCCCTTTGTCCTCACTTTTCATGCCCCCAGTGTCCACATTCAAAGGATCATTCTCTGCCATTTCAGACAACTCCAGTAGAACACCACCACCAAACGTCCCCTTCTGCATTTTGCAGGGATTGTTCCCTCCGGGACACCCTCGTCCATTCCACGACCACCAACACCACCGCTTTTCCCTACGGCACTTTCTCACATAACCGCAGAAGATGCAACATTGGCTCCTTGACCTCTTTCCTGCTTACCATCCAAGGGCCTAAATAGTCTTTCTAGGTGAGGCAGCATTTCGCCTTTACCTCCTCAAATCTTCTATTGTATACTGTACCCAATGTGGCCTACCCTACATCGGAGAAACCGAACAGAGACTGGGTGACTGCTTTGCAGAATGCCTTCAGTCTGTGCACAATCATAATGCTAAAATTTCCATAGCTAATCATTTTAACACAGCACCCTACTCACATGCCCATTGTCTGTCCTCGGCATAGTGCAGTGCCCCAGTAAATCACAGCACAAACTGGAGGAACAACATCTCACCTCCAGACTAGGCACATTACAACCTTCTGGACATAATATTGAGTTCAACACCTTCAAGTTGTGAACCAACTCCCATTTCTTCTCTTTCTTTTAGCTTTACTTGTTACATTCTCTGTCACCATGTCCTCTCACCCTTCCCCCACCCCAGTGGGACTGTCTTCTCTTTCAAATCTCGCAGTTAGACAGACCATTGTTTTGTCATTCTCACATTCCAGTCACTTAATCTGAATTATCAACATCTTTTCTCCACCAGCACTCTATACTCCACCACCAACACCCCTACCCCGCAAATACAACATAAGTGCTGCTCCCGACCACACTTCATTTTAATTTTCATGAACAATCATCTGAACTCAAAACACGAGCATGCTCACTCCATGGATGCTGTCTGACCCACTAGGATCTCCAGCATTTGTTGTTTTCAGAACTTGGGGACATTCTCTTCATCAGATTGTGGAGGAAGCAAGGTCATTGAATGTTTTTAAGGCAGGGGTAGTCTATTGATTAACAAGGGAGTCAAAGCATAGTAGGCAAGAAAATGGTGCTGCTGTCACAATTGTATGACCTTATCCAGGTGCCAAGTGCAGTCGAGGGACCTAATGGCATACTCCTAATCTTAATTTGTATTTTCATACTTTAAATTTTGTCCATTTTCTTTATAATGACAGTGACCCAAAGTATTGTTTGTAACGAATGGCTGAATCTTACGTTCTGGTGTGAAGTTCTTTGGAGGGATTTCCACTGTGAAGCCACCAGCACTCTACACTCCACCACGACAACGTGCCCCCCACCCCCCGACCAACCACATCACAAGATTGGTAATATAAGGTTTTCTCGCCCTATCTTACCAATCCAATCTCATCAACGACCAATATTCCACATGGTACTCCGCAAGTCTAATTTGGGCCCAATTTGCCATGCACCATTCTGACAACAACTGGCCATTTGGAGATATGTGACATCTTTCTTTACTTGCTTTCTTCCACCTAATCCAGGGCACCACCTGCATGCCCTCTCTGCTGCTTAACATGTACTCAGGACACCTACCTTCATGCACGTAAAGTAACAACTGTGCCACCCACTTTCATAAAACCAAAAAAGCCATAAGACATAGGAGCAATCAAGTATTCTTCATCATTCAATGAGATCACGCTGTTCTGATGACTTTCAATTTCACTTTCTTCTGATCATCTCCCCTAATACCTGTCATTTTCAGGAGAAAATCAGTCCACAATTGGGCAGAATAATAGATGTTCAGCTTCTCACCTCTTATGTGGAAAGCATCCTAACTCTGACTGCCCCAAGTAGCTGACTGACTGTGTCAAAACCCCTGCAGTGATGTTGGAGGCTCACCGTTGGCTTACTTTGCAGAAACCTCTGATGAAAGCTATCCCTCTTGAATTGTATGGGCCTTCTGACAACCATGACAAGCACCCTGCATGAACTGGCAAGATAAGGAGAAGTAATATAAACCTGTTATCCCTGGCTGCTGAAGCAAAGTGCGAAAAGGAAATGCAAAGCAGGTTGCTACAAGCATTAAAATGAATGAGTGTTATGATTAGTGAGTGCAGATGTAGCCCCATCCAGTCCATGAACTGTGAGCATGTCCCTGAGTGCAGTGCCCTTGCTGCAGCTTTATAATGATAGTTGCCTGTGCAGGCCACAGTGAAGCATTGAAATGCAGAAGCATCTTGTAAATAGATTGAAAATGTGGCATGAAGGTTCTGAGAGGCTGGCACATGCTGGATGCCAATGTCCGTAGATGTGGTGTGCATGCAGCCAGTGTCCACTGGTTGTGACGTGAATTGGTGGTACCTGGTATCAATGTGAAGAAGGGCCTGTGCCCGAAACGTCGAATCTCCTGTTCCCTGGATGCTGCCTGACCTGCTGTGCTGTTCCAGCAATAAAGTTTCAACTTTGATCTCCAGCATCTGCAGACCTCACTTTCTCCTCAATGTGGAGGTCCTCTGGATCTGCCAGGCACCTGCTCTGACTTCCATGTCAAATTTTGCGATATCTAGTTTGTATTTAATAAGATAGGAAGCTGAATATTACTGAGCAAAGATGTGTTAACAAGAGACCTATTAAGCAATGATTCCT